>NW_026099572.1:77821430-77860003 GCF_025091365.1 Daktulosphaira vitifoliae | reverse complement strand
ACAAATTTAAAAATCGCTAATTTTCGAAATTTTTTCAATTTTTTTTACTTAAAAGTGCCATAACTTTTTCAAAAATGAACATATCAATATAATTCTTTTTTATATAGATGCATAATATCATTACCTTTCATTTGGTATATTTTTTTCATAAATTTAACCCTTAACCTGCCCACAAGGGGGGATTTAAAATGACAACTTTTTCACAAAAAATTAATTTTTTTAACTTAAATTTTGAAAATGTTCCGGAAGGTCTGACACTTTTATATATATCTTAAATTAAAGCTAATGTAATATACTTTATCATGAAAAAAAAAACTTTCGGACTTTATTTTATCTTCACGGTGAAAATGTCTACCGAATGCTATTTTTGTGTGAAAATGTTCGATTTTGTATTTTACNTTTTTGTGTGAAAATTTTCGATTTTGTATTTTACATTTTTAACTTTATTATGCTATAACTTTTTGAAAAATGTATGGATCAGTATAATTTTTTCATGAGGAGTAGTATTTATATACATCTTTCATTTGACATACTGTTTTTATAAATCCGACCATTTCCCTATATACGAGGGGGGTTCAAATCTAAAAAATGCATGTAGAAAGTAGAACTTTTTCAACTTAAATTTTGAAAGTGTTCCGGAAAGTCTGACACTTTTATATATATCTTAAATTAAAGCTAATGTAATATACTTTATTATGGAAAAAAAAAATTTCGGACTTTATTTTGTCTTCATGGTGAAAATGGCTACCGAATGCTATTTTTGTGTGAAAATTCTCGATTTTATTTTTTACATTTTTAACTTTATAATGCTATGACATATTGAAAAGTGTATGGATCAACATTATTTTTTTATGAGAAATACTATTTTTTAATAATCCCTTTTTCATTCTACATACTTTATCTTAATTAGGATATTAATAATGAACTAGCAGAACATGTAGCTTTTGGAATAGTCCACCAATTTTTTAAAATTAAACACTATCTAAAGATTTGCATCGAAGCGTTTTTTTTTGATAGTGATTTTAATCACTGTCAGATATCATTATACTTGATCCAAATATGTCACGTCACCACTGTGCCGCGACCCCCCTGTGCTGGGTTTTTTAAATCGGATCATTTCCCTATATACGAGGGGGGTTCAAATCTAAAAAATGCATGTAGAAAGTAGAACTATTTCAACTTAAATTTTGAAAGTGTTCCGGAAAGTCTGACACTTTTATATATATCTTAAATTAAAGCTAATGTAATATACTTTATTATGCAGAAAAAAAATTTCGGACTTTATTTTATCTTCATGGTGAAAACAGACATCAAAGTTTATAAAAAAAATACGATATTTGTAAAAAAAATTCTTTTTTATGTTTTTAACTTTATAATGCTATAACTTTTTGAAAGATGTATGGATCAATATAATTTTTTTTTTATAGATGCATGATGTCTTTACTTATCATTTAGTATATATTTTTTTTATATCTGACCCTTTACCTGCCCACAGCGGGGGATTTAAAATGACAACTTTTTCAACTTAAATTTTGAAAGTGTTCCGGAAATTCCTACACTTTTATATATATCTTAAATTAAAGCTAATGTAATTTACCTTATTATGCAAAAAAAAATTTCGGACTTTATTTTATCTTCACAATGAAAATGGCTACCAAATGCTATTATTGTGTGAAAATTCTCGATTTTATTTTTTACATTTTTAACTTTATAATGCTATGACATATTGAAAAGTGTATGGATCAACATTATTTTTTTATGAGAAATAATATTTTTTAATAATCCCTTTTTCATTCTACATACTTTATCTTAATTAGGATATTAATAATGAACTAGCAGATCATGTAGCTTTTGGAATAGTCCACCAATTTTTTAAAATTAAACACTATCTAAAGATTTGCATCGAAGCGTTTTTTTTTTATAGTGATTTTAATCACTGTCAGATATCATTATACTTGATCCATCTATGCCACGTCACCACTGTGCCGCGACCCCCCTGTGCTGGGTTTTTTTTTTACAATTTTTCATTATAATCTATTCTTTAAATTGCATATTTTGAATATATTATAAAAATATAATATATTTTTAAGTTTAAAAATTTTTATTTTTAAATAAATTAAAAATTATGATTTATTATAATATTTAATAGTCCAAAAGCATAATCATAAAAAATATTCACAGTTCAAAAGTTATATGAAATATCAGAAACCATTGAAACAGAGTGTCTCACTATACAGAGTGATCAGTTTATCATAAACTACTCGATTATTCTCAAAATAAATACAATATTGAAAAAAAATAATTTTGCTTTTTTTAGTTATGTATATTTCTTGATTTATCAGCTAATAATTACTTAAAAGAATCATCTCTTTTAACTTAAAGAGGTGTCAACTTTTTTTTTTTAAATGGGAACATACACATTTAATTAGCTTATAAAATATGAAATAATGTAATTAGAAATCTAATAAGAAAATAACTGGTCAATAACAACTTTTGAACTAATATTTCAGAAGTTATTGACAAATTATTGTGATGAGTGGGTAATACTATTTTCATCACTAGGCATTTTTTTACCGTACTCTTTGTCCCACCTAAATATAAAAATGACATTAACTTCCAAAGTACTGGTTCAAAAGTTGTTATCAACTAGTCATTTTCTTAATTAGATAATTTTCTATTTTATAAAATACTATATATGTATGTTAAAAAAAAAAAATAATCATCTCTTATTTTAAGGAATGATCCTAAATAGTTTTTAGCTGATAAATTAAGAATCATGCAACTAAAAAAATCAATAACTATTATTCCAATATTGTATTTATTATGGGAATAATCCAGTGATTTATGATAAACCCATCACTCTATAAACATTAGTTTTAATATTTTTAATACATACATTGATATAAAAATATATAATATATTATTTTAAAATATATTTCAGATTTCCACTTGCATCTTCTGTTGTAAATTATGCTAATGCTACCAGACGAATGCAACGAACTAGGCGTCTTAAAAATCAACCAGAAAATTCTTCCAAGAAAGAGCCACCATTATTACTGTCAGTGCAAGTGATACCAGGTACTCGACGTGGTACATCTTTATATATGGATGAATTAGGATATCACTATCATAATGATACTTTGACAAGTAATGGAAAGTAAGAATGTTATTTAAAAAAAAACTAATATTAATTATTATTTTTAAACATAACTAATTTTCTTCATTTTTACATTTGAAAGTTTTTAATTACAGTATTTAGAGGGCATCAATGTTTTTTTTAATACTCATATCTCTTTTAAATTTGTTAAATTTTATGTTTTAAAACAATGAAAAATATTTTCTTATATTACTATAGTATTAAATTATATGAAACCTGGTATATTTTACCCATTGTTAACTTCTAAAATATTCACTATTTCATAAAATATTAATGTTATTATATATTTATTTATAATAGTTTTTACTTTGTTGCCTAATTAATTAACTGTATAATTATTTATAGAATTGTTAGATGTACCCGAAACCGAAAAACTGCAACAGAAGATGCATGTCATTCTAGAGGTTTTCTGCGCTCTTCTGGAGATGGTTTTGTAATATATCGTACAAAAAACCATAACCATCCTCCAGGAGATCTCAAAAGGAATCCTATGGAACGATCATTTATCAATATTTTATGTGAAAGAGCTAGAAATGAATCACATTTAGGACTTAAAGACATATATAATGAAGAAGTAGAAAGGTTTTATATAACAACTATATTAGTTATTACTTCTGATATAAATTATTATATTTACTGATAGGTTCCTCGATGTAGCAGACAAAATACCATATCGTATGGCTTGGCGGAGTATGGCCAGAATGAGACAACCTCCTAAAGCATCTGGTGAAATTAAAGTTGTAAATGTATCTGTTGTTTCTGGTTTATGGGAAGGATATACTCTGTACAGAGATGATATAGGATTTTTATATTCTTTAAGAAAAGGAAGAAAGTAAATATTGTGAATAAAAAAGTGTATTTGTTCTTATTACTTTTTTTATCATAGATTTGTGTGGTGTCATATGAATACTAAACTCAAATGTGTTGTAAAAGGTACTATATCCACTGAAAATAATATAAGTACTATGGAATACACAGGCGAGCATAATCATCCTCCATTAGATGATGATGAATTCCAAGCAGCTATTTTTATTGAAAAAATAATGTTGAGGTGCTTAGAAGATGATAGCAAACCCAAAAAACTTTATGAAGAAGAAATAATTAAGTAAATTTAATAAATATTTAACATTATTAAGTAAATTACTGAAATTCAGTAGATTATGTGATATATATAAAACTTTTCATCATAATCACTTGTTATATTATGTTTGAAATGATAGGATTTATAATAAAATAATTTTTTAGTGATAAAAAAATTATAATTGTAAAATACAATTTTATTTTTATAACCATCCCCTTTAAAAATATTTTGTTTGGTTTTCATATCTAGTCATGTTGATGATTTTTTTGACATTATTCTAAAAACCTTTTATAAAAAAAAATGAAGTATTTAAAAATTGCGAATCATGTATTACGCCACCTGCTTTGGACATATCACACGACTGGACTCAACGAACCAATCTGCACCCTCGCACCTTTGCCTTCAACGCTGCTAACCTTTTGATTATGCTGGACACCGCGTCGCCGACTTTAACAAAAGTACCGTGATAAGTGAAGTCTTATAAGTCTTTACGGTTTTTTTTTTTTAATAACCTGTTGTTGCTTATTAATAAACAGCCCATGGGTCTCTATCCTCAAAACCAGTGTCGACTACATTATTACGATATAAATCATGTCAAAAAAAAAAAAAAAATAAGAATAATCAGTTTTTTTGTAAAACATCTAATGAAACTATTTACCAATATAGTAATAAAATTAAATTCTTTATCATTAAAGTAATTTTTTGTAATATAGATATTTTTCTTAGTTAACAGGATATTTTTCAAGACATTGGTATATTTCACTGTTTATAATAGGTGAAAATAACTATGGTAACTTAAAGGTGTGGTATCAGTTTTTTGTAGAATGAGTTTTTTTCAAAGAAAGGAAATAATGCAGCTAAATTTAGTTTATTGGTTGGTTGAATTATCTACTGATTGACATCTTACTTTTTTATGATAATTAATAATAAGTCTACTTTGTAAATATATCAAAATATTCTAATACTATCACTTAAACCTTATTTATACTCCTATAACACATATGTTTTACTTTTTTAGTTTTCCAGGTGTAGAAAAACGAGTTTCTTTATCATATGCACGTGAGAAGATCAAAGCAAGAAGAAAAAGTATATTTAAAAAAAACCAAACTCTTGAAACATTACAAACTACTTGTGAACCTTTACAATATGTTGAATTTTGGGGAGTTGAAGACAAAAACATAGATACTACTGATAATGTTGTTACTGAAGATATTTTTTCAGATGATGAACAATTTGGAGAAAAATGTAATGAGTCTAACAATGTTTATTCTGATGAACTTGGACACAAATACTCTTTAGTTAGCATAAAAAACAATACTAGGTATAGTACATTCATTGAGATTTTGAAATTGTAGCTATGGTACTGAGATTTTAAATAATAAACTGAAAATTCTACAAAGTAAATTAAAAATCTTTTAAATGCATTATTATTATAATTATTTCTAATTTATTACTTTATTTTTTTTTTAATAGTATTTTAATTAATTTTATATTCTCCTAGATTTTTATTTAATTTAATCTCTCTCACTTTTGTTATAAAATATTAGATATTCTAATTATTTGTTTACTTGATTACACGCCCAAAATATTATACAAAATTTGTTATCATAGATATTTAGAATGTATCAATAAACATGATGGATGCGATTCTCGTGGAGAAATGTTTAAAGGAGAAAATGATGAATGGCTTTTTGTTCAACATAGCTCTTTGCACAATCATTCACCACCAAGAGAGGACGAAGATGAATAATTTTGAAGAAATAACTAGGATTAATTTTTATTATGTCTTACAATTAATATTTTTATGTATTTTTTTTTTTATTTATGGAAATTAAATACTGTAAGTCACTTGTTATTCCTTACTACTCCTTCTGTCATTATTTATGAACGACTAACTTAAGTTGTTTATTCAATTATCAAAATAAACAATTTAATTATTTTTATACTACAATGTCATTCGTTTTTTAATATTGTTTATGAAATATTAAAATATTAATTACCACTAAATGTAAATCAAAAGGAAACTTTAAATTTTAAATAAATTTATTAAGATCACAGGCATTTATAAAAAATATAAACATAAATAATTTATTTAACAATTTTTATTTTAATAATAATATTTGGATGACAAAGTAAAATATATACAATTAATTACATTTTAAACAAATTAAGACAGTAATAATGTTCTAGTGTTAATTATTTAATTTACAATAAGCGGCTTAAATAATTCACCAGAAAAGTTAAGAAAAAAGTAGGTAAATATTACTAAACATATAAAGACAATTTTACAAAAACATTTTTTGATCTTTATTCTAAACACAGAATAAAATAGAATAATTTTTATAGAATTTATCAAATTAAAATATTTAATATAATCAATTAGATGAAACATTAAGTCTAATCGTCAACACGTAAAAAGTTGAATAACATGCTATATAGACTTATTTGATGATTATCCAAGTTGAATGTTTATGTGTTCATAATTTTAATTGTAACTACTGCTCTTGCCGTGGAAAATCACTTTGAAACCTACATCTGTGACAAAATATAAAATGCACATAAAGGTTAAAATTATTTCACATTTTGATAAAATACAATTCTAGAATACAAATGCTTGATCAGGTACAAAACGGAGTGAATAAAACTGAAATAACACTATAAAAATTACATGGTATTGTTTTTAAGTGCATTGCCCATTTCAAAAAAATATTGATCATAAGTCGTTTTGAAAAAAATATTTAATTAAGATTAGATTAATTTAATTTAAATATTAATAATTAATTACTTTGTTTAGTTAAGTTGTAATGTTGCTTGAAATTAAAGGGAACCTGGAAATTCTAAATGAAATCTTTAATATAAAAGATACTATGGTTTTGGACAATTATTTTAAAATACAAAATACTAATATTTCATTAAAAACAGTATCTTTTTCAAAACTTTTATACAATAATTAAAAAATGTTGACACAAAAAAAAAAAAAATAAATAAATAATAGAGAGAAAAGTATTATTTTTTAAATGGACATTACACATTTTAAAATTATATATAGATTAATTAATTTGATACATGATATAACAATTTTTCAAAACTTTATTTTAGTATACAATAATACATTTTTTTTCATAATAATATATTACAAAATGACAAAGAGTTTTTAAAAATTGATTGAGAACATCAGAAAAAGTTCGTTTATTTTCATTATGTGTAAACTACTGTAAACCCCAACTACCAATAAGATTAAACTGTTCCTATATTCAACACAAAAAAAAGTTAACATATTTTGGATTGGGTTCCATCCAAAATATTAAAAAAAATTTAAACAAAGAATTGCATTACACTTTGAATATTGATTTCTTAGGATAAAATATAATAATTATTAATTGAGCTAGATTAAAAAAAAAAAATTAGTAATGAAATTAGACATTTAGGATAAAAATAAACAAATTATTTAATCAAAATTATTTTTAATTGTTAAGGTTCAATCAATAATAAAAACTAATTGTAATAATTATAATTTAAATTTTTTTGTAGCATTCACTCCGTTATTTTATATAACAAAAAAAAAAATACATATAAAATAAAAACTCAATAACTATCACAAATATTCATCTTTAAAAGTAATTAAATATAATAAGTTATAACTAGGAACTTATTTTTACAAACAGGAACAATATAGAAAAAAAAATACTAATTCCAACATTAAGTGTTATTTGTAGAATAAATAAATAAATTTTCTGTAAATATTTAACTACAAAAGCATGCTTAACTGATGGTATTTCATGTAAATGGTAATAACAACAATGTCCCCTATTAAATATCATATGAAATAAATGTTTGTAAATTAACAATTTAATACCTAGTTATCATTTTTATATTTTAATAAATATTTAAAATAAAAATAACAAACCAAAATATCAACAAAATTTTAAACATCATAAATAAAAATACAGAAGATATTAGTCTCTATATCGCCAGTTTATCAATAATTTTTCATTTTGATATATTGATTACAATCAAGATATGTTAAATTATCTAAGAACACAACATTTGATTTCCAAATATAAATATATTGAGTCTTTTAACATAATTATAACATACTTGTATAACTAATAAAAAAGATATTCCTTTTGGAACATATGTATTTAAAGTAAAAAATGTTAAAAAGTTCTTAAAACTATGTAAACTTTTTTATTAATAATTGAGTTAGTTAAACAAATAAATTTATAAATAAAGTAACTAACATAATTATCATATTTTTAATGTGCTGAATTTATTTTGATAAATTTTGAATTGAATTAACAACAAAATATGTATGTTTACCCTTTTCAAATTTCATCTAATTGGTCATAAGTTACAACCTAACCAAACAACCAAAATGCCTAAAATTTGTTTAACACAAATTCAAAATGCAAATCTGCAATCCTAAGATTTAACTTTTTATGATTAATACTGATTAATATACAAAAAGTTTTCAATAAGATTTATTATGAAGATGGACTTATAAATAAAAAATATTTTTTCATCTTTAATTTGTTTTAAATATTCTCATTATTTATAAAAATAATTGTATGATAGAGAATTGCATTTACTAAAATATTGTGATATGAATACTGAAAATGAATTACAACTTATGAAAATTATAATAATATAACTAAAATATTGAAGTATTATAGGAAAATTTTTTATCAATTTAAAAATAATTCTTTATTCATTTTATTTAATAGTTTTGAGTTTTAGTACAAATAGAATTATTTGTATAAAATCAATTAACAATTGAAATTAAATTAAGTATCATTTCCTACACAAAATTACTATGAGTTATTACTACTAATACCATATGATTTAATCTATGATAATGTTTAATTTTATGAGTTGTATTTTAGTTATTGAAATTACAGTTACATTATCAATAAAAATTTTTCATTCTTAAAAATCATACAAAATATAAATTAATTATAAAGACGAAACAGCTAAACCATAGAAGAAAAGATGCATTTGATTAGGACAAAAAATACCTGATTAAAATCTGTAACACTTATGTTTCTTTTTTTCATTTTCCTTAATCCTTTATGAATTGTTAAATTTTCAGTAATTCCAATCGTCCTTAGTCGAGATGGAACTTTTTTCAATTTACCCTTCAATTTTTTAACACTTTCATATGACTCTTCTTTATCCTCAAGGTTTTCTAAATGTTAAAAATGCACTTAGGTTATAACATAAAAATAAAATTGGCACTTTTTTTTTTTTATCTCACTAACTATTTAAATTAAATGATAAAAAATATTATGACTAATCAAATTTTTTAACATTGTTAACATAATAGAAAACTTAAACACAATGTAAACATAAATAACTTATTGAAGATGATTGATTACAGAACTTCAATAAATAATAACTCCCCCTACTTACTTTTACCTCTCTGGTTATAGGTACAATTTGTAATTAATATTTTAGTCATATATATTTACTCAAAATGTAAGATATTAAAACTTTATAGCAAATTATTAACTTAATCTACTAAAATACTATCATCCTTAAAAACTATAGGCCTATCTAATCGGTGTTTTATTATATTAGCTAAACATCTTATAGTGGATTATTAGCTCATTTTGAAAAACTTAAAAACTATAGATTTATCCAAAATTAAGCTGACCAAGTCACTTAAGTTTTCAAATAGTTTAAAAAGAAATTTAAGAAAAATTAAATATTTATAGATTTACCTCTAAGTATTAAATATACTAAACAATTTAGTTTAATTGGAATTATCTATGGAATTTTTATATTTATACAAACATGCTCATAAATATGACTTTAGAAGATAAAAGATTTAATTTCATTACTTTTAGTAGGTAGATATCTATTTTTATTATTTAAAAAAAGGTATAGATTCCTAAATCTGTATTTAAGTGGTAGAAGAAACCAAGTCCATTTTTATAACTTCAAAAGTAGCAAAAAACACTTTATTTGATGGATTTTATCTAACTAAAACTGATTGTGTAAATTCAATTATAAAATTGTAATAATTAGGTTAATTTTATATTATGTAAATGAATAATTTTAATTTAATTAGAGCTTATTTTGCCTCTCAGGTACAAAAATAATGATAAACAATAATTATTTTGATATTATAAAGTTCATTATTAGGATTTACATATTACATGAAGTAAACAGGACATAGAAAAGGCCACTATCCTGATGACCAAAAAAGTACCCCGCATTTCAACTACTTACTTTCAAGGAGATTGACATCTACTTCTGATCTATTTTTGTCTCTATTTACAACAACTACTCTACGTCCATCTGAATTTCCTAAAAAAATAAATAAAATAAAAATAAAAACATTGAGTATATAAATAGTTTAATAATTAATTATCCATTTATATTAAATTGCATTTATACTCGAATCATTTTAATACCACAGATAATAAATATAATATCTTAAAATTTGATTTATAATTTTGCATAATTTGTACATAAAATGCTTCCAACTTATCAGAAGACAAATAGAATTATAATATTAATAAAATTATAAAAATAAAAAAAAAAATTGTATCAAAATATTAATATCAATAATACTTGTTCTTAATGTAATCAAAATGTTGGTGGATATCATAGAAATACTTATACAATTATATAAAGTAAATTTAAAAAATAATAATTAGTTATTTACAACAATAAACTGTGTATTTTCTTATATTTTACCTTTAATTTAATCCACCCCTTAAAATCTTTATAAAATTCCATCACAGGGAGGTCACGGCACAGTTGGGTCAAGTATAATGATATCTGACAGTGATTAAAATCACTATCATAAAAAACGCTTCGATGCAAATCTTTAGATAGTGATTAATTTTAAAAAATTGGTGAATAATTCCAAAAGCTACATGATCTGCTATTTCCTTATTTATATCCTGATTAAGATAAAGTATGTCGAATGAAAGATGTATATAAATACTTTAGACCAGTCAATAAAGAAGTAATTTTGGCAAATGGCGAAAAAAATTCCCAACCAATTTTTTTTTTTTTAAAGTTGAATTAAGATGTTGATATGTATAATGACATACTAAAAGTCCTCATCGATTGGAATTGACATACAACCGATAGAGTAGGTAATTGATTTGACACTATATTGTTTAAACCTAACCAAACACTAAATTGTACATTACCAAACAACAATTATATTATGTCAATTGCCACTGGATTTCTGGTAATGATAAAGTTAATTGTCACAAAGCATATTGGCCTTTGGTCGGGTGCTGGAGCTGGTAAAAATTGTGGCTGCCGAAAAACAGGGCTTAAATGTTCTATTATATGTGAACATTGCAAAGGTCAATGGCTTACAAATTCAATAGAAATAAAGATTGAAGATTAAGAAGATTTTACTTTTGTTGAAGACATATTCTATCAAAATTTAGAATGGGAAAATGAATAAGGAAATGGAAAAAAAATTTGTTTAATATAATTGTCAAATAAATTTATAGAGGAGAAATCCTCCATAGATTACATACTTTGCTCTATTAATGCATATAAGTTGTAAATAGAATATAAATAAGGAAATAAGACATCATGTAGCTTTTGTAATAATCCATTAATTTTTTTAAATTAAACACTATCTACAGATTTGCATCAAGGCGTTTTTTATGATAATGATTTTAATTACTGTCACATATCATCTATACTGGACCCAATTATACCATGTCCCCACTGTGCCGGGACACTGCTGGTTTTTTCTTTAAATAGCGATTAGTTGAAATAGTAGCTATGGGTTTACTTTAATTATTTCATTATTAATTTTAACGATAGAAATTATTGAATATAGAGTTATAACTTTATTTGACCTTTTAAGTTTTATATCATGATAGTTATTACCCTCCATTGAGTTTACTAGAACAAGACCAATTTCATACACTTTATGACAATTAATTATATCATTACCAAAAATTCCGGTTGGGCTGACAAAAGGGAAAATGAGGTAGGTGAAATGAGTAGATCAGTGACAAGAGACGAGAACGTGATTGAGGAGGTAAAATTTTTAAGTATTTAGGATCAGTTGTGCAAAAGAGTGGTGGTATTGACGAGGATATAAGACACTGGATTAAAAGCGGGTGGTTGAAGTGGAGAGAAACGTCTGGTGTCTTATGCGATAAAAGAATTCCAATGATGCTAAAAGGTAAATTCTACAAGACTGTAGTGAGGCCAGCTATGATGAATGGTTCAGAGTGTGTAGTGTTGTTGACAAGAAAGTAGAGCAGAAATTAGAATTTTAAATGGATGAGTGGAGTTACTAGAAAATATAGAATAAGGAACGAGCATATAAGAAGGATATATAATATAATATAATATAATCGTGGAAAAGATAAGAGATAATAGACTTAGATGGTTTGGTCATGTTATGAGGAGAGAAGAATCGGAAGCTGTAAGAACAGTTATAGAAATGAATGTTGAAGGAAGAAGAAGTAGAGGAAGACCAAAAAAGAAATTGAGCGATGTTATTGAATAGGATATGAGGACAGCTGATGTGAGTGTAGAGGATGTAGGAGATCATGTCAAGTGGAAGTTTAGGATAAGGGTGACCAACCTCAAGTAGTTGGGATTAAGGCAAAGAAAAAGAAGAGGATTACCAGAAATTCTGGTGGCAATTGACATAATATAATTGTTGTTTGGAATGTAAAATTTAGTGTTTAGTTAGGTTTAAACAATATAGTTTCAAATCAATTACCTACTCTATCGGTTGTATCTTAATATACACTACACTTTAATGATACTATAAATAAATGAACTCACATATAAACACATATGCATATGACTGGCCTACTACTTCTCATAAAAAAATTGAGTTGAATTAATTATATTACATTAGCTTTAATTTAAGATATATATAAAAGTGTCAGACTTTCTGGAACACTTTCAAAAGTTGAAAAGTTGAACAAGTTCTACTTTAGCATTCAAAATACCCTTCAGTAGCCATTTTCACCGTGAAAACAAAATAAAGTCTGAAATTTTTTTTTTCTACACTTTCAAAAATTAGTTTTTTGTAAAAAAATTATCATTTTAAATCCCTCCCTGTCAGATTTATGCATATGCATAAATTCAGTGAGAGCTGAGAAAAAATGGTAACAGACACAAAAAAAAACACATAGTAAAACTAATACCTTCTCAGTTTCTCATCAAAACTAAAAGAAGACAAGCCACTATATTTTACAATTAGATGGCAGGGTATTTCCCGATGTATTTTAAGAAAACATTTTAGTTGTAAAACTATAGCTCTATAGTTAACATGCTTTTACAGAGAATATTCTAAGTTAAGCATTTCAACAAATCGTGATTACTAAAAACTCATATAGAATTTAACTCTAAAATTAATGATATCAAGATTAACTTTAAGGTTTTCTACAATTTTTTAATCTGGCAACATGAATATCTGTCTCAGATATCCATGGTAAATCATTAAGGAGAATACTATGGCCCTTAAAAAACTACAAAAGTGTTAGAAAAAAATCATTATTATTATTTTGAAGTCGCCTGTTCCAATTCTTAGCTTTGTACGTATTATAATGTAAATACTTTTATTATATATGCGCTTTTCAAGTATAAATGATTCCAAAACACAATAATCTACTTTATTAACTACTTATACACAAAAAAAACTCTAAGAAATGATTCAAATATAATATTTTAAGATGCAGTGTTAGGGTGACGTAATTTTTAAAATAACTTACAATTAATATTCTATAATTATTTTATATTATATGTAAATATTGAAAATAGTTGAGTTTTCAATAACAAAAGAAAAAAACTTTTAATAATTACAGATCTCTATATTAATTACAGGTAGGTTTTTTATAGCTATTTTAAAATCATACGTTTTACTGATTCATCATTTACATGTTAATTTTAGCATGAAAGTGCTAAAACTCAACATAAATGTAAAATTTTTATTATTAGGTTATCAAACATTTCTCATACATTAAATGTGATAATAAATTTCTACTTTTTTAATGCAAAGAGAAATCTATACATTTTTTTAAATAGTGAAATAAAAAAATAGATATACCTTCTGTTTTAATGCTTATTTCAGGTAATTCACCATGTATTTTTCTCTTGACTTCAATAGAACCACTAAATAATTTTTAGCTTTAATTAAAACATACATGATTATAATTAAATCGGGTTTTTCAAAAAGGCCAAATCTCCATAAAATTTAATTTTCCAGGAAACGTAAAAAACTGTTTTTAAAGATCAAAATAAATATAGATGAAAATTAAATAAGGGTTGAATTATTGAATTCCCTTATAAAAAACCAGCTATGATGCAAAATATTGACTATATATACCTATTGGATTATTTTATGAGGGAATGAACGTGTTTGAGATATGGGCTTTTCCAATGGATTATTTTTTTCATTGATAATGACCTCGCGACTGATCAATTATTTATTGTATATCATATAAAATTAAATAATTAGTCTTACAAAATATATTGTGCATTCTTTGTAATAATTTTATTTATGAACTTCAACATCACTTCTTTTTAGTTAATTTTTTCTTTTAATACCAATCGAAGACTCAGTTTCATCTTCGAATTCACTCATGTTGACTTATTATTATATTATATTCTTGATAATAACAATAATTATTATTGTTATTATCAACTGCTATCGACAAAAGATAGATAATAAACCAGATGAAAATAGAATCTTAACAAATAAAATTGCTGATCAAGTTATTTTTGAGAAATGGCCTTTTCGATTGTACTCGTTATTTTTAGACTTTAACAAGTTGTTGGAGATATGACGGTCTCGCAGGAAATATGCATTATTATTAGATAAACACATCTATCTACATAAAAGTAGTTTTAAAAAAATGTGGAGAAATGACCATTTTGAAATGACCGATTCAATTATAAGTTTTATTAAAAAGCATATTACCTTGTACCAACAACACCTCTAATAGCAGACTGCAATAAACGAGCTGGATAAAAAGTACCAGATTTTTTTTTTATTTGTACCTAAAATTTTAATTAAATTACAATAAATAATTACATACATAAAATTTTCTATAATTTACTGTATTTAAACGAAGAGCTCTTCTACGTTTTAATTCTGTTCTTAAATCTACAGTTTCATCACATTTAAGAGAATCTTTTTTCTCTTCAACAAATGTATGTACAACATGATTATCAATATCTTCTTCTGAATCATCCACATAACTTTCACTTGATTCTTGTCCTTCTTCTTTTTCACTTTCTTCATCATAATCATTTTCTTCTGATACGACTTCTTCATCTTTTTCTTCTTCCATAAGCTCTTCTGATGTACTAGATAATTCTAATATATCTGTAAATAATTTTCTAATGAAAATTGAACAATAAAATATTTTTTTCTAGTAATTATGATATTTTAAAAAAGAAACTATAAAAAATAAACTGAGAAATGCTAAACTATTAAACTCTACAAAGAATCTTAATTTCTAGTTAAAATTTTAAATATATTGCTGATACAAAATAATATCAAAGCAATGGTTATTCAACCTTGAGGTATTACATAACTTCAAATTTATATATTATAATATAATATCCAATGATGAACTAACTACCCCTAGATTATACATAGTTAAGAACTTTTCTATTCAGAGAAGACCACTATAGTTCTTAATGGCTGTTAAATTATATATACAGAGTGTTCAATAAGTAAGGAAACAGATCAATAATTGATCTCTTTCCTTACTTATTGAACACTTTATATATGTAATATAAAATTATGTATATTATACGCAATATTTAATAATAATAGTTATAGGAATATCCAAAAGAGACATTAGAGGATATCTGGTGGAACGAGGGACTAATAGATTAAATTAGTAAGAAATAGGCATGGGAAGCTGTGGTATCGATGAAAAATAATAAAGCAATCAGACCAGATGAAGTGCCAGTAGAAGAATGAAAAATATTGGCATAAGGTGGTTGAAGGAACTTTTAAATAAAATCTTATTAGAAGGGAAAATACCAAATTATTGGATGAATAGTATTGTGGTGTCGATATTGAAAGGTAAAGGAGACATACACAGAAGTGAGAAAATTATAGAGACATAAAGCTTATGAGTCATAGTATAAAAATTTAGAAAAAGTTAATAGATATTAGAATAAGAAATGGGACATCGGTATCTAAAAACCAATTTAGATTTATGCCTGGTAAGTCAACAATGGAGCCATTATTTTGTGCAAGACAACTAATAGAAAAGTTTAGGTAAAAGAAGAAAAATCTGTGTATGGTATTTATAGATTTGGAGAAAGCTATGATAGAGTACCAAGAGAGGGTTTTAAGCATTAATGAGAAAAGGAGTCCTGAAAAGATACATTAAAATAGTAGAGGATATGTATAATGGCACTCGTACCAGGATAAAAAGCGTAGGAGTAACAGAAAATTTTAGGGTAAAAGTAGGAGTGCACCAAGGTTCTGCTTTAAGCCCTTACTTATTTTCTAGTGATGGATGAAATTACTAGAGAAATACAAGGAGAGGTGACATGGTGCATGTTTTTCTGACAATATAATGTTAATAGGAGAAAATAGGAAGGAAAGTAATCAAAGGCTAGGGGTGTGGAGATCAGCTCTTGAAGAAAAGGGTTTAAGAATAAGTAGGAGTAAGACAGAGTATATAGAGTACAAGTTTGAACAAAGGAGAACATTAGGTAGGTGAAATGAGGAGTTGAGTGACAATAAGCAAGGACGTGGTAGATAAAGTGGAAAGTTTTAAGTATTTAAGATCAGTTGTACAAAAGAATGGTAGCATTTACGAGGATGTAAGATACAGGATTAAGTGGGAGTGGGTGAAATGGAACGAAGCGTCTAGTGTGTTATGTGATAAGAAAATTCTAATGAAGCTGAAAGTTAAGTTCTATAAGACTGTAGTGAGACCAGCTAGATGAATGGTTCAGAATGTAGTGTTGTTGACAAGAAAGTAGATCTGACATTAGAATTCTTAGATGGATGAGTGGAGTGACTATAGAAGATAGGATAAGGAACGGACATATAAGGAATATAGGTGTAACATCAATCGTAAATAAGATGAGAGAAAATAAACTTAGAAGTTGAAGGAAGAAGAGGCAGAGGAAGACCAAAAAAGAGATGGAGGAATGTAATTGAATGTGATACAAGGAGGGCTGATGTGAGCGTAAATGATGTGGGAGATCGTATCAAGTGGAAGTTTAGGATATGGGTGGCCAACCCTATGAAGTTGGGATTAAGGTGAAGAAAACAAAGAAGATTTAATAATAATAGTATTTATATATTTTAATATTGATAGTCGTATGTACTATGTACTGATAATTACAGATGGATTAATATAAGAAGGCATAAAGCAAGATCAGATCGGGCAGGGCTATCTTAATATGATTCATATTTAGCCTAATCAGGACATAATATTGATTTAATGCTTTAGATCAGGCCAGGTCAGACTATAATATTAATTTTATAATTCAGACCAGTCTGAATTGGGCCTAAAATTATATATATATATATATATAATTAAATCATATTTTTAAAGCCTGAACTAATATAAAGTAATTAGTTAAAAATATCATTAATCTTTAAAAATAATAAAATATATTTTGATTTATATTAAAATAATAAATTACTGATTATAATACCTTTTTCTTCAATTTGTTGATCAGCAGCAATTTCTTGTCCAAACATGATTCTAGGTCTTTTTTTATTGGTTTTTTCCGATTGTGTTATCAATTTCACAATTTTATCTACAGACTTTGTATTATTTTTAGTTTTTATACAATTTTTAACGTTTTGATTTAAGTGAGGAGATAATTTAGCTCTTTTAGATGTTAGAGAAATTTTGTTTGAAACATCTGTTTCAATTTCATCTTCGTTATCAGTTTGAATAGCAACTTGTACAGAATTGGATTTTTTCAAAATAATTTTTTTACTAGTAAGTTCAATAGGCTTATTGGATTCAAATTTTCTTTTTCTAGCTTCTAACACAGGATCCAGTATTTTATTATCAATTTCTTTATCTATTGATTTTGGCTTTTCTTTAACAGTTATATTATTGTCATCTAAAATTTTTGTGTCTTTTCGACGTAACAAAGGCGATGCACATCTTATTTTTTTCAATGGGCTAGGTGAACGTCTTCTAATTGGTATTCTACATTTAGGGGATCTTGATTTTGATCGAAGAGGTGATCTACTTCTTCTTCTAATTGGTGATAATCGTCTTCTACCTGGTGATATATCACGTGATATTGATCTACGTCTTCTCCTTGGAGATGGTGAACGGTAAGGATAACGAGATTTAGGTGGTGTATATCTTCTAGGAGAAAGATTTTTTTCTCTTAAAGGCGATATTCTTCTAGGTGATCTCCTAGGTGTTAAAGATCTTCGAAAAGTCCTAGATCTTATAGGTGAATATCTATATCTATCTGGTGTAGGAGATCTTCTACGTGGAGATCTTGGTGTTAATGATCTTTTACGGAGTTGTCTATATGGAGAAATAGATCTCTTTCTAATTGGTGACGGGGTTCTTGGATGAATATGCAGTTTTGGTAAACCACTGAATGATGATGAATTTCTAACTTCTTCAACAGTTTTAATTGATTCTAATTCTTCTGTCTGTTTTGGTAGAATTTTCAAATCATCCTTAAAATTTGGTTGACTTTCACATTTAATATTTTTAACTTTAATCTTGGATACACTTGGTTTGTCTTTCTTTACTTTATTGCATTGTTTTAAATTTTTTTTTTCCTTCTTTTGTTTAATATCTTTTCCAGCAATTTCAGCTTCCATGATATCCATTAATTTATCCAGATCATCTAAGTCTTCATCTTCTTGACCTAATAATAAAACATCCCCGTCATCAGAATCTACTTTTTCTTCTTTATCTGCATCACTTTCATCAGTGCTTTCTTCAGAACCAGAATCATTTTCTAATCTACTAAATTTAGTAGAAACTAAGAAAAAAAAATTTAATTATTTATTTTATATGTCTATAAATTATTACAAGAATTTAAAATACCTTCAATGTTTTCATTATTAATTTTATCTCCAGAATTTATACTTAAAGAATCTTTTGAAGATGCTTTATTGTTAACTTCGATTTGAGATTTAGAATTTTCTGATAGCTGATCCCCTTCAGAGTCAATTGGAATAATGGAAATCAAATTATTATTTGAATGTGTAGGTCTTTTAAAGCCAACCTGTAATTTATACATAAATAAGTTGTAAATTAATGAAGTTAAAATGAATATCTAAGAAACTTACATTTGCATATGTGCGTTTAAATGATCTGTTTGATGGTGGAAATCTACCTCTAGTATTTCTATTTCCATAATTACTATAGGAACTATTATTTCCAAATTTATTTTGTCCTATATCTCCTGATGTACTACTAATTGTATTAATTAAATTAGTAGGTTTTCTTTTACATGACATAAGAGCAGCTAAACGTAGTGATTCAACATCATCATCATCAATCTTCTAAAAAAACAAAAATGAACGATATAGTTAAAATTATATTAGAGTTGAATTAACAAATTAAATTGTTTAAATATTAATAATAAAGATAAATCCTTTTCTACACTTCCACTAACTGAACGTTTTCCAGACATTTTAATTGATTAATGTTTAAAAGATTATTATTATTTCTGTTCAAATTATTAGCAATTTAATAAAATTAAAAATTCACATAAATCTATACTACACATTCTTGTTATACTTGTAAAGTGAAAATTCTACTATTTTAAACTATTATAAGATAATCACTACTTGGAGAAACTTGTTTCTTTAAAAGATATTACTATTTTCATTATATGATCCGTTGTATACAAATATACAAATTGATAACCTAATATTATGCTACACAAGTCATTTTTTAAGTATTTTAAATAACTTAACCATAAGTCATTGGCATTAATAATAATTTATTCACACTCAATCATTTATAAGATTTCAAATATGAAATTATTACAACTTTGAACATTTACATAAATTATAAAAATATAGAATACTTACATTGTAATCCATGTTTTGTTATAAATGCTACTCAGCCGAAAAAAAAATTCAGTTTGAAAACAAAAAAATAATTATTTATAATAGGATAAATTAAAACATAATGAAATAATTACAACACGTACAATACAAACTGAGAAGCTCGTATTATTTTGATCTCAATATTGTTAAGTATTAAATCTATCACTTGGAAACCAAAACAAAAACATAACATATGATTCTAATGTCTGAAAAATTGAAATAGCAGTGTCGCCAACACGTTTTTTTTATAAAGGACAAATTTTTATTTCATTCAACCAAAGCAATTTTTTTTCATGTGATAACTGAAAATATAATTTAAATTAATAATTGAAAAGTAGGAATTTTTTTACTTTACTTAGAATTACTAAATTCCTAAACGAACATAACAGAAGCTTTTATTTATCAGTTGTTTTAAAAACTGATATTAAATTAATTACGTTTAGTCACGGTTGAAATATTTTCATTAACTACATTATATTCATAGATCAATTGTTCTACCCTTTAATAGATTTTTTTTCTTTTTATTGCTAAGAATTTATTTAATTCTTGTAAGTACCGAAAGTGAAATAGTTAGTGTTTACAAAATGAGTAAAACTGTAAGTAATTACATATTTAAAAATTTTACTTCTTTCAAATCTAATAAAACAACTTAAAACATAGATAAATATGTATTTTTTTTATTAAAATCGAAGTTTAAGAGTACTAGTAATTGTTTTAACAGAAGTTGGATATTTACATCAAATTTCTTCTAAAATATTGTTCATTAATCTGTAAAAATTACCTAATGAAAAATACTCTTGGCTTTATTAAATGGAGCTAAAGTCAATAAATCCCTTCTTTTTTTTTTTGAAGGGATAATACTTTTGTATGTATCGAAGTTTGTTTCACCAATATGTATAAGATTTTTCTCCTCTATAATAAACGATAGCTTAGACAAAAAAACATTAAATATGAATCCAAAAATCTATAATCTAGTAATCAACAGTATAAATACAAATTTTGCTATAAAACATGTGTGCTTAATTTTATTTTATTTTATTTTTAATTGATAATTGTAAAGAATGATTAAAGACAATTGTTGAAAAAAAATATATCTTAGAAATTTTATACATTAAGAAATTGATCTATAGATATATAGTTTATTAAATTTATCATAAAAAATGAATATTTATATGTAATTACCCTGAGCAAAAGAAAAAAAAATTATAGTAGTATAGACTTATTTCAGTATACCACTTGGTAATGTATCCAAGAGCCGTTAATAGATCCCCTTGAAAAATTTTAAATGTTTATTTTAGATATTAAGTTAGGTTTATAATATTAAGTAACTGAAGAAACCTTTTTTTACCCCTCTTCTTTCAAAATGTCATTTGGTCTATTGTCTGCTGATTACAATCAATATTTAGCATTGATTCAAAGCTATAAATATGTTAATTTTATCAAGATGTTTTTTTGTATTTGTCTCATTAATACTTAACTTCTACTAATATTGACAATCAATACGTCAAATGTTCTTGAATTATATTTGGTTGAAATCATTCTCCTACGTTTTTTATTAATGTAAATATTTCAATAAATGACATTTGTTGAAAATAAATGATTCTGATGTTTTAAAACATTAGAATCAGCCATTTAATTATATAAGTATTAAATACATTGGTCAACATAAAATTTTTATACTTTAATAAAATCAAATTAAAAACATAATAAAAATTAATTTAGAATATAACTATTGATCATGTTAAAAAATATTTTTCTTTAATAACAATATTCCAAAAATCCTGACCGCCTTTAAAAGATATTGATCCAAATTGTTTGCAATGTGGTTTAAATTAAAAAATATATATTATTGATTTATCTTCTATACTTTCCTATCAAAAAATTATATAATTTTTAAGTGTGAAGTAGTGTTGAAATGTGACATCCTAAAAACAACAAAATGATGATATGCAATAAACCAACAATATGCTACGTTTCCAGGTATATACAATGGCATTGATGCTCTATGTTTATACAATTTATTTAAGGGTCAATCCATACCAAATCATCCAGAAGGTTTGCATGACCACCTCATTTTTTTCTTAGCTTTTCAGGGTTAATTCTTTATGCTATAATTATATTAAAACAATTTTTTTTTTTATGACCTTCCCACTTTTATGGCTATTTCTATATAAAAACTGTTAAAAATAGCCATAACATTAAAAAACCCAGATTATTCAATATTGACATAATCAAATTAAAATTTTAGAATTAACATTATTATAACTTAAAGTTTACATTAAAAAAAAAAAAATGTGAAATTCTAAGTTTTAATGACTTTCTAAAAAGGGCGCTTTTTTTTGTGAATATTGGCTTTTTTGAGATAGCTTAAAACCATTAAGAAGTTATTATTTTTAAGTGATTTTCAAATGTGGTATTGTATAGTGTATAATCTATAAACATAGATTTCCATTAAATTTCAAATATTTAAAACAATTTTCTTGGGATTTAGAGGCTTACAAAGTTAGAAATTTTATAAAAATAGTCTTATTCTATGTACATTATATCTGTTGAGGGACCTAATTTCAAAAAAAAAAAAATTTTAATATTTTAGTTATATATCTGCATAATACTCCATAAAAATTTGAAGTTTGAGAAAAAGGTTTAACATGTAAAATTTAGCATTAGAAAGTCAGTAAAAATTCGCTCAAAATCAAATAATTTAATGATAGTTTTTATTGTTTTCAAAGCATATTTTTGTAATTGTTTTATATATTATTGTATATATGTAATATATTACAATTCAATATAATTATTATATATGTTATAAATATTCAATAAATATTTTAGTTGCAAGATAAAAAATTTAATAATTAAATTACTATGATAATATTGTAAAATATTTTAATAAATAATCATGATATATTCTAGTAGTTAGAATATTTTGTCTTCATAAATATCAGTTAATAATATCTTAAGACTTCTTATGGTACTGTTATTAATTGGTAAAAATCTGTGTTTTTCATTTTGTTGTACTTCTGAGATGGGTATATTTATGTATATTATTCCTTTCATTGTTTCATCGTAAAATTGAAACATAATTAGTCATCACAAGAACATAATAATATTTCTGTTGTTATATTTTAAAATCACCTTATACAAAACTTCAAATTAACAGTTCCGTTACCTTACCAGACATATTTATTTGTAATTTGTGTTAGAATAGCAGATATATATGTTGTACAGATTGAGGCATTAAAATTAAATAGATATTATTGGACTATTACAAAGTTTCACATTGCAAACACATAATATAAATTTGTAATCATGATTGTTTTGTGACCATTTCTGTATAGTTCGTTGAATAATTGAACATATAGTGAATATACATAAAATTTATATACACCACTACGTTTAGTATAAAAATATTCATTTAAATTCATTAGATACAGATTTATAATAAATGAACACACTTTTTGTTTTACCAAAATTTAAAAATTTATACATGATTTATTTATTAAAAGTTCTTATGTTAGTTTTTTAATATACATCAAGTCAAAAATAATAATTTTAATATCCCCATAAAATTATTTAATGGTTAAAATTGACAACTGGGAATTAAACCAAAACAATATTATTGTAAGAGTTTAGCCTAATTTTTGATAAATGGATGTGATATTTAATTTTAAAAGTCCACAACAACAAATTTAATGTTTACAATTTAATGTTGTAGTCATAAGTAAAACTCAATAGTGCATTTTGCACTATTTTTTTGAAACAAATTTATGAAGTTTTAAGAAAAAAAAAATTTTTATTAATCTTAATTATTTTTAACATGTAATTATCATTTATTTACTAATTAGTATTTATCTCAAAAAAAAAAATGTGATTGAATAAATCTGAAGTCAAATTTGAAATCAGCAGCAAAATTCCATAAACATGATCTAAATAGTGTAAATTTAAGCTTCTATGCAAAGCTGCGAATGTATTAATTTATTAATTTTTTTTTTTCAAAATACTTTCTTTTTTTTGAGAGAGAGAAAAAAATTACAACTAGCAATTTTAAGCATGCAAAGTTTTAGCCTGTATACTATAAATAATGCTCTTGGTTTAAATTTTTTAATACATGTGTAAATAAATACATATATTTTTTTCAGGTTACTTATTCTGAAGATCAGTTAGCTGGTAAGTTGATTAATTAAGCTAGGTTTATTGAGTGTGCTTTACTACTATTACTAACGACTACTAGACTTGAAATTTTTTATTTAAATTACTTCATAATCATATTAATTGTCCTGAACATTTAAACTTTAAAATTAATTCTTTTTAAGACATGTTTTCTATTCTTTAAATGTTAATAATACATACAAAATGTACTCTCCTGCTAATAAACTAATGTCAGCTGGTAATTCTCTATTTAATATTAACTTATTTCATACATCAATAACCATATTAATGGTATCATCGTATTTATAGTATTTAAAAAAAATTTTCTCTTATATTTCTATTCTATAAATAAATATTTATTATATAAATCTCTTGTCTTTTATTTATTTATTATTTTTCTTCTTTTTTCCCCCTTATATGAAAATGTGTTTAATTTTTAATCTTATTATATTAGTTTAAACTAAATCATTTAACCTATTTATTTAGATTTTATATATAAGTAAATACTGTCATATTATAAATAATTGTAATTGGAATATTTTTTTCTGTATTAAAGAATATTTAATTATAATTCTAAACCATAACCTATATTTTTATAAATGCCAGTAAACAATTCATAATTTTGTAATACAATATACAAATTAACAGAAAAAATAATATTGAGTTTTACACTCGAAATTATTAGTGAGGTATTTATTTTAATTTTTAGTTTGATATAAGGGCTAAAATTAATTTTATTCAACATGGATTCTTACTAAAGGAAGAAAAAGCTTATAGATTTCTTTTGCGACTTTTTCACCTGAAAACTGAAATGTTGTTCATAATATAATGAAATATTACTAACATATGCCCCAAGCAAACTTAAAATTCATTGCTGATATTTTTTATAAACCAAACCTATAACACTCAATGAGATAAGCTTAACAAAACAACTTGCTGCATTCATCTCGGATCTTAAATCTCTAATAAATCCCCTCTTCTTATCTCATTATTTAGCATAGTCATTGAAAAAATATTACTATGATCATACTGCTTTAGAATACTTATGGTGTTAACAACTATAAAAATTAATTTCATATTGTACTTAAAAAAAAGAAAGTAGATAATGTTCTAATATCAAAAACTTATTTTATTAACACACTTATATTAGCTTCACCTGTATGTTTGTACGTTTGTTTGTAACTATTCTTTTTCTTAAAATACATAAAGCTTATGGAAATACCTAAGAATACATGTCTGATAGTTAAATGATAATTGTAAGAGGTGACAAATGATTTTTATAATTAAAGACAATAATAGTTGTAAATATTTTCCAAGAATAATCAGTAAAAAAAATATAATTTTTAATAATTTATATGGAAGAAAAATATAGTTTAAAAAAACTAAAAAACACACTTTTAAAGCATATAAAACTAAATAGTTAAAAATAATTTTTAAAAAAAGGTTAACACAATAATGAACGAATAATACTAGTATTATTGTGAAAAAGGCACAGGGCGCTCAATTTAGGAAAAATATGGGACCTTTAAAAGCGTGTTTTTTTTTTTAACTTTATTTTTTCTAATTTAAACTTTAACAATAAGAGTCTTTGTCATTACATTACATCTTTTCCACAAGAAAACGGCAGTATAGATTGAATATTTTTAAAAAGTTTTCTTTTTATAACTGGTTTTTTAAGTTTCAATTTCTTTTCTTGTAAAATAGCTTCTAAATATTCTGTTTTTCTTTAAGTTAAATGATATTATTGTTTAATTTTAATTTTTAGAGATGGAAGAAGCATTTCAGTTATTTGATAATCGAGGTGATAATAAAATTCATATCTCCCATATTGGCAATGCTCTTCGTGCCTTAGGTCAAAACCCAACAGAATCTGATGTTAAAAAATTTACACAGCAACATAAAACTGGTATAAACCAATAAATACTACTCTTAAATATTTAGTAGTATATCAGCTATAGTTGATATACTGTTATATAATAGTAAATAGTTCAATTATTTAATAATGTAATTCTAAAAGAATCATGTACACTAATATACTATATTTAAAACTAGATGAAAGAATTCCATTTGAAGTATTTTTGCCCATTTATCAAGCTATATCCAAAAATCGATCAGCTAACACTGCTGATGACTTCAATGAAGGTCTAAGACATTTTGATAAAGAAGGAAATGGATTTATATCATCTGCTGAATTGCGTCATTTACTTACCACTCTTGGTAATGTTTTTATATTAATTGCTTTTAAAAATTCCCTTAGTTTTAGTTATTATCAAGGTAGACATAATGCCCATGCACTCAGACCTGTTTGTCCATTGTGCGCACCTTATACCGAATTGTCTCGATTCGGTTTACTCACCTAAGTGTTATCACCAAAGTGTTTATACATTACCAACCATAAAGTCACATCTAAAGATGACCAAAGAGTCCTGTCTTCCTGGCGAAATTAAGTATCTCTCTGAGTTTTAGATTTTTAATATCTTCTTTTTCAGGAAAAGGTTTATTCAAGTAGTTTGATCTTAGTAGGGCAAGGCTTCACATTTGCACACGATGTGAAATGAGTCTTCCTCTTCTACTCCACACTTCCTGCACAATGGTGATTCTGATACCCCCATTGCGTTAAGATGTTTAAGCAGGTGACCATTTCCTGTCAGTAGACCAGTGAGGGTGCTTATTTGATGTCTAGTCATGCTATTAAGATCACCTAACAGTAGACCAGGGGTCTTGATAAGATCCTTTGGTAGGTTCTTCTGTCCCTCCATGATTGCTCGGTTCTTCTTCAGCTTGCGCCTCTGACTGCCACTCAATGTCTCAGGTCTAAGTTTTAGACCCTTGATTTTGTCAGCTACTGCTCCCAGTTAATCTTGCGATTCTTGGTCTACATTTGTTGATGTTGCTGTCTCTTTGCTAGTAGACGGTTCACCAAGTGTCCCGTTGTTCGCATTGAGACCTTCAAGTTCGGCGATTCTTCTGTGAAGAGTCGCCAGTTTATGATCTTGTTCCGACAGGTTGTCCATAGGATCCCTGATCGTCTCAAGTTCGTTGTTTTGTGGTTTTTCTATGTTTTTGTCCATATAGTTCCCACGAGTAGTCGAGACATAAAGGTCCATCACAGCAAAGCCTGATACTGTGATAAGGCTGTATACTCTATGGTGCGCCAGGTGCCATAGAGGTCCCAATGGTCACTACCTTTCGGCTAACTACCCTTTGACAAGTTAGCAACCCTTTCACTTGGTATAACTGGGTTATGGAGGCCTATTCGCTGTTAGCAAGAAGGTATGCCCTGGCCTACCAGTCCCAACTAACCAAAGTCATGACCGGCTAAGAGCAATGGCACGTGTTGCCACCCCCACTGAAATAACTAGGGTCCAAGGGGTTGTTAGGCCCGTATCCTTGCAGATTCCCTTGCGGGAAAAAAAAAAATTCCCTTAAAAATAGTTTAAATTGAGGAATCATGACCTAACATTTTTATTAATGCTAAATACTACAATTTTTTTTAGATTTTAAAGAATTTTTGATTAAAACATTTAAAAATACAAAAAGGTTTATAGTTTTAAAAATAAATATTCAAAAATAGTTATTTTATATATAGCATACACTTTTTTGTATTATATTTATTCCCAAATAGTAATTTAATAGGATTTAGGTAAATTAATCCAAGTCTAAATTACAAAAAATGAATGTCCTCTCTCAAAAAATTTGAGTTGTGAAATTTTGTACAATAGTAAAATGTAAGATCTCCATTGGTAAAAAAAAATTAATCATTCGGTGAAGTATGATGATCTAATTTTTGTTAATATAATCATGTAATTCCTAATATCTATAGAACTAGTTTAATTCAAAATTCCTATAGGATTCAAACTTTCAAAGTTGCATTCTATATCATCTCTACCAATAATCAATTATACAGTTGATACCTTGAGTCTGTTAGTTGCTTAGAAAGTAAGAGGGTTTACATTTTTTCTATATAGCTTGGCAATTCAAATAATAGTAATACACCATTTGTTTTTTTTTTTTGCTGTTTAGACCATTGATGAATTTTTTGAGTTCAGTATAATAAATCTGAATATACAAGACTACCTTTTATATTAGATAATTTTTTCTTAATTAAAATACTTGTTTTATATTAAAAATTGTCACTCAACTCTAATTATTAAGTATTTGTAAAAACAGTTTTTGTTTTTGACATAAATTTGTATTTCTTATTATTCATAATTTCAAACCGTGTACCAAATATTTATTTCTATGGATCCACAACAGTTATTGATTATTAACATTATTTTTATAATGATAATTTATTGAAACATTTTAGTGTTATCGATATTGATATTACATCTCAAAATCGCAATATTTTTGACATTGAGTAGAATAGGAGTATCAATAATAGAATTTTAAGTATACTTAGACAATTTATATCTGTTTCAATATTGGCATAATTTTAAATCATCTATTTTGATCATTAACATTATGTGAATTCTTATTTGACTATTACGCCTAGATGGTCACTGGTGCCTATGTTATGTATAAAAAATATTGGACCTGCAATACTTATGTTACCGTTTTTGGCGCTAATGAAAATAGTTAAAGTTATGTTTATCAACGTTATTTTTTATTTATTATCTTGGACAATAATATGGGGTAGGCAATTTAATTATACGCTGAATCGTAACTGATATACTTTTCATATCTACGATGTATATAAACAATCAAATTTTGCAGATAATACGTTTTTCTTTTTAATCTTATTTTATATTAATTAGTCATTAAACAAGATTTACCTTTCTATAAAATTTTTTGATGTAAAATTTTTCATGATAAAAAAATTAAGACATTTTTATGTTCATTATATAATTTTTTAACTAAATAATTATAATGAACCTAATTTTTATATTCATTTACAATATTTTCAGTGAAACATAATTCTAAATTTTTGTTTAATATTTAGGAGAAAAATTAACTGATGAGGAAGTAGAACAACTATTAAATGGACAAGAAGATTCTTTGGGAAATATAAATTATGAAGAATTTGTACGCACTGTTACTTCCGGTTGAATTAATTCATTTTTATGTTTAGTTAACTTATTTTAATAAAAAATTTATAAAATAATAATACATTTTTAATTGTATCTAATTATTAATGTTTACTTATAAATTAAATATCAACATTAAAAAAATATTTATATTTATACATAAACTCACTTAAATTAAATAACATTTTATTTTTAACAGTTATGTCATTTAATTACTCTTATTAATATATATATTTTTTCATTACTTTTGTGCTGGCAAAAAAATATAACTTTTTGAAGTCAATCTATAGTTTGGTATGCTACCTTATTAAAAATGCAACAACTATGAAACCCTGATACAATATAGCATCAGTAAATTTGCAACTAGTACCTCTCAATCAAATATTTTATGATAAGATGTGTCATTATTTCTTTTTAAATATTCTCATCCAAAAAGGCTACACCGATGGGTGTAGCACAATAGTTCGATCAAGACACATGTTATCAGTCTTAAAGTGAACATAGTGAATATTATCGCATAATATTGAACGAGTTCCTTATCCCCAATTTCAAAATGCGGTGTACATTTTTAATCACTTAAAAATTAACTTAAATTTTAATTTAAATTAAAGTAAATTTTTTTTACAACTACTTTTTAAAATAATTAGGGTTTTCTAATCGTGTGAAACAATATTACGAGGTCTTATGAGAAGTATGCCTTGGACGGAAGGATAATTTTACTGAAAAATATATATATTTATGATATAATCAGTAACTATTTAATTACTATTTAAGCTATTTATTGTAAAAATCAAATTGTTTATATTACTATTCCATTAATAATAATTTTATTTTTTAGCTCATTGCATTACTATTTAGAAAACTATTTATAAAAGATATATCAGCATAAAACAGATCTTTATAAAAAATATAAAGATATCTGACAGTGATTAAAATCACTATAAAAAAAAAAACGCTTCGATGCAAATCTTTAGATAGTTTTTAATTTTAAAAAATTGGTGGATTATTCTAAAAGCTACATGATTTGCTATTTCCTTATTATTATTAATCCTGATTAAGATAAAGTATGTCGAATGAAAAAAGGATATAAATATTATTTCTGATAAAAAAATTGTGTTGATCCATACACTTTCAATAAGTTATAGCATTATAAAGTTAAAAATGTAAAATATAAAATCGATCATTTTCACACAAAAATAGCATTTGGTAGCCATTTTCACCATGAAAACAAAATTAAGTCCGAAATTTTATTTTGGTAGACATCAAGCATCTATAAAAAAAAAATTATATAGATATGTTCATTTTTGAAAAAGTTATGGCAGTTTAAAGAAAAAAAAATTTCGAAAATTAGAGATTTTTAAATTTGTAATTTTTTTGGAGGTTCCTCCCCCCATTTACTGGAAACGAGGGAAAATTTTTTAATTTTTGAGGGTAATGTCTTCGACTAGATANTGTAAAGATATTCATTAAATTGAATTTCATATTCAGTTTAGAAATAAAATAAAAAAGTTGAAAAAAAAATGTAATTTTTTACACAATTATGTAAATATTTAAATCTATTCAATTATGTTCATTATTGTAGGAAAAATATAAACTTGTGCTATATATAAAAAACGGTAGCACTGTGGGGTCGAGGCACAGTGTGGACGAGGCATAGATGGGACAAGTATAGATGATATCTGACAGTGATTAAAATCACTATCATAAGAAACGCTTCGATGCAAATCTGTAGATAGTGTTTCATTTAGAGAAATTGGTGGATTATCCCAAAAGCAACATCAACTCTTATTTCTTTAATTATATCCTGAATAGTAGTTCTTTGATTTTAAAATATAATATATGAATAAGTACTAATTATAGTTTTTAAATTTAGTATGAAATTGTGAGGCCAGCTATGATGTATGGTTCATAGTGTTGGGCGGTTGATAAAAAAGTAGAGCAGATAATAAGTGTAGCAGAGATGAGAATGCTTAGTTGGATGAGTGTAGTGACTAGAGAAGATAGGATAAGGAACGAGTATATAAGAGTGAGTATAAGTGTAGCGTCAATTGTGGATAAGATGACAGAAAATAGACTTAGATTGTTTAGTCATGTTATGAGGAGAGAAGAATCGGAAGCCGTAATAACAGTTATAGAAATGAATGTTGAAGGAAGAAGAGATAGAAGAAGACCAAAAAAGAGATGGAGGGATGCTATTGAATGCGATTTGAGGACAGCTGATGTGAGCGTAGAAGATGTGGGAGATCGTGTCAAGTGGAAGCTTAGGATAAGGGTGGCCGACCCCGAGTACTTGGGATTAAGGCAAAGAAAAAGAAAAATATTACCAGAAATTCCGGTGGCAATTGACATAATATGATTGTTGTTTGGGAATGTACAATTTAGCGTTTAGTTGGGTTTAAACAATATAGCGTCAAATCAATTACCTATTCTATCGCTTGTATATTAATATACACTACACTTTAATGATACTGTTATGTATCTCTTTATTGCACTTAACACTTTTAATATTACAATAAAACATAACATATTAATTATATGACATAATGTGTAATCAAATTGGTTAGGTTATAACAAACAAAACAGTGTTGCCACATAATACAACACAACACTTCCTCTCTTAAAACAATATATATAAAAAATACTAATTAACACTTAAACATATAAATTTTAAATTTAATTATATTATTATAAATTCATCTTTATAACAGGTTTCTTTGGTCTACTTGAAAATCTATGATTTTGTATAGTTTTTGTTGAATTGTTTTCTCTTATAGTGCTCTGCTCTTTTGTAGTTTCAACCGTTTCCTCTTTTGTTATTTTATCTTCTTTTACTTCTTCTGGTATTTTTTCTTCTTTAACTTCTTTTGGTATTTTTTCTTCTTCTACTTCTTCTGCATCTTCCTCTTCAATCTCATATTTAACTTTCTGAATTTGGTTGGCATGTCTCTTCCAAGTAACACCACTTGGTAGTTCCACTAGATACATGACATTTCCCAATATTTTTATAATTTTTCCTTTTGTCCATTTCTCTCCTGTATATTTCCTTACTATAACTTTTTCATTAATATCAAAATGTCTAACTGTTTTATTGGTCTTTTGTTTTTCTTGATTTTCCCATACTGTACTTCGAATATTAGGTTTAATTAAATCAAACCTGTTACGAAGGTTCCTTCCAAATAATAATGTAGCAGGACTTTCTTTTGTTGTAGTATGCATTGCAATTCTATAGTCAAATAAAAATTGATTTAATTGTAGATTAACATTTTTAAAAGATATTTTTTTAAGAAATGATTTAATAATTTTAACTCCACTTTCTGCTTGGCCGTTACTTTGTGGATGGTATGGTGATGATGTTCTTTGTTTAATACCATTTTTAGCTAAAAATTCTTTAAACTCTAAAGATAAAAATGGTGGTCCATTGTCTGTAACTAAATATTCTGCTATACCAAATCTAGCGAATAGCTCTCTAAACTTGTTGATGGTATATTGAGCTGCTGTTGATGGTACTTGAAATACTTCTATCCATTTTGAGTATGCATCTTCAATAACTAAAAATAAGCTACCCTTAAATGGTCCTAAAAAATCAGCATGTAACCTTTGCCAAGGTCTTTCTGGCCATTCCCATGTATGTAGAGATGTTTTTTTAGGCATTGATCTCACATTCATGCATTTTCCACATTTTCCTGCTGTGCTCTCAATGTCTTTATCGATGCCAGGCCACCATATGTGCATTCTTGAAATAGACTTCATTTTAACTATGCCTAAATGATTTTGATGGAGTTCCTTTAGCATTTTATCTCTGAGTGTCTCTGGTATTACTACTCTGTGACCCCATATAATGATTTCTTGCTCCAAGTTTAATAATTCTTTTCTTAGTTTAAATGGTTCTAATTCTTTTTGCACTTGTTCAGGCCACCCATATTGTATATAGTATTTTACCTTACTTAATATCGGGTCTTTATTTGTTTCTGTCTTCACTAAAGCAGCATCCATGATTCTCATTTCATCTATATGGTGTAAGTATGTTATTTCTGGTGTATTTGCTTTTTCTACTTTGAGTGGCATTCTGGATAAGACGTCAGCACTGTTGCTTGCAGATTTGGTGAACCGTATATCAAAATCATAATTTGTTAAAAATAAAGCATACCTTTGTAGTCTCGATGCTGTCGTTGTTGGAATTCCTTTTTTAGATCCAAAAATGCTGATTAACGGTTTACAATCACATCTTATTGTAAATTTATTTCCATATACAAAATTGTTAAATTTGTGGATACCAAATATAATTGCTAAGGCTTCTTTATCTATTTGGCTATAATTTTTCTCAGCAATATTCAGAGTTCTTGAAGCAAACGCTATAGGGTGCTCTTGTTGTTTTTCATTGACTTGTGATAATATAGCGCCAAGTCCATAAGTTGATGCGTCACACGTTAATATAATTGGTAGTTTTGGATCAAAATGCTTTAGGACCCTGTCTGATGTTATCTCTTCTTTGATTTGATTGAACGCCTTCACACAGTTATTATTAAAATTAAATTTGGTATTTTTTCTCAATAAATTGGTAAGTGGTGCTTGAATGGTTGCTAAGTTAGGTATAAACTTCCTATAATAGTTAATCAATCCAAAAAAAGCTTGCAAATGTTTTTTGTTTTTTGGATTTGGAATTTGTGTAATAGCTTTGATCTTAGCTGGATCTTGCTTGCACCCGTCTTTGTTGATGATATAGCCTAAAAATTTAATTTGTTCTTTGAATAAGATACATTTTTCCTTCCGTACTGTTAAATTCATCTTCTTTAATAAAGTTAATACTTCCTCTAGGGCTTTCAAATGTTCTTGCTCATTATCCCCAAATATTAATATTTCATCAAAATATATTTTAATGTTATTAATGTGTTTAAGCTTTTCACTAAATCTATTTAAAAATATTCCAACTGATGCATTTATACCAAATGGAACTCTGTTGTACACATAAACACCTTTATGCGTGCTTATGGCCGTTAACTCTTTTGATTTTTCTTCTAAACTGAATTGTAAGTATGCTTGGCTTAGATCTATGATCGAAAACTTCCCTCCCGTTTTAATTCCAACCATTAACTCTTCTATAATTGGAACAGGGGCTCTTTCTACTTTTATATATGGATTTACAGTTACTTTATAATCTCCACATATTCTTATATCACCTGATGGTTTAACTATTGGTACTATTGGTGTTCCCCAATCACTATATTTGACTTTATTGATTATACCCTCTTTTTCCAATCTGTCTAATTCAAGTTCAATTTTGTTTTTTAATGCTAGTGGTACAGCTCTATGTTGTAAAAATTTAGGTGTCACATTTTTTTGTAATAAAATCTTTATTTTTTCTCCATTGTACAGTCCTAATTTGTCTGTAAATACCTCTGGGTATTTATTAAATAATTGTTGTTCCATATTAATATATTTAATATCTGATACATTAAATATATTTTGTAATTTAGTGACATTTGATTGGCTTTCTGGTAAAACACCCATTTTCTGTATCCATTCTCTACCTATTAACATTGGACCAGTTCCTTTTATAATATGCCAGTTACCTTTGAAATTTTTATTATTATATTTCACTTCAACATTAATATATCCTAATGTTTCGACTGTTTCTTTAGTATAATATTGAAGTTTTAATCCATTGTTTTTAACTTTAATTTTTTTAAAATTTTCATTATAGTCTTTTTCAGATATGATGGAAACTGAAGCTCCTGTATCCAGTTCCATCTCTACCAATTTGTTTTCCACCAAGACCTTCAATTTAATGGGACCTGTTCCCTTATCTGCCTTGTCAATATTTTTAATATGATATAGTTTATTAAAACTTTCGGCTAACTCATCCATACTATCATCACTTTCTTTGCTATTGCTTACTTTCACCTCAGACATATAATTTATTTTCTTTGGTTTCTTATTTCTACAAACATAAGATAAATGACCAACCTTTTTACATATGTTGCACGAATACTCCTTGTACCTGCATTGTGAGAATGTGTGATTGTTTCTTCCACAACACGAGCAAAGTCCTTTTTTCATATTGTTCACATTATTTTCATTTTTCCTGATGTAAAACTGTTTTTTGGTATTCCACTGGTTTACATTGTTTGAATTACTTTGTAGCTTGTACCTTTCATTTTTTATATAGTTGAGTTCTTCTATTTCGCTTCGTCCATCTGTATCTTTATCTGCTAACTCCTCTTGTAATGCTTCTTTTAACGCATTATCAAAAGTTAGGTCTTCCTCTTTTAATAATCTAAAACGACGTTTAAGTTTTTCACTTTTTACACCGCTTACTAATCGGTCTCTTAGGTGTTCAACAAGTGTATTTCCAAAATTGCAGTGATTGGATAGTTTTTTTAGCTCTCTAACATATTGCTGGATGCTTTCCCCTTTCTGTTGAGTCCTGTTATTAAATTTGATTCTTTCAGATATGAAGTGTGGTTTTGGGTCAAAATATGATCCTAACTTTTCTTTAATTTGTTTGTAAGTCAGTTCATCCGGCTTTTTAGGCGTGCATAAGTCTTTTAGTATTTTATATGTATTTTTACCTACTACTGCCAACAATGTTGGAACTTGTTTCGCTGTCACTATATTATTGCACGTTACAAATATGTCGAATCTTTCCATATAAGATTCCCAGTCGTCGTCGCTTGGGTCGAATGCCTCCATATTTCCGATTGCTACACTCATCATTTATTTATTTTTTATTCTCGTCGCCACTTTGTTATGTATCTCTTTATTGCACTTAACACTTTTAATATTACAATAAAACATAACATATTAATTATATGACATAATGTGTAATCAAATTGGTTAGGTTATAACAAACAAAACAGTGTTGCCACATAATACAACACAACAGATACAATAAATAAATAAACTCACACATACACACATATGCATTTATAACATTGTGTCTAACGTAAGTGTAACATGATAAAAAGTAACCGTAAAATGAAAAAAATGGAATATAAATTTTAGTACTCATATTAAATGTAATGTAACTCGAAAAATATTTGTTTAAATGAAAAAATATAAGATAATTTTTTTGTTTATAATTGTCTTTTAAACAACTTTTGTACGAAACTTTTTTTGTAAGTTAAATATTTTTTGAGAAAATTAAAAAAGCTCATGTTTTGAACTTTTGCGAGGCTGTAAAAAAAAAACTCAATTCCAATCAATGAGGACTATTAGTATGTCATTATACATATTTTAATTCAACTATTAATAAAACAAAATTTGGTTGGGAATTTTTTAAGAAATTTTTCCTTTGTTGACTGGCTTAGATGTCAATTTTAAACTTGTAATTGAGCTAAAAGTTATGGTAATATATTCAATTTTTTAGCTTCGATGCGAAGCTGAGAAGGTATTAATTTTACTATGATGTGTTTTTTTATTTTTTTGTGTCTGTGAACGCTCAATCTCAGCTCTCGCTGGACCGATTTGAAACCCAACCGATTTGAAACCCAACCCAACGCATAGTAAAACCAATACCTTCTCAGCTTCGTATCGAAGCTAAAAGAAGACAAGCCACTATATTTGACAATTAGTTGACAGGGTATTTCCCCAATGTATTTTAAGGAAACATTTTAGTTGTAAAACTATAGCTCTGTAGTTAACATGCTTTTACAGAGACACATTCTAAGTTAAGCATTTCAACAAATCGTGATTACTAAAAGCTCATATAGAATTTAACTCTAAAATTAATGATATCAAGATTAACTTTAAGGTTTTCTACAATTATTTTAATCTGGCAACACAGATATCTGTCCCTGATATCCATGGTAAATCATCAAGGAGACAACTATGGCCCTTAAAAGACTACAAAAGCGTTAGAAAAAAATCATAGTTTATCAAAAGAACGCATCATAGTACCTTCTCAGCTTCGCATCGAAGCTAAAAAGTTAGTCGCATAAAAGAAGAATATAAATAGTACTTATCTAAATAAAATTATAATGATCCATACATTTTTTAAAAAGTTATAGCGTTATAAATTTAAAAATTAAAAAAGAATTATTTTATTAACTTTGATTTAATGTCTTCGACTAGGTACGATTTCTAAGAGTATTGAATAGAAATTTGAAATGACAGCACTATCTGAAAATAGAGAGCCATTCAGTAGAGCCTTAATTATTAAAACCAATTGAGATCACGCTTAATATGAATATATATATCTATTCAGACTACTAAATTTTTCTACCAAAATATAAGGTATTTCAACATTATAATAATTACATCAGCATAAATTTTTTGGTGTAGTTAACCAAAGTTTTACTGAGTAATAACACAACACAAAAAAAAAAAACCAGCACAGGGGGGTCGCAGCAGAGTGGTGACGTGGCATTGTTGGGTCAAGTATAATGATATCTGACAGTGATTAAAATCACTATCATAAAAAACGCTTCGATGCAAATCTTTAGATAGTGTTTAGTTTTAAAAAATTAGTTGATTATTCCAAAAGCTATTTCTTTATTTATATCCTGATTAAGATAAAGTATATCGAATAAAAGAGGGATATAAATATTATTTCTCATAAAAATTGTATTGATGTAAAATGTAAAAAATAAAATCGAGTATTTTTATACAAAAATAGCATTCGGTAGTCATTTTCACTGTGAAGATAAAATAAAGTCCGATTTTTTCATAATAAAGTATATTACATTAGCTTTAATTTAAGATATATATAAAAGTGTCAGACTTTTCGGAACATTTTCAAAAGTCAAGGTGAAAAAATTTATTTTTTGTGAAAAAGTTGTCATTTTAAATCCCCCCCTGTGGGCAGTTAAAGGGTCAGATATAAAAAAAAAATATACCAAATGAAAGATAATGATATCATGCATCTATATAAAAAAAAATTATATTGATATGTTCATTTTTAAAAAAGTTATGGGAGTTTTTAGTAAAAAAAATTGAAAAAATTTCGAAAATTAGCGATTTTTAAATTTGTAATCTTTTTGGAGGTTTCCCCCATTTACGGGGAACGAGGGATTTTTTTTCTTTTTTTGAGGGTAATGTCTTCGACTAGATACGATTTGTGATCTTTTGACGTATCATTGAAAGAAATCGGTTCGGTGAGACCTGAGAAAAAGTGGTAACAGACACAAAAAA
>NW_026099572.1:77810760-77821386 GCF_025091365.1 Daktulosphaira vitifoliae | reverse complement strand
AGACACAAAAAAAAAAAAAAAAAACACATCTTAGTAAAACCAATACCTTCTCAGCTTCGCATCGAAGCTAAAACATAGTAAAATTAATATCTTCTCAGCTTTGCATCAAAGCTAAAAGTATTGATGGGTATTTTTAAATATCCATTCAAATAGTATAAACTATTAAATATTTACATAACTGAATTTTTTTCAATAGACTATTTCTAATTCTATCGAAGAAATTTATTAAGTAAACTTAATTATGATTAGTAGATAAAAGTAAACAAATATGTACCTTTCTTAAAATCAATAATTATGTCTACTACAAAAAGCCAATATATTATAGAAATGAGTTAAAAATTTAGAAGATAATGGTCTTATTTTCAATTATTAAAGATAACTTTTCAGATTACTGGAAAGGTTTATTTTTTTATAAAAATAAAATGACATTAAAAATTTTGCTTCCTTCTTTGATATTACCATAAATAAATACACCTAAATTTTTTAATTCTAAATAAAAACAAATGCATATACTTGTGTATATGTATGCAGTGTTCAAAAATAAAGAAGCATGTCAATAGTTGCAAACAATGAGAACAGTTGAAACTCGTTTCCTTATTGAACACTCTTTATATATATATATATATATATATATATATATGGGGTTACGGAGATTGCCACGAACTGATGATGCCCCGACATTCATTTACTCCGACACTCTAAAAAAATCCTCCGAATACATATACTCCGACAACAATTACTACGAATACCTGGTTACAAAAATTTGAATTTTACTACGACGATGAATACTCCGAATAGGACTATTAATTAATTGTTCCGAATGAAATTAGCTTCGAATATCGATTATTCGCGATTAAAAAAATATCAAATTTCGGAGTAGATGAATATCGTAGCAATATATTATCTGATGGAAAAATATAACCCTTATCACTAATTAATAAATATTAATAATTAATATTAATTTATTAAATTATTAATTTAATAAATAGCGTTATAATTGATTACTGTCTATTAACGAATAATTATTACAATAAAGATCCCTGAAATGTATCCGACTTTTGATAAAATAGGTACANGACGGAATACAAATATTGTGATATTTTAACTGTGTTAAAAATATGTATTTTCTAATTATTACATAATGCAACTAAAACTCCTAACCCTCCCAGTTGCTCCTTCCAACTTCCAAACTATTACTCGAATATTTTTACTGACACTTCTAAGTTCTTACATAAATTAAATTTCATAGTCATACAATCGATAAGTGTAATATTAGATACTGTTATATTTTTTATAAATAAACAAACTTTATGCAGTAATAAAATAATCTTACAACCATTGTTTTCAAATCGTTAAAACATAAATGAAATAAACGTGAATAGGTACATATTAGTACTATCTTAATTCATTATAGGTAATATATTAAATACTAGATTGGTTGGTAAACGGTTTATTATGGAAAAATACAAATTACCAATTTCAACAGCTATAGGTTAACCCAATAACTTTCAGTTTCAACTTAGTATGTGCTATATCGTTAATTTCTGGTCGATGTTTTAAATTTTGTCAAATGTCAATAAAATTGTCGTGAAATGATAAACATTATCCTATTTATTTTATTGATATTTATTTATACACTTTGACAGTGTTTTGTTTTACATTTATATTCTATTTTTAAAATGATAATAGTCTCGAGCCATATTTGTGTGTTTATAACTTCAAATATATGTTTATATGTGGTATGACTGTAGAGATTAAACAAACTGATAAGAGTTATTCAAAATTTGTGTTTTATGACAAACGTACCTATATTCGATACCCACGTATTACTTTTTATTTTATCCTTTAGTCTATACTCTTTAACTATTTTATAAATACGTATATGCACTAATAAGAAAACTATGGGTATACGCCGTATATCCGCGTATCACTCATGATTTTATAAGTATACGCAATAACAGAAAAACAAAGAAGTGGGTATACGCCGTATACCCGCATATACGCTCCACGACACCTCTGCTGGTGTGAGCCCTTAAATTTTTTTTGGAGGGGAAAGAAGAGCGATTCCAATTTTCAGACGTAAAATCTTTTTTACCTCTCCTTATTAGTGTTTATTATAACATTATAAGCACATTAATATTATAACATTTCATTAGTTTAGCTAAAAAATATAGTGTATTATATAAATGTGTTCAACAATTACTGCATTGAAGTTGGATATACTGTGTTATTTTATACTTAGATATCCTAATGCAGCACAGGAAAAAATCCAGTCATCCCCAAAAATGATGAGGAACACATGGAAGAAATTTCTTTTTTAACCTTGAGGTCCTATTGCACTACATCCAAAATTATTGAATAAAATATTATCAGATTGGACATAGAACACCTGTTGTGTTACCACCACTTTATAAAATAATTTATCTTGTGAATATAAATATATGTATGATTGATAGGGACATCCGTATGCGGATGTCCCCTTGTTTTCTTTGTGTGACTATTTTGCAGCAATAGTCAGTCTAGTGTCTAGTGTCTACCATTATAGGACTAACATTATAATTGTAAAGCATATTCTTATTTTGAAATGTTATTATGAAAGTTTATTTTATATCTATATACACATTTATATTAATTGTTATATTTCTCTTGTAACGTAATATTTTTCGTATAATACAATTAACTAATTATAACCAGTATTTCTATCGAAAGTGTTAAATTTATTTCTTTATAAATAACCACTATTTCCTATATACATCTTGGAGGACTCTGTGCGGATAGCTCAATAGGGAATCCAGACGGTAACCCGAACAACAAATAAATATTAAAATTCCCTCAGGCGAGCCTTACGGGTCCGCCACACANTACAGTACATCTAAGATAAAACGTATAAACATATATAAACGCATTCATTGTGACATGTTATTTAACATCTTTGTTAATTCCTACAAATTATAACCAGTATTTCTATCGAAAGTGTTAAATTTATTTCTTTATAAATAACCACTATTTCCTATATACATCTTGGAGGACTCTGTGCGGATAGCTCAATAGGGAATCCAGACGGTAACCCGAACAACAAATAAATATTAAAATTCCCTCAGGCGAGCCTTACGGGTCCGCCACACACCCAATTTTATATTGTACAAATATTAACAATTTTATGTTTATACTAGTCATTATTTTTTAATATTACACACTTAGGAATTAATAACTAATAAAATTGCACATGACAATTTTTACAGCACATATTTGTTATAGAAAAATTAGTTTTCAAATGGATCTCTTAAATGTTAAAAAATAAGTTACGGTTAGATAAAATTTTGTGGATCAACTGAAAAAACAGTTAACTAACAGTTTTTTGATTTGATGAAAATATTTTGTAATTATTGGATAATTAAAAAATAAAATTCTCAAAGATAAATATATATTCTAACAATAGAGAAAACTTTTTCAAAAATGTACATATTTATTAAACACTATTAATTTTATGTTACTTAATGAATGACAATTATCATTCGAGTATTAATAACATATGTCAAATGTGAGAAATTGTACCAGAAAATAATAAGCAAAATGTATATTATTGTATAATAACTATAGTAGCAAATAAATGCTAATTGAATAGAACATTTTAATTTAAATTTTACAATATTATTAATAATAAAATAATTAATTTAATAATGTAGTGTTTCTGTAGCCACATGACGCTGACGTTGCAACATAAACGATCGATGCGCCCTATTACCAATAATACAATCGAAATATAATATAACTTTCGATGCATAATCAAACTATCGATAATGTCGGAGTTTTTACTGTCTCATATTTTAAATTTAATGTCGGAGTAAAATCCGTCGTAATTTTGGTAACCTATGGTATCAGATGGTCGGAGTACCAGATGTTCGTAACAATTACTACTTTGTCAAATGTCGAAGTATGTAAATGTCGGAGCATTATCAGTTCGTGGCAAAGGTGCTTTCCCATATATATGTATACTTTTATTTTCTGTACAAATATTCAACAATAAAAAGAGTCTGCTCAAAAACTAAAATGAAAGTTTCCTTAGAGGATTATGTTTTTAAGAGTAATAAAATAAAATTTAATGTTTGTTTTAAACTAGCCGATTACCATAAGACATTCGTTATTTGAATTCGAGTTATGGGCGTCGACTATTTATATTGACTTCGCTATTGATCTTATGCCAGAAAACCGACATCCTGGCGCCTTCCCTTTCCAAAAAAAATTAGACAATTCATTGCTAATTACATAGTTTACAGTTATAGTTTAATAAAATAAAATTAAGTTTCAATAAAAGATAACTAAATTTACTTTTAAAATATTTTAATTTATTTGTTTGTCAAATCAAAGAAAAATTGTTTTTTTATTGATAACAGGATAATAATCATTTGTTGATTATAATTGTTCTAAGTTTCCTTACAACCAAAATAATAATGGGTGTGAAAAGTTTTCAAATTATTTACGATAATCCTACTGCTGTATATATGCCGGGTCAAACGGTGAGTGGCCGGGTACTAGTTGTTACAAATGAGTCTGTAAAAATAAGAAGTAAGTTATGGATTTATTTTATAAAAATGAATGCTTATATTTTTAAAAAACTGTCATTTGTCGTTAATCCATAATAATAAAATAAATAAAGAAACAATTAGTTTTTGTACAAGCATGTAGCCAAAAAACCTAATGGGAGAAACAATTTTGGACTTTTCACATTTTATCATTTTTCATATATTGCTTCAATAAACAATTTTTTTAGAGTTTATTATACTATCCTATGTATAATAGTATTTGATATACTATTGTTCAGGACTCCTCATACTTTTTGCCAAATTTTTATGCCCGCTGTCGGCCTGATACACTCCTCTACCAGTCGCCTCTTACGACTGGCAAAGAGGTCGTGGAAATATTCTTATTCCCTATCGATAGAAAGAGTTACAGTATTTAATATACTATTATAATCTTAACTAGAATAAAAGTTTTAGGGGTGCTAAATTAATTTTCTCCCTATCCTAAATCTTTTTTATAACAATATATAAAATATTTTACATTTTTGGGAAAAAGAAACTGGATTAGAGACATACTTTAGATCTAATTCACACAATTAAAAATAATGTATTTATATTAGTTCTGAAGTTCTGTTACTAGTTGATTTCCTCAATCATGTTATTTATTTATTTTTTTTAATTTAAAACAGATTGTAATATTTTTTTTAATTAAAAATAAAATACAGTGTTGAGGACTACTTCTTGAGGGCTAAGCCTACTCTTTATCTATGTCTAAGTTGTACTTATGTATATATTATTTATATATTGAATCTATAGGTATAAAGATGAAAATTAAAGGAGAAGCTTCTGTTAAATGGGTTGAGGAAGAAACCCGTAGAAACGACAACGGTGAAACTCATAACTATACAGAAGATTATACAGCAGAAGAAGAATATTTTGAAAATAAATTTACTTTGGTTGGTGGAGGAGGTACAAAAGAAATTTATATTTCTTGATCGAACTTTAAAATCAAAACATCAAATCTAGATAAAATTATAACAAATAGTTAGTTACTTCATTCTTATAACTTTCATTATATGTTAATATTTTTCCTTCTCTCTAGCATACTAAAAACTGTTAATCAAAATATTATGAAGATTAAGCAATTTCCCAGATTTTTATTACTTTTTACTATCAAAGTTGATTGTACAAGTAATGATGCTGTCATTTATATCTGCTTGTCAAACTATATACCCAAGGTTATCATAGGAAAATATTTAGTAAAAAAACTACATTATTAACTAGAAAAATAAGATCTTTTTTTTACTCATCACTTTTGTACAATACCCTTTAAACCACGAAGCCCTGTTAAATTGCTTAGTCACACACTTAGTTTGTACAACAAAGCTAATAATATAAACGAAAATAAAGAAAAATGTTTGAGGGCTAATAATTAACATATATATATACCATGAGTTGAAGGTCTTGACACCCCTCATGGTTGTATTCTTTGCTTTTTTAAGATATTTTTTTAGTAACATAAGTAATAAAATTTAACAAATACCAGAAAATTTGTATATTTTTATTCAATTTCAGTGTAAATATGTATAGCATAGTATGCGTTATAAATATACACTAGTACAAGCTGCATACCCATTATATGTATTAAATGTATTATTAAAACTCAATAAGTACTTATCTCAATGCTATTATCAACTCATTAAGATTTTTTTATAAAAAATAGGCTAAAAAATGGTTATTTTAAAATTTTTAAAATAATCAATAACACATAATTTGTTATTAATACAAAATTTTAAGAAGTACAAAAACTTTGGAAAGTTAACTTCCCTAACCCTCCATTTACATATTTGAATGTATAATGAATTCAATTATAATAACACAATGTTATAAAAATTACTACTTTTTTTGAGGTCTACAATATTTAGATAAATTCTAGTTTACAATTTAAATTATTATTATCAAATTATTTTTACCCTTGCAATTACTTTAATGATTTTTATTGATATTATTATTGTTTGATTTTTCAAATATTCAAAATTTATTTAACTGTTCAACATTTTTCAGATAATATTTAAGTATAATTGTACATTAATTAGTATACATAAATTGAGAAGGATTATAAAAATAACATTTTTTTTTTGTTGATAAAATAGATTAATAATTAAAAAAATTTTCCCAATACTGTAATAAAATAAGAGATTTTTATTCTTGAAGAGATGAAAAAAATTATTTATCTACATATGATTATGAAGTTTTTTTAATCAGATAAATTTTTCTTTTATGAAAATTAGAAATGCTCAATAGTTTACAAGAAAACAAATGCCTTATTCTTAAAAAGCCACTCTGTATAGTATATATATGTGTTCAATAAAATGTTTGTATATAAATCGTATTTTAAAAATTAATTTAAAGTTATAACTTAATTTTTTAGTTAAAAAGTTAATAATTATATTTTAAAATATCTAGGAGAGACACGTTTAGAAGAAGGTGAGCATGTTTACCCATTTAGTATTACACTGCCTCAGCAGTTACCTTCAACTTACAATGGTGCTCATGGTAAAGTAGAATATGAAGCAAAAGTAACTATTGATATACCCTGGGGGAAAGATAAAGAGGCAAAAAGTATATTTCAAGTCATATCACCATTGAATTTAAATGATGAGCGAAATTTAGCTGTAAAAATTATTTTTATCTTTACACTACTTTTTAATATAATTATTGAAATTTATTTTAAATATTTTTGTAGGAGCCAGTTAAACAAGAAAAAGAAAAATATTATTGTTGTTGTTGTTGTCAATCCGGGCCCATGACATTAGTTGTATGTTTACCATATGCTGGCTTTGTACCTGGACAAAATATACCACTAACTATTGAACTGGATAATAATAGCAATGTTGTAGTTGAAGGTGTTAAAGTAAAATTGGAAAAAGTAATTATATCTGTTAAAATTAAAGTTAAATAATTTTTATTAAAAAAATATATGATTTTGTAGAATATAACTTTTAAAGCAACTAAGCCAAGTGGAACTAAAAAAAAATCAGCAGAATTGGCTAAATTAAATTTAGGTGGTGTTGGAGAACATGGTTCAAAAACATGGACAGAACAAATGCCTATACCTAATTCTTTAATAGTGTCTAATTTGAAACATTGTGACATTATAAATGAAAAATATATACTAAAAGTAATTTAATATTTTATGTATAGAAAAATCTGCATTAAAGACGTCTCTTAAATGTGAAAATTAAATAAAATATTTTTCATAACTTATAATATTTTTCAATTAATGAACTAACATTCATAACCCAATTTCTATTTATGAACTATTTCTAGGTCAGTTGGGTAGCCAAAATGTAGATATAATTCCACTAAGATTTCAAAAATATTTTAAAATATAAAAATAGAAAATATCTTTAATTTACCTAAAAATATTCCTTTTATATTTTAATTCATTATATTATTTTCTAATAATTTAAGTCTTTTTCACTTATAATAAGTTAATCATTTTATGTATTTTTTTTATAAAGGTTGAAAGTTGTGTTGGTGGATTAAATGAAAACACTACATTATACATCAATATTACTTTGGGAAATATCCCATTGACGATTGCTCAAGATGCACCTCAATTCAGTTTTCCTAATCAAGTAAATCCAACTGGAATATATCCACCAAATCCTACATCATCTTTTGGATTTGTGGAGCCATCACCAGTTCCTGGATTTGCCCAACAATATCCTCAACCACCCATGCCATTAGCTAATCCACAACAATATCTACCACAAGGTGGCCAACCTGCTTATCCTCAATATCAAACTCCTAATGAAATTCAACCTCCTAATCCTGGTTTAAATTATCCTTCACCGCCATTTGGCCAACCCGTGTATCCTCAATATCAGCCACCAATTGAAATTCAATCTCCTTATCCCATTGAAAACATGCAACAACCTCCCTTAAATCCAGTGTTCCAAAATCCATATCCACCTGCTTCTCAACCTATTAATCCTAATGCACCTCAATTAAATAATTAATTATATATATATATATATGTTTTTTATAATCCATTGAATAATTTGTTCTACCAAAAGATTAATTTTTATATTTACAAGTGCATATTAGTTATATTCTTAGTCAAAAGATTATGTATTAAAAATAATTGCTTATGGGTGCTATCAATTACATTGTGCCTTTATTAACATAAGAAGCTATTATAATATATATTTATTTATTTTTAAGTTTTATTATTACCAAATACTCTTACAGTTATTTTTATATAATATACTTTGCTGTATTCTTATAATTGATTTAATGCTCGAAAAAATTACATTTTGTTTGATCATAATCATTTCATATTTTTATTATTTAATACATTTTTAAATTGAATAAATAGCTAAAATTGCTATAAATACATATTTAATAATTAAATATAGTATAATTATTATACTAAGCAAACCCATTTCTTCAGACATCTTAAATTGAGTTAAGTAATAAAGCTTTATTCTTTACCAAGAATAAAGCTTATACTTTAATCATATTTTTATGATTTCCGCAACTATTTTAATGCCTTGGTGGTGGTGGTGAGAGAGTGGCCGAGAAATAACTAATGATAAAATTAACAGAACTAGCTTTTCATTTTTTAAAATTATTAATAACTTGAAATAGTGGTCCAAAAGTTGTTAAATTGATAAGTACTTTATGATTGATAAATTTAAAAAACATATACCTAAAGGAAACAAAAAAAAATATATATTTTTTTATTTCTCAACTTATTATGTGGGTTCATGATATATTTATCACTCTGAAGCTTAAAAAAAAAATAGAATACTTAGAGATATATTTATTAATTATTTTATTTCATTAATAATTCATAATAAATGTGGTATAGCAAACTATATTCGTTGAAGCAGCCGTGCCGGACATCACTTGCGTGAAACGATACGTTATTTCATCGTGAGTCCGGTCCACCCACCTCTTCAGACGACCAGGTCCAATGAGGGACTTGTTCTACTCGCCGAAGCATTGTCATCTGCCTTAGAGCCCGTTGGTCCTCGGATCCGGGTCTGAGTCCCGAAATTGACGATTGAAGCGTACGTGGCCTGCTTTAACGCTACTTCCGGACATTACCATTGGACTAGCAGTTCCCGAGTCGATGGCGAACGCCTCAACGGAAAGGTGACGTCGCATGCCGCTATCACCCTCCTGTCGAGTTCTTCTACCGTCTCGCTCGAGGAGACTCCGTTAGATATAGCAGACGACGATTATAGAGCAAGGAGTAAACCAGTCTCGAATAAGTCGAACTCTACTTCCGAGCCGACCCGCGGGGGACAGCTGCCGCCACCGCACTCGTACAGGATGTATCGATGGGCATTCAAGTTTTCCCTGATAAGGGAACTGACCAACCGGATACGTGCAAAGGCAGCGACGAGGACACAAGCGTGACGTAAACCGTAGTTATATAAATTTATTAAACTATTTAAGTAGAGTAATATTGGGGATTTTGCGGTTGAGTAAATACAGTTTTAATTTGTAAAGTAGTCCCTACACGATCAATAATATTGTCAATAATTGTACTCGTCAATATAATTATTATATTGACGAGTTAGATTGACACGCGCGTCAATGTACTTCAATTAGCTCGTCAAACTCGGCCATCAATATTCATTCGATCCTGGATTTCGAAGTGTTATTCTCGTTCTTGAATAAAGTAAAGATGTGGGTGATGGAGATGATGATACACAACTTGCCGAATAGTAGGGGGATCTAAAGTTCGAAGTTGTCGGGGACGACGAAGGTGTCAATACAGATTGTGAAGACGTTAAGAAACTAACTCCATGCCTCGTTAATGTGCCCATTTCTGCTTCAAACAAAGTATCATTAATTATCTTTTCCGCAAAACACCTTTGATCTGGATTCAGTCTGCTTAACTTTAGAGACCATCTCTTAGCAATGAAGTCCGGTTCAGTTTCAGGTTTTTTAAAATATGCTGTAACTAAACCAACATAGCTCATCTGTCGAATCCTTTGAATATGTTTTTTAGCTTCGATGCGAAGCTGAGAAGGTATTAATTTTACCATGATGTGTTTATTTTTTTTTTTTTTTTTTTTTTTTTTTT
>NW_026099572.1:77799947-77807176 GCF_025091365.1 Daktulosphaira vitifoliae | reverse complement strand
ATTTTTTTCTATTTAATAATATTTATTTCAAACTTGCAAGTTGAGTTAAAAGTTATGGTAATAAATTCATTTTTTTTTTATTAAAACTTTCACTTTAAAGAACAAAAAGAAGTAGGTTCAAAATGATTACTTTTAACATATTAAAAATCAATAATAATTTGAAAATAATTAATTATAAAAATTATATAATATATAATTAAAATAATTACTAATCTGGATATAATTAAGGAAATAGGAGTTGATGTTGGGTTGGGTTGGTTACATTTTTAACTTTATAATGCTATAACTCATTGAAAAGTGTACGAATCAACACAATTTTTTTATGAGAAATAATATTTTTTAATAATCCCTTTTTCATTCGACATACTTTATCTTAATCAGGGTATTAATAAGAAACTAGCAGATAATGTAGCTTTTGTAATTATCCACCAATTTCTTAGAATTAAACACTATCTACTGATTTGCATCGAAGCGTTTCTTATGATAGTGATTTTAATCACTGTCAGATTAAATCTATACTGGACCCAACTATGCAACATCCCCACTATGCCGCGACCCCACTGTGCTGGGTTTTTTTTTTCTTTAAAGGTAGAAAGATTGGCTGGTTATTAGACAGTGTCTGTAGGTCATCACTCAAATTATGTTACAATGAAATAAAAATAAAAAATGAATTTTTTTACTCGCGTACCAAAAACTGAAGTGGGTTACAAGTAACTAGCTGAAGATTTTGAAAAATAATGGAACTTTCACAACTCTATAGGTAGTAGTGTGGATGGCAAACATATATTGATTGAAAAACTACCCAATTCTGGTTCTTATTACTACAACTACAAAAGTACATTCAGTATTGTTCTCATGGCTATCGTTAATGCGAATTATCAGTTTATCATAGTAGATGTTGAAGCGAATGGACGAATATGTGATGGTGGAGTTCTGAAGAACACGATATTTTGGCAAAAGTTGTCTCAAAACTAATTAAATATTCCTAATGCACGTGAATTACCTGGCTCAAATAAAAAGTTTCCTTACGTGTTTGTAGGTGATGAAGCTTTTCAACTACTGCCAAATTTTATGAAACCTTACAACAGAGCAGTACTCACGGATGATAAACGGATTTTTAATTATAGATTATTCTGAACACGCAGGATTTTTGAAAATGCGTTTGGAATTTTAACATCGAAGTTCAAAATATTCCAAAAAAATATTAAATTTGCACCACACAAAGCTCGAAAAATATTGATGGCTTGCTGTCATTTACACAACTACGTGCCAACAAGAAATATTGGATATTATTTGCAAGTGGTGATGTTGATTACGAAAACAAAGATACTGGTAGAGTAGAAGAAGGTTCATAGAGACAAGAAACTCAGCATACGGCAGAACTTCGAAGAACTAGAGGAAATTCAACAGTTGAATCAAAGAAAATAAGAGATGATTTTTGCAAATATTTCAACTCTTTTAGCTCAGTTTCGTGGCAAAACAATTATTTGATTTAGAGCCATATACGAGCCAACTTTGTATTATTTGTTAAATTGTATTTAAGTGTGAAAGCCATGATATAAACATTATAAATTAACATTTAACATTTTAACTATTTAATAATAATAATATAAATATCAAACTAATAAATTTCTATTTCGAAATACAATATTGTAAACAATAATGGAAAAACACTCAATAATCCAACTGTGTCATGTCATAAATAAAACTTATCGCAGTAAAACAACGACAGCCTATCGAAATCGAATGTGTCACGTCGTAGATTGTTTATCGTACCAGTCTTACTAGAAAAATATAGTTTAAAAAAACTAAAAAAACACGCTTTTAAAGCACATCGAACTAAAAAGTTAAAAATAATTTTTAAAATAATTATGAACAAAAAATACTAGTATTATTGTGATAAAAGCATCGGGCGCTCAATATACGAAAAATATGGCACAAAGCACCCACGCTTTTATCACAATAATACTAGTATTTTTTGTTCATAATTATTTTAAAAATTATTTTTAACTTTTTAGTTCGATGTGCTTTAAAAGCGTGTTTTTTTAGTTTTTTNAAAAATTATTTTTAACTTTTTAGTTCAATGTGCTTTAAAAGCGTGTTTTTTGAGTTTTTTTAAACTATATTTATTTTTCACTTTTTAGTTTTATATTATGATAGTAGTTACTATTAATATCATGGTTGTAACGGGTAACGGGAAATCAGGGTTCGATTCCGGGAAGGGTGTCTGAGAAACGGCTACCACATCCAAGGAAAGCAGCAGGCGCGTAAATTACCCACTCACGGAACATGGAGGTAGTGACGAAAAATGACGATACTGGATTCATTCTTTGTAATCGGAATGAATGAGTTCTATATTTTTAAATAAGAATAAAGTGTTTTAATATATATTTTTAATAGTTATTGGAATATATATATACATGTAAAACAACTTAAGTACGTAAACGTGGGCGGGCGGGTAGGACTAACGTTAAACCTGAGGTATAAACGGCGGTAGGAATATATACGTAAGCCGTATGCACGCGGATGATAACAATGATAACGCATCATAACTCATAATATTCAAACATTGTCTTTAATTGAGAAATATTATACCAAAAAAAAAAAAATTCCATTATTTTCTTCTTAATATATCTATTTTAATTTAGGTGACGGTAACTGGTATAGAGGAGTTTGTACTGGTGTTGAAAATACCGTGGATGGAAGTCAATTTTATAATATTAATTTAATCGATTGGGGAGAAACGGTTTCTGTAATATCAGCTGAACTGCGTAGATTGGAAACGTTTTATATGAAACACGCGCCTTTGGCAGTTAAATGCATTATATCTCGCTCTATATACTATTTTCGTCTCGCTCTATATACTATATTTTTCGCTCTATATACTATTTTCGTTTTTCGCTCTATATACTATTTTCGTAAGCCCCTCAAATAAGGTCGACCTGGAAGAGATATTACGTTTTTTCCGTATTAAAATTCCGATATTTCACCGATCGCCTCCGTTTTTGTACCGTTCGACGACGCTTATCGTTACGCGTCTTTTCCTCTCTTCATTCGAATTTTTCGCCGTACCCGTTTTCTTAAATTCGCGATTTTCCGAATTTCGTGGAACGGAAAACGACGCGAAATAGGGGAGCGCGCCTCCCGCTCGGCCCGACGCGTTCCCGCCTTTTCGTCGTTATCACCGCGTCGTATTGTGCGTCGTCGACCGTTTCTACGTGGTTTATTTCTCATTATTTCGTTATTATTATTAGTAGTACTGACTGTATTAATGTTAATTAATGTGATTTCGTAAATTTTCTACTACTACGGCCATTATATATTAATCGAAACTCGCGATTGGTAATTTGACGGCGATTACCATCAATGTAGTTTATTAATTGTCGATATTGTGATGGTCTTATTTGATTTGATTTTGTAATTTTTAGATGGCGTTTGTCGTGTGCCCGGAAGACTGCTTCGATAATGGTTCGACCCGTTGGCCGAGAGTGCTGGCTCAATCAATAGTGCTGTTAACAATCTACAACGGATTTATTAAACGGGTAACGCATTTCTGTTCGTTAAAAAAAAACGAAAAAAAAACCTGTGCGCTGACGTTTTTACAACGATTGTAATCGATATAATTTCAAAATCGTTGTAATGGCAGTATTAATTTATTTGATTTTACAACTTTTAGACGGCGCTTGTTGCGTCCTGACGTAGTATGCTTCGATAACGGCTCGGCCTGTTGGCCAAAAGTGCTGGTTCTAATGGATAACGGATTTATTACGCGGGTAATTCATTTTTATTATTTGTTCAATAATATTAGTCGGTCAGTAATTAATGTAGTTTGTTTTTTTAATGGTGGTAATGGCATCGATAAATTAATTTTCATTTTGTAATTTTTAGACTCGCATCTGTTGTGCCCGTAAGAATACGCTGGAAATCGCTGTTGGTTTAGGATCTATTATTACAAGGGTAATTTATTTTATTTCATTAAACGATAATTTATTGTAACCATTTTATTTTTCTCAAAGTCGAGTTCATCCTTTACGTTTAAATTAATTTCGTTTAGCGTATGTTAATCATTAGGTCAATTTGTATTTTGTTTATAGTTGCTATATTCATGTACTACATTAGTCAATACATTCTCTCTCTGTCTCTCTCTATAAATATATACATATATATTTTAATTTTTTTTGCATATACTATATTTATATCTTTGATTCCCTTTGCGATTGTTTTTTTTATTGAAATGTACTATTGACGATTTCGCAGAAATCGTCGTATAATAAAATTGTAGATACTAGAAGATATTAGTAAAACAGTATATAGATGTAGATATTTATGGTAATGGCAGTTTTAATTAATTTGATTTTGTAATTTTCAGATCTGTTGTGCCGGTACAAATACGCTGGACACTGCTTGCTGTTGTCACTATTGGATTTATAATAACAAGGGTAATTTATTTGTCAAAAAAAAAATTTATTATTATTTACTTTTCTCAAAGTCGAGTTCGTCCTTTTGCATTTTAATCAATTTATTTAGCATATGTTAATCATTAGGTTGATTTGTATTTCATTTATTGGTGTGCAATATGTAGTAATATGCAACATACAAATATGTACTTTTTTTTTTTTTAATTAATTTTTTGTTTGCAAATACTACATTTATAATTGTGATTTCCTTTATGATTAAAGATGAACTCTATCTTAAAATAGAGTTCATCTTTATACGTTTTAATTGATTTACTTTGCATAAATTCAATCATTAGGTTGATTTGTATTTCATTTATTGGTGCAATTTGTGCTACATCAGTCTATATAATATCTTACTCTATATCTCCCTCTCTTTCTCTGTATATATACATTTTTTTTTTAAATTTTTTGTTTGCAAGTACTACATTTATATTTGTGATTCTCTTTTTGATTTTTTTCTTATTGTAATGTGTTATTGACAATTTCATAACAATTGCAATAATAATATTGTAGATATATTATTATTATTATATTATGGTGATGGCAGTTTTCATCAAATTGATTTTGTAATTTTTAGACGGTATCTGTTGTGCCACGACAACTAAGCTAGAGATTGATGATGGCAGTCATCGCTATTGGATTTATTGCTAAGGTAATTCGTTTTCATTTGTTAAAAAAAATTTATTGCTATTGACTTTTTTTAAAATGGACTTCATCATTATACATTTTAATCATTAGTTTGATTTGTATTTCATTTATTGGTGCAATATGTACTACATCAGTGTATACTTAATTCGTTTTCATTTGTTAAACAAAAATTTATTTCTATTGACTTTTCTTAAAATACAGTTCCTCCTTTTGCATTTTAATCCATTTCTTTAGCATATGTTAATCATTATGTGGATTTGTATTTTGTTAATTGGTGAAGAAATATGTTCTTCATCAGTCTATATATTCTCTCTCTTTCTCTCTCTCTATATATATATATATATTTATTGCACGGGCAATTCTTTTGTTAAAAAATGAATATTTATTTTTTATATATTATATATTTAATTTAATATATTATATTATATTATATATTATGGTTAATTTTTAGAATGAGTTGGTCNTATATTATGGTTAATTTTTAGAATGAGTTGGTCGTATCCTGAGGAATGCTTCAATAATGACTCTGCCCGTAGGCCAATCGGTTCTAATGGATAACGGATTTATTACAAGGGTAATTTGTTTTAATTTCTTTAAAAAAATTTATTTATTACTGACTTTTCTTAAAGTAAAGTTTATCTTTCTATATTGTAATTATTAAATTGTGGTAATAACGATATCGTTTTTAAATTATCGATATAATCATGATAATGGCAGTATAAATTAATTTGATTTTGTAATTTTTTCAAAAATAATCTTTGTTATTCACATTTCTTAATTTAGAGTTCATCTTTGTACGTTTTAATCGATATATACTTTGCATATTTTAATCATCAGGTCGATTTGTATTTCATTTATCGGTGCGATATGTACTACTACATCAGTCTATACGATCTCTCTCTCTCTCTCTCTCTCTATATATATATATATACTTTTTTTTTGCATGTACTACATTTATATTTGCGATCACCATTATGGTTATATCTTATTGAAATGTTTTATTAACAATTTCACAGCCATTGTAATAATAATATATTGTAGATATAATATATTATTATATATTACGGTGATGGCAGTTTTAATTAATTTGATTTTGTAATTTTCAGATGATAACTGTTGTGCTCGGATGACCGCGCTGGAGATTGTTGATAGTTTTAGATTTAACGCGCGGGTAATTCTTTTGTCAACAAAAAAATTTATTTTTTATATAATATATTTAATTCGNTTTATTTTTTATATTATATATTTAATTCAGTTTAATTTATAACATATGTTATATTATATTATATATTATCGTAAAGGCAGTATTAATTGATTTGATTTTGTAATCTTTAGAAGGAGTATATTGTATCCTGAGAAATGCTTCAATTATGGCTCGGCCTGTAGGCCAATCGGTTCTAATGGATAACAGATTTATTACAAAGGTAATTCATTTTCATTTGTTAAAAAAAATTTATTGCTATTGACTTTTCTTAAAATACAGTTCCTCCTTTTGCATTTTAATCAATTTATTATGCATGTGTTAATCATTAGGTCGATTCGTATTTCATTTATCGGTGCGATATGTACTACTACATCAGTCTATACAATCTATATATTTATATAAATACATTTTTTATTACTATTATTTTTTCACAGCAATTACAATAAAAATATTGTAGATTATATAATATATTATGGTAATGGCTGTATTAAATTTTAATTTGTTTTTGTAATTTTTAGACTGTGCTACCCCATTGTGGTTCCAGGATAACGACTGAGCTAGAGATTCATGGCAGTCATCGTTATTGGATTTATTGCACCGGTAATTCATTTTCATTTGTTAAAAGAAATTTAGTTCTATTGACTTTTTTTAAAATAGAGTTCATCTTTTTACATTATAATCAATTCATTTAGCATATGTTAATCATTAGGTCGATTTGTATTTCATTCATTGGTGCGATTCGTGCTACATCGGTCTATATAATCTCTTCCTCCATATATATATCTCTCTCTCTCTCCATATGTATATATATACATTTTTTTTTTAAATTTTTGTTTGCGAGTACTACATTTATATATTTGTCATACTCTTTTTGATTTTTTTTCTTATTCTAACGTGTTATTGACAATTTCATAACAATT
>NW_026099572.1:77782306-77799847 GCF_025091365.1 Daktulosphaira vitifoliae | reverse complement strand
CATTTATAAATGCGATCAAATTTTCATATGATAATTTATTAAAAAAGGAATCAAGTATAGAAAATGATAATAATAATAATAATCAAATTGAGGATGATAGATTAAAAGTTTTTGAAAAGTATAAAAAGGGAGAGAATGTATTAAGCGATGGAAACTGTGGGATTTATTCATTAGTAAATTCACTGAACTTCGGAAAAACAAATAAAATAACTTCTATATTAGAAATTTTAGAGCTATTAAACCTCGATGATCTTCCTAATTATTGGTTTAGCGATTCTGAATTAGCATCGTTGGCAAATTATTATAATCATGACACTTACGTTTTTGACTCCACTAATAAAACTGGAATCGTTTATGGGTTAGGTAATCGTCCACCTATAGTACTTTACAATGTAGAAAACCATACGCATTGGATTCCTGGAGTACTTTCGGATAAAAAATCCAAATATATTCCAAATAATGTAATAGGCTTCACAGAATTTGATCCCATTTATAAATTAAAACAATCAATAGCAAATCACGTTAAAAAATCATTTAACACAATTCAACCATGTAATGATTCAATTACTAATAAATCTATCACAAATAACAATAATGTAATTTTAAATATAAACACATTCACACACACAGACATAAAAACTATTACAGACAGAGAGAGTACGCCTATTAATATTTCACCTCAGTTACTAGATTCTAAACACAAACAAGCCTCTGAAAAAATAACAAAATACAATAATTCAGAATTGAATAATATTTTTAATATTAAAGAAGCAAATAGAGAAAATAAAACACAATTATATTTTTCCAAATTTAAGAAAATTTAATACTTCAACACAAAAAGTAGAGTTAAACAAAATAATAAATGAAAGCATAGAAACAAAAACATTATTTAACTTTATAACAACACCATTAATTAATAACAAAAGATTGTATTCAAATTGTTTAGTTGTTTTAGACAAAAATACAAAGGAGAGAATAAAAAAATTTCAGTTGCAATTCCAAACAACAAACAATCTATTAAAGACAATAGACAATTTTCAATATATTAATTTAATTAATTTAAATTGTCAATTTTTACAGATACATATAAAAGCAACAAATCAGTTAAAAATAAATTTAACTTATTTTTATAATAACAATCATAACACTATGAAAATAGAACAAGATACTTTTCAAAAAAATGAAACGCTATCAATTTTACCTAATAAACTTATTTCTCTTGGTTATAACTTAAATTCTTATATGAAAAATATTCCAAAAATTTTACAACATTTTAAAAGAAACGTTTTAACTACAAAGAATGCATTTTATCATTCTTTAAATAAATATTATTGGTCTTTTATAAATTACATACAACTTTTTGTTAAACACACCATGAAAAAGACTAGCATTAAGCATGTCATTTTTATTTTTGACCCCGGAGGTTAATAGTTTTATATAATTGTCATTAATAATCAAAAAAGGGAAACATTGTGTAACAAACATAAAAAAAAAATGTCTATAACAATATACTTATAATTTATTTATTTTTAAGTTGAATAAATATTACATAATATATTATTTGTTTGACAATTATCCATAATTTGTAACTGATTATAAATATACAAATCATACGAAAGCATATTTATTTAATGATTTCAATGAGTTAATAAATATTCATAATCTATGTTCTATATTTAATTACACCAAGTCTATATGTAAAAACTTAAAGTCTCAAAATGCAATTTTATAATTCACATCATTGTATAATCAGTAATATAATATTATAAATTTATAAAATAAATATTTTTGTAAAAAAACTTACAATTGTAAAGCAAATTTCAACTATTTCAAATCATTAAAAATTACAAAAGATGAAGAAAAAGCAATTCATACTAGTAATTATGGTTTAATAATTAGTTCAACGATTGCCAGTTGAAGATTTTGGAATTCAAATTAACAGTGAAAACTAAAAAATCAAGTGCTTATACAAAATAAACACTTAAAAAAAAAACCAAATTAAAGAAATCTATTTGTATTGCCAAAATTTATTTGCTTTTGACATCCATGGCTTCAAAAGAAAATTGAAGTCCAAAAATAAAAAAAATTGTAGATTTCTACATTCAAAAGCATTATGATTATAATTTACAAAACCAAATAGCAATACATCAAAATTGAAAAAGCCATTATTCTAGAAGAACGATAATGTCTGAACTTTTTATTTTTAATGATTATTACTACGTATGAAGGGAACAAGATCTTTCAGACTACAATAAAATTTCTTATACCGTCTTAAAATGTTAGTGGCATATTATTATGATATTTATTGTCATATTGTTATTGGCACAATATTTAAATATTTTATTTTGTACTATACATACTTATTTACTATCATAATATTATGTTTATACATTCTATATATATATATTTTTTTTCAATTAATATTATAAATGCATTAGATTATGTTATTAACATATAAATATTTTATATATTAATATTTGATATTTAATTACATAATAATTAATCATCATTATTTATGAACACTATTAATCAATTACATTTACGAAATTGTTATTATATCCTTATTATAATAAATTTTTTCTTGACCATACTCCCCTTAGTTGTGAGGACACAACTTTCAAAAAAATTGGGGTGGATGTAATGATATACATAGTACATCATTAATATTATAATAAATTATTTGTATACACAATAGATCATTAATGTCATAATGTATTATTTAAGACTTCAATCAATCAATTACACAAAATAAAATGTATACCAATAAAAATAAGATATATATATNATGGTTTTGTTTATATTTTAACTACTCGTTATTATTATCAAATTTATTAGTAAAATTTAAAATATGCGATGTTTTCTCTTTCTGAAGTGTTGTAAGCTCATTTAAAGGTTCAATAATGGGTTTTAATGTACGTTTCATGTAAACCTCATTAGCAGCATCATCGTTTTGAAATGATTGGAATTTTCGTTTAATATTTTGCTTGGCCTCGGCTAATTGTCTCAATATTTCGTTATTAGATTCTCCGTCCATTGTTAATCGATTACTGACAAAATCCCGTTATTACACGACATTATATTATTGCGAAAGTATCGAAACATTTACGATACCTGCCTTCATTTCGCGGATTATCTTTGTTAATTACTACAAAACTAAATTTACTATCGTTCCAACATGAATGACAAAATTCACGAAACTGGTTAAGTGTCATGTCCCGAATGTACGTCATGTTTCAACAAACATTGCTGATATTTTACAAGTTAATACTATATATGCGAGTGTAATATAGCAANACTATATATTCGAGTGTAATATAGCGACCGGTTCATATGATAATGGACAATCAAGCAAAGCGATCCATGCATTTTTTCCTTCTGTCCCAGCAGGATACAAAATTATAGAAGTACCTAAATCGTTAGTTTATTATCCGCTAAACACAACCACCGTATACAACGCTGAAGTTACATTACGGTCTCAATCTGGTAAAATAGTTGATTTGAGAAGGGAAACTTTAACTCTCCGCCTTCACATTCGTACATAGAACCATGGCTCTTAAGTTTAATAATAATATATATTCAAGTGTTCGTCGACCAATACGTAGTTCACAGTCACCCAGAGCAGAGACAACATTATATTTACCTAAAAAGAAAGCCGTGAGAAAATCGCCGCTAAAAGAAAAAACGAATAAGTCCGTTAGCAAACGTCATTTATCGTTTTTAAAATCGTTCTTTGAAATTATGGACGATTTATGCTTAGACGTGACGGAAAGTTATGTGGACCAGTGTAAAATAATTAGTCAACAGGTACAATCATTTTTGCCGTATAGCTCCACTGCGCTAGGTAAAAATGATGAAATACGATTTGAAATTCGCAACATGGACAGTTACACTTTACCAAGTGCCAGTTATTTGTACTTGGAAGGTGAAGTGAAAAAAACCTGATGGTATGAAGTCCAGTCCTAGATTTATTAACAACAGACTCGCATATTTATTTTCTGAAATACGTTATGAAATAAACGGTACTCAAATACAAAAAGTACGCAACCCGGGCATTACATCTACTTTGAAAGGCTATTGCTCATATAGCCCCGCTGATATTAACGAACTACACACTGCAGCATGGGACATTACTACTGAAGACAATAAGAACTTTTTCGACTGTACATATTTTTCTGGGATTATACTGCTGTCGCATATACTAGGGTTTGCCGAAGATTATAAAAAAATACTCTTAAACTGTACGCAATCATTAATATGTACGAGGAGTTCTTCAGACATTAACGTAATCAAATTGTTCGATGTGAACGAGTCCTCTGAAAAACTTAAATACAGCACGGGAACTTCTGGTGATACTGACGTTGTCAAGCTATTAGACACGAGTACCGCAGCAAAAGAAAAACTGTCTACAGTATCAATTAAACTAACAAAAGTTGTATGGAATATGCCAATCGTCAAAGTGACCGAAAAGGAACAATTAAAATTAATTAGAGTTTTAGATAGTGAAAAGCCTATACATTGCGCTCATAGAAATTGGGAATTGTGTAAATATCCGTTTATACCACAAAAAAAATCGTTTTCGTGGACCGTTAAAACATGTAATAATTTTCAAAAACCCCGTTATGTTATAGTAGGGTTTCAAACAGACCGTAAAAATAGTGAAAGTAAATCAATGTCTGAATTCGATCACTGTAATTTAACAAATCTTAAAGTCCATTTAAATTCAGAAGTTTACCCGTACAACGATTTAAGATGTAACTTTGACTGTAAACTATTTAGTATTTTATTTTCCTTCTATGTTAATTTTCAAAAGAGTTATTATGATAGACCTTGGTGTTCGCCTTTAGTAAATAAAAAACAATTTCTTAATTTAATACCTATTGCCGTAATCGACATGTCAAAGCAGAACGATACAATTACAGTCTCGTCTTTTGACCTAAGTATTGAAATTGAAGCATCAGCCAGCGTTCCCTGCTAATACAACTGCAGATGCTCTAGTAATTTCAGACAGTGTATTTACATATACACCTTTTGACGGAACTGTCCGTATAATTTAATTAAAAATTTTTTTACACGTTTATGTAAACATTTATTATTAACCTTGTAATTATTATTATTATTATTATGAAATAAATATATTATATACAAATAACAACACTTTGTTTTTTATTTTAGATTATAAGTTTATTATAAGAAACTAGTACAATATATAAAATTATTGTTTATAAGTTATTAATGTAAGTTAATTTTCTGACGTGATTTGGTTTTGGCTACTGAGAAGCCCATGAACTATAACTATTTTCTTGGGTTTCGTTGAAAAATGACGGTCCGTCATTTTCGTCATACATTTCTTCTTTTTCCTAAAACAAATTATAAATTTAATGACAATAAAGGTAATGATAATTTATATTCATTAAACTTACATTGATTTGATACGTGTCCTCGGACCACGACTTGACCCATCGATCGACTATTTCATCGCATGCTACATTCTTCAACTCACTTAGGTAGCTATTGTCAACTTTTGGGATAGTTTCGTTGAGTGTTAAATCGTTCATACTTCTTATTAAATTATACATTTCACCATTGGGTGATTGTTGAGTTCTAAGACCTGTCCATTTACCGTCGGCATATTGCACAATACGATCTATTTGATGTATTACTTGCATACGCTATTTTAATTTTCATGTAATGCCATTGTTAATAGTATACTCCGATTGCTTAAGCACCTGAATGTTTTCATTATTTAATAACACACGACATCCATCAAGTGTCACTGATTCTAATACTAAATGTTTTGTATCACCATATAATACTTTAGATAGTTTGAAACAATCATTTTGATAAAAAATATTGTTTTCGCTCCTCATAGGAGTTGATTGTAAAAATAGATTTATTTCATTCATCATGCCGTAAACAATATTTAAAAATTCTGCGGACATGCTAATATTAGTGTACGCGTTTCTGTGCAGGAGCTAGGTAGTGACCCTTCTTTGTAATTCCATTTTATTCATGCATTAGACGTCTTTACACAAGCATACATACCCCGAGATCCCTTTCTATTTCATTTTATTGTAGTCACTACCGGGTATCTATAGCCACTTTTACTTTCCATTGGTGCCCATCCTTTTTACACTACGCACGCTACGATTATTATTTCCTTATTGGTCACCTGTGTTACATTTCTTTACATTTCTTCCCTTTCACACTCTGAACCCCAAACACACTTAACAACATTCCTTTGCCACAACACACCATATCCTTTTTACTTCTTTTTGTTTACCACATACTATCCATAATTATATCTTTTTGTTTATTACAATATATATATTAGAGTGGTCCTTAGTTATAGATTATGAAAAATTTCTTTTAAAAATTCCTTGGTCTCACCCCCCAAATTTGTTTATGTACATGTAAAAACGAACCAAAAAAATTTCATGTCAATCAGACAAGTTTAACCCGTACCTACTCGGGGTTGAAAAATGGACAACAGGGGTAATTTTCTAGTATTTTGTACTTAATTCAGAATAGAGCGATCGTAGAAAAAAAATTATAGAATATAAATTGTTGACAATGTTATGGAGTATAAGTTTAATTTTTACACATTTTTATTAAACTCATTAGTTTTCGAGCAAAATTTAAAATTATACTATATTTTACCGATTTGCCGAAATTGGAATATTTACGAATACTACATTATATTTGACAAACATTTAAAGGTACAAATACAACTTTTATACAAAAATTGATTCATTCGATACATCAAATAGTTATAACAACATTTATGTATACTGGGGTGACTGATTATAATAAATAATATCACAAAATATAATAATGAAATAAATCACAAAAAGGTCGCAGTATTTTCGGAACATATAATAATAATTGATCACTTGTGGCTAATTAATTAAGTAAAATTAAAACTATTAAAAAAAAAAAAATTATTAATTTAAAAAAACTAAAAAATATTAAACTCAAAGCCACAAAAAATTAATGAAAAGTCGCGGATACGTATTTCGGAAACAATGTTACCATTATCAACGCTAAACACATACTGACAGCCCAACAAGAAAAAACTCCTTTATATACCCCTAGTGACCTTATCACCCAGTGACGTCATCACTAAGTAATATTTTCACATTTTGCCAGTTTACACAAGTTTAATAATGAATTTTTTAGTGGGCCAAGATCCCAATTAATTAAATTGTTTTTATTTATAAACATTTCTATTGCCTCCCTAATATTAAGTTCATTGTAATTATTTACATTTTTAATTAGTTTTATGGTTTTAATGGAGTGTTATGTGTCAATAAATGTTTAATGTTTCTTATGTAATCTTTAAATCTGGCCCTATATTTCTTTTTGTTTAACATTCGCATTTCATTTTATAAATGCCTGATTTTCCCCCTTCTTCTACCTTATCTTTAGGTTACCTAATAAATCGCTTAAATTACTACTCTTAGATGTTACTAAAGTAATACCAAAATATTTAATTATTCTAGGTCATTCATATGAAATGCCCTGAAATATAAAATAGGTTATCTAATTACTTTTTTCCCCACGCTAATGAGTGTAATAGCTGCTCTCCTTACTTAATTCAACTTTCAAAATATATCAATACTGAGTGATTCTTGTACTGTATAAATGAAATAATATAATTTAACTTTTTTTACCATAACGTATACTATTTTTTTATTTATTATCACTTCATCGGTTTATGTGTTTCGATGAACAAAATTTGTTTTTGCTTGAAAATGAATGTTACCTATGACATTTCAAGTCGCAGAAAATACGTTTTTTTCTCGCTTATTACTATTATCAATTCACTAAAAATGTAAAATATAAATACAGGATTTCTTAATATGAAAAATCAAAAAGATTTCTTCTGTCACTAGAAGAAGAAATTGAAGACGATTTATTTTTTAATTTGGAAATCTAAAATGATGAATTTTATAAATTGAAAAATTAACAAAAATTTAATTATCATTAATTTTATTGGAATAAATTATTATTTTGATAGTATAGACATTAAAATTCAGAATGTTGTATATATCGAAATTGAAGCAAACTAATATTGCTTTTTAGAGAAAATTTTATTATAAAGAATTTAATACACTGTAAATAACAACTTGTGACGTGTCAACAACTTGTGATGTGGTTTATTGTACATTACATAGTAGGCCATCGCTTAATCAACTAGTTAATTTTGCGATTTTTAAAAANATTAATCAACTAGTAAATTTTGCGATTTTTAAAAAAATTTCTAAATTTTTAATTTAAATAAATTGCATGTTAAAACATTTATACATATTTTAAAAAATTATTTTGATTTTTATAATCACGTAATAAATCGTTACATAATAACAATGAATTATAACATTTTTATATTTATCGTGGTAGTCAACGCGACGAATAGCCAGAAAAAATATGATGAAGGGTATGTATGCGATTTTTTAAATTCATTTTTACAAGAAAATAATTGGGACTTATTTCAAAATTCAGATATTGTGCGTGATATATACGATCACTATCCATTTAGCGTATTTAAATTATCATTAAATACAGAAGTGAAAGACAATCAAAACCAATATTCGTTTATAGTATGGCATTTATTATTAAACGATAAAGAATATTCTAAAAATAACATCGTCACAAGAAAAAATCTTCAACAAAAAATTAGTTATACAATGACACTAATTAATTATGAGTACATAATAAATTTAGCATTTATCGTTAATCACATAAAATATATATCTTCTTATTGTAATATATTTGATCAATGGGTTACTGATGTAAATGGTCCAACACTTCACGCGAAGTGTGTGAATTTATTAATTCGAAATGTTAATGAATCTAAAGAACTTATTCCACGTTATATTAGTGCAATAAATTTCCTAAGGAATTTGTTAAATGTAGAAACCAACACAGATACTTTAGACGAATTAATACAATTTATTGAATTGGTAAGCAGAGAAAAAAATGAAAATGACTATTCATTAGCGGACAAAATTTATCATAATTTCAAAGAAGTGTACGAAATGGATAATAATAATTTGCAAAAAATAGTAAACAATTATTCAGTAGCTGAATACAAGTATTGTGTAAATAAAAAAATGGACGATTTTAACAAATATAAATCAAACAATAAATTACCAAAAACGTTTCAACACTACGAATTTGCAGAAGTTATCTTAAATAAAAGTCTTGAACAGATGAAAAACGCGTATGCTAAACACGGCTTTCTTTATGACATAGATAAGAATGAAACTTTTTATTTATACGATGTAATAGTTAAAGAAAATAAAAAATCATGTTCTAGTTTTTTTAAGTATTAGAATATATGTGTCTCTAATAAAATATTATTTATATACATGGATGTTATATATTACATACCCTTTATCATATTTTTTCTGGCTATTCGTTGCGTTGACTACCACGATAAATATAAAAATGTAACGATTTATTACGTGATTATAAAAATCAAAATAATTTTTTAAATTATGTATAAATGTTTTAACATGCAATTTATTTAAATTAAAAAATTAGAAATTTTTTTGAAAATCGCAAATTTAACTAGTTGATTAAGCGATGGCCTACTATGTAATGTACAATAAACCACGTCACAAGATGTTATTAACAGTGTATTAAATTTTTTATAATAAAATTTACTGTAAAAAGCAATATTAGTTTGCTTCTATTTTGATATATACAACATTCTGAATTTTAATGTCTTGACTATCAAAATAATTATTTATTCCAATAAAATTATATATTATTTTATTTTTGTTAATTTTTCAATTTATAAAATTCATCATTTTAGATTTCCAAATAAAAAAATTAATCGTCTTCAATTTCTTCTTATAGTGACAGAAGAAATGTTTTTAATTTTTCATATAAAGAAATCCTGTATTTATATTTTAAATTATTAGTGAATTGATAATAGTAATAAGCGAGAAAAAAACGTATTTTCTGCGACTTGAAATGTCATAGGTAACATTAATTTTCAAGCAAAAACAAATTTTGTTCACAGAAACACATAAACCGATGAAGTGATAATAAATAAAAAAATAGTATACGTTATGGTAAAAAAAGTTAAAATGTATAATTTCGTTTATACAGTACAAGAATCATTCAGTTTTGATATTTTTTATGTATGCGAGCGTTGTATGGTGTAGCTGATGTGATTAAAATATAAAAAGTCATATAATTACATACATTAAAATTGAACAAGTTTGTTTATGTTGAAATATGAAAAACTATTATCGATAAATACACTTCACGGTTAATTTTTAAAACAAAATAGAATGGAATTGTCCATAAGTAGTGCACATTTTCATTCCCGGTGAGTATTAATGATAACCGGACAGTGTTGATTTGATGAGGAAGCAAATCAACTTAAAATAATTATAATCATTATCATAAGAAACGTTCGATGCAAATCTGTAGATAAAGTTTAATTTTATGAAATTGGTGAATTATTCCAAAAGCAAAATCAATACGTTTTATGATTTATAAGTGTAATATTTGTATAAATATTTATTATAGTAATTAAATATAATATGAAATTTATATTCAATAGTCTTATATTGTAATTCATACGGAAAATTATAAAAATTTAGTTATTTTATAAAATAGTTAAATTTAGTTTAAAAATTCACAAACATTGTGATTTCCGCTGAAGAAACTGAAATACTTAAGAAAGGTCTGATAAAAAATCCGGAACAAATGCATTTTACCACCCCATCGAGTTTTTTCATTTTTTTTTTTTTTTAAACGTGTATTTTTCAATGCTTTTTTCAAAAGTGTTTGAAAAAATTGTCGGAAAAAATTGGTTCAAAAGTTATAGCTTTTTAAAGTTGAAACGTCAAAAACTAAAAATAGCTCAAAAATTGTTTTTTTTTGTTAATTTTTGGGATTTTTTTTCATGATACTATTGTGAAACTATAATGACGTAATTATTACATAATATCCTCATTCTAAAAATCCTAAAACCAAAATTATCTTTAAAAATAAGGATTTTCCAAATTTTTTTTTCAAAACTACGCACATCAAATTTACGCAATACGAAATAAAAATAACAAGAAACTCAATTAATTCAATTTGAGCAAAAAAAAAAAAAAAGACCACGATGTGGTGTTTTACATAGAATTGTTAATTCAATAAAATAAAAGTTTTTACTGTTTATTATGTACACCAATTAACACTTGTTGTAAACAAAAAAAAAATACTATTACATTAGATATTGTTGATATTAGTTAAGTTGTTGAGGTATTAAAATATACTTACTAATACCTTAATGTTATAATGTTGAGTTATACAAACCCATTTAAATATAAGTTGTGGTCACCTACGCCTGCCGGCTCCGGTGACCGATTCGAGCCCCTTCGGGACTCTCATGGGATGGGGGCTCACGCCCCCAAACCCCCAGAGGATAGAAGTCAAGCCCAAACCCAACCTATTTAAACCCATTCGACTGAAATTCTCAGTGACCCAACAAGTATAAAACCTTGATGTTAAAATGGTGATATAATATTGAAAAAATAGATCAAAAAAAATTAAATTTATTTACTTCAACACTACCTTAACACGTTTAATGTACTCATAAATACTCTTAAATTTACTATTCCTCGGTAACTACATCATCGAGAATACTTTTTATAGTTAATTAATGAGAATTATCAAAAAAAAACAGCAGTATATAACAAAATTTGTATATGATTATTGAAATCTTTGAAAGCTCATAACTTTTAAACTAGACTTCGCCGACAAAAAAATTTTATATATTCTTAGTCGGTATGAAAAACTAAATTGATTTAAAAAAAAAAATTTGAAAAATCTCGATGGGGTGGTAAAATGCATTTAAGCCAAAAATCCGATGGAAGATCTACTAGTAGGCATTGAAATGGGGGTTAAAAGTGTTGATTCTAATAATCAAAACTTAGGAAGAAAGGAGTGTTTAAAATTTCTATAAAAAAATTTTGTTGTAAATAAAGGGGGTTAAGGAAATTACATCGCATGTATTATAGGCCAATCAACAAAGGAAACAAAGGAAAAATAGCGGAAAAAATTCCCAACCAATTTTTTTTTAAAGTTGCATTAAGATATGATAATGACGTACTAAAAGTCCTCATTGATTGGAATTGAGTTTTTTTTTACAGCCTCGTAAAAGTTAAAAAATATGAGCTTTTTTAATTTTCTCAACAAATATTTTAATTACAAAAAAAATTTTTGTACAAAAGTTGTTTAAAAGACAAATCTAAACAAAAAGGGTTGTAATAATTTTTATAAGTCTATAAAGTACTTAGTAATAAAGTAAAGAACATCGACTTTAGTATAACATAAAAGCATAAATGTATATTACCTTTATAACAGATTAATAATACATGAATATCGCGGGTAATTTACTATTATTTACAGACCATTGTACTTCCATTAACTTCATATCCCAATCTCTGATTTCCTCGCTTTTAGTTATCATCGCTAAACATTTAATAATAGTACTGTTTGTTTTTTCAACTTGACCATTACTCCTAGGACTTTTGGTTGCAGTTTTTACATGTATAATATTATGATCTCTACAAAACTTTTCAAAAATCACGGAAGTATAAGCGGAACCTCGATCGCTAATAAACCGAAGTGGCTTGCATTAAAGACTTCTAAAAAGTCGTACGTACACTAGGGAAGTCAAAATATTCAAAATAAGTTTTTTAATATAAGTTAGATTCATGTAGCTTTTGTGAAAATCTGTGGCCTCAATACATATCAAACCCTTGTTATATTATTTCAGTAAAAAATCGAATTCTACACTCCTATTATTTAGATATATTTAAATTTAAAGAACGATAGTACAGTGCCACAGTATGCCGTTGCATTGTTGGGATAAGTATAGATGATATCTGAGGGTAATTAAAATCATTATCATAAGAAACTCTTCTCTGCAAATGTGTAGATAATGTTTAATTTAAAAAATTTAATGGATTATTCCAAAAGCAAAATTAACTTCTATTTTTTGTTCTACTTTGACTATGACAGTCAAATTGATTTTTGTAATGCAAGAATACTGTACCCTACTGATTACACGAAGTGTGTGGATTCATTAATTCCATATATTGATGAATCCAAAGAACTTATTACACGTCATATTAGTGCAATACATTTCCTAAGGAAATTGTTCAATGTCAATATTAAAACAAATATTTTAAAAGAATTAAACATTTTTATTAATTTAGTATGTTTCGGCGTGATCTCTTACGACTAAAAGATCCGCGATAAATTAAATGAAACGTAAAAGAATTAAAAATATAAATATGCGTTTATTATATGTACGCGAGCGGTGCGCTTTACAAAGGTAGACTAACTGATTTTTAACCCGGACGACTATGCAGTCGCCGAACAACGATAAGATAAAACAACAATAGATACACTTATTGTGTAGGCCTAAACACACCGCCCGCCTTGAAATATTTGTTTCAAAGTAAAAGATAACAAAAAACAACTATAATCTAAGAACAAATTTCGCAACAACTAAAAACGTAAAAGGTAATACATAAATACAAAAAAAAATTAATATACAAATAATCATTAGAAACAAATTCATTATGGAAAAATTAATGATTAATACCACACGGGATATGACACATATATATTACAATAACTACGAATTATAAGGAATTTAAATAAATTACAAACTGGCTACAAACTGTTGCCTTCAAAAGGTAACGGACATAATAACCTGACCGCTCGTGAAAACTCGCCTACGTTAGTACGGACCTTTGCTGATCGTGCCACGTTGTCATCGTCACAGTATAATTCCATTACACGCCCAGCTTGCCATTTGAGTGGTGGTAAATTTGTCTCTTTTACCAACACAATAGTTCCAATTTGTAACTTAGGCCCTTTCGTGCTGGACCATTTGGTTCTTTCCTGTAGTTGAGATAAGTACTCTTGGTGCCACCGTTTCCAAAGTACTTGGGTGTAATGAGAGACTATTCTCCACCTATTTAAGTGAGTAATAGGCGTGGTCGTCTCGTCCTTTTCCGGTATGGCAGTCATTATATCGCCAATTAAAAAATGACCTGGTGTGAGATAGGTTAGATCAGCCGGATCAGAGGATACTGGAGTTATTGGTCGCGAGTTAAGTACCGCTTCCACTCTCGTTAGTACAGTTAATAATTCTTCGTACGTGAGCCGAGCTTCTCCTAAAACGCGATATAGCAAACTTTTCATACTTTTGACCGCAGCCTCCCAAAGTCCACCGAAATGTGGCGCACGGGGTGGTATAAATCGCCACTCAATTCCTTTGTCCGCTAGATGAGAGAAAACGGATCGCTGATGTTCTGGAGACTGGAAAAGTGCGTACACCTCCTTTAAATGCCGACGCATGCCCACAAAATTTCGGGCGTTATCACTGTAAATTATTGAACTTTTGCCACGTCGATCAAAAAATCTGTTCAACGCCTGTAAAAATGTCTTCGTTGACAAATCGCTCACGAGTTCGATATGTATCGCCTTTGTCGCGAAACATACAAATATGCTGATGTATCCTTTGTTACATGGTGCCTTACGACGCAAGCTCGTTCTTATCATGACTGGACCCGCAAAATCTACACCACATATGGCAAATGCTCTTCCACTCTGTACCCGTGAACCAGGCAGACTCCCCATGATCGGTTGTACTATTTGAGGTTTCAGTTTAAAACAATTAACGCAATTGTGTACTATAGTACGAGCCAAACTTCGCGCTTTTAAAGGCCAGTAGCGCTGTCTAATAGAGGCCACCAAGGCTTGAGGTCCACTGTGCATCAAATCCAGGTGTTCTTTACGGAATAATAATTTTGTGTAAAGACAGTTATCCGGCAATACAATTTGATGTCTCTGATTGTCATTTAACGTCATAGCGTATTTTAAACGACCTCCGACGCGTATAATATTATCCCCATCAATATATAGACTAAGACGCAGTAGTTTACTTTTTTTTGACACATTCGCATTTGCACTATTTAACTCTCTCAATTCTTGCCGAAAATGTGCGCGTTGAATTATTTTGATGATTGTCGTATTTGCTATATCTAGTTCGTTTACCGTTAACGGCCCATTATTTTTATCACCTACTGCTCGATTCATGTTATACCGCCAGCGTAGACAATACGCCGTCACTCTGATGANCAGACAATGCGCCGTCACTCTGATGATAAATAATAACGACGACCTTCTAGATAACAACGAATAACATTTATCGTACGCTAAGCATGCAACAGTCGTAATTGTCGTTTCGTCCGTATTTTTGGCTTCTGGTATATTGTTTGTACTACTGTATTGTACACGTGACTTCAGCCATTTCTCGTACTCCTCCTTCAACCAACGGGGACCGTTCCACCACATCGCATTAATTCGCAATTCGTTTGGAGTACAGCCACGTGATATTAAATCAGCAGGATTGTCCTCCGAGCGGACATGACGCCAATCATTTATGGACGTTTTGTCTTGTATTTCACCAACACGATGCGCCACGAACGTTTTCCATTTAGCAGATGGAGATGAAATCCAAGCTAGGGTTACGCTCGAATCGGTCCAATAAAATTGTCGCTCGAATTTGCATTTCAACTTCGGCACTATTCCGTTAACCATTCGTGCTAATAATAGGGCTGCGCACAATTCTAGTCGAGGCAGCGATATCGTTTTTATGGGCGCGACCTTGGACTTCGCTTGTAGCAAACGCACCGTGTGCTGGCCGTTTTCGTCAGTACTTCTAATGTAAACACATGCACCATACGCTCTGATAGATGAATCGGCAAAACCGTGTAACTGTAATGTAACGATTTTATTTTCACATAATATATATCTTGGAATACTGAACTTATTTAATGTTGTTAATTGTGCACTATAATTACGCCATTCTACAGCGACTTCCTCCGAAACGGGTTCGTCCCAACTGAGTTGAATGCACCACAAACGTTGCATGATAATTTTTGCGACAACTAACACAGGTCCGAGCAAACCAAGGGGATCAAAAATTGTGGCTATATTCGATAAAATTGTTCGCTTTGTTATATCGTTATTATTTATTATGTAATCACTTAATGCATATTTAAATGAATCCGATGGCGGATCCCAACACAGGTCTAATATTTTCGACGTGTCGTTATCGATAATACGCGGACCGTCACTATCTTTATTTTGTTCGGCAGGTAATAAACTACCTATTAGACTATTATCATTTGATGCCCATTTCCGTAAATGTAGACCGGCACCTTTCATTACGGTAATAATATTGTCTCGTAATGTTATTGCCTCTTCCCGTTTCATTGCACCGCTTAACCAATCATCCACATAAAAATCGTTAACTAATGATTGACACGCGTCAGGATACTTACTGAATTCACATTCAGCTACCTTTTCTAGTGATTGGTTATAATTGTCATTCACCGCGAGGAAAACCGCCGTTTGTTGATTTATACTATTGAGTTGATTTTCCGATGAACCGGCAACCACCCATCCGAACTTTGTTTCCTGAAATACAGGACCGCCTGGTCGTGGCTTTATTTTACCTGCAGACATTAAATCATAGAAATGACCAGCTCCTATTAATAGGTCAATCTTCTGTGGCACGGTGAAACGCGGATCCGCTAAGACTATAGCTTTCGGAACCACGCAGCTATCATTTAGTCGGATGCCTGGTAGGTTACTCGTAATGTTCTTAACTACTAAACATGACAATGTTACTGAATAGTCATTTAAACGGGAGTTGGCTGTAACCATTACGCGCGATTTAATTCTTTGTACGTTTCCACCAATTCCTTGGACGCTTTGGTCGACATGGGTTTTAGGTAACCGCAAAATCTGTGCCATACGTTCGGTTATAAAATTACTTTGTGATGCAGAATCTAGTAACACGCGACACTGCTCCCATTCACCACGATTACTCTTGACCAAAACAACTGCGGTTGGTAATAATATCGACGTAGCGGCCGGTAAGCTAGTATGTGCACTAACGGTTACTAATTCATTTTGAACTACTTGTTCTGACTCGCTATTTTCCGAATTTTCCGTTACGTTTGTTGCTGAGTTGAACTCTGACTGATCGGTCCGTGCACTTAAGTGTAAAAGTGTATTATGTGGCTTGCCACACTTAAAACAGCCTCGAGCCAAACATTTTTTCTTAGGGTGTGCCTGTAGACAATTCCTGCATAAATTGCGCTCACTAATGCGCTTAATGCGTTCAACTACGGACAAGGCCAAAAGACTAGGACATCGATACACCGAGTGATTTGAGTGACAATTAAAGCATTTTTTGTCCGAATTTGTCACCGCATAAGCATTGCTCCGTACCATAGATTTTCTGACATCTTGACTATGGGTAGCCGGTGCTGTAGCGTTTCTCTGATTTATGGCTTTAGATGATTCGATCGCTTCTAAAATTTTAAACCGTTTTTCTAAAAAGTCCACCAATTCGATAATTGTAGGAAGAGAGTCCTGAGCCGATTCCGTTTCCCACGCTCGAAGACAACTTCTATCTAACTTGGTGGTTACTAAATACGTTAACAT
>NW_026099572.1:77752711-77779642 GCF_025091365.1 Daktulosphaira vitifoliae | reverse complement strand
CGGCGGCCGAACATTCTAGAACATTCGACCGCCACATGTTTATCATAATTTTTATATAATTAAGAATTTTTCCCGGGAGAAGGTTTAAATGATGGTTCTAAATAAGTCAATAAAACTTAAAAATGTATAAACTCGAATAAATTTCACTATAACAACAATTAAAAATATACACTACTTATATTTACAAAAAACTATAACATATAATTAAATTATATGATTTGCGTAAAATATATTTTACATTTTATATATACATAGTAAATATTCAAAAAAAAATTTTACAATCTTATTATTATAAAAACTAATGAAGATCAAATTTCTCACTGTGGTATGGCATAATGTCCGTAGGCTAACGTATCGAATCTGTTCTTCAAGATCTAGCGGTTGTCGTCGTGACGATTAACCGCTAACTTTGTTGTTCACAAAATGCGAACCTGTACGGAGTGTACGGTAACGATGATGTTTGTGGATGTTCGTCTCTACGTATAACCTCGTTGACCGCGTGGCCATTTTGTCCAACTAAAAATCGTTTTAACTCGCTGTCGTTGTCATTCTCATCATCGTCTTGGAATAGACACCGTTTGAAGTCATCCAACGTCAAATGATTTCCAACGATATGCCTACGTATTCCTTTAGGCTTGATCCGTTCCTCTAAGTCGTAAGCGCAGCACTTTGACCAAAGCGCTACCCATTCATAAAGCATAAGATCACCCGTCTCGTCCGAAAAAAAAATCAGGCACCTTGTCGCGGACGATTGAGTTGCTGGGATGATTTTTGGGCAGGTTCGACGTGTCCAATGACGCAGTATGTCCGGACCAAGTCTCGGTAATAGTTTTTAGCCCGAATGATATACATGAAAGAGTCTAAAAATACGATTGTATAAGTATTGTGAAAAAATAATATATATCAATAGTTGGGACAAGTTTAGATGATATCTGACAGTGACTATAATCACTATTATACACTCAGAGAAAAACCTCGATCTATATAATAAATTCATTGTTGAATTTGATAAATATATCATTACTATTGAATCAATGATATATTTATCAATATGATATTTTTTTTTCTTGTCTTGAACAATAATTATTTATAAGAATAGTTATTTTGTTCGTATTAATAAAACATTATCATAAACCCTTGATAAAATTTCTCTTTCAATTTTGATTGAGGTTTTTCTTTGGGTGTAGTATCAGTTTCAATTCTGATTATTTATACAATTTTTTGTATTATTTAAATTATGATAATACGTTTTTCTATTTGACAGATGGTAACAAAGATCATGATGCACTGTTTCTATAACATTGAATAATAAACGATGTAATCTATAGATATCGAACGGACGATCATTTATAACAACAGAGAGGTTTAACCCTTATACTTGCCTATTAAATAAACATATTTACCTAAATTATAATTGTTTTAATTAATTAAATTTATTCAACAAATCAATTATTCGTAGAAGTAGCTATAATCAGAAATAGGGCAGCTAAGGCCCACCCAGTTTTAATAAGATCCCAACATTGACTTAGGGTCATAAAAAAAATATATTTATTATAATAAATATTATTACAATTAATTATGTTGTTATATAAAACATAAATTAGTTTAAAAAAATGATTGAAATTAATAAACAAAAATTTTTAGTTAAATATTATTTTAAATAGTATTATTATATATAATATATTATATAATATACAATTTTTAAACTTTGTGACGTAAAAAATTGACCTATCATTAATAGTACTATTTAACACATTAGTAAATTAAATTAGTTATTGTGAACATCATATAATTAAGTGTAACTGCTCGGCAATTGGTAATGCGGTGTTATTGTCTAGATAGTATTAATTTCGTGGTGAATAAAAACTAATTTTGAACATTATAATTCAATAATAACATGATTAAATTTTCCTAAATAATGCAGTCGCACATTCCCTTTTTCTATTTTATCTGTTGTACAATTGTTCATAACAAATTATCATTGTGATAACAAAACGCCCAGCTGACCACTACAGTACTGTCAATCATTCAACCGGTCCCAGATATCTGTCAACGAGGCATGCACTGATGTCGGCGTTTGTTTCCCCTTCCGGTCCATGTGTGTCGTCGCCGTCTAATGGTCTGGCCGTTTTGTTCAAATGTTTTTTGGCCGGTCGTCTATTCTGTCTCCAGCCTTCTACTTATTTTTATTTTGCGATATTGAACATCTCATGGCTGCCTAACTTTCATTTTTGGCCCTGGCGATCGAGCCATGGGTGAAGATTCATTTGTTTGCTACGGCCTGGGCATCATGATAATACATTTTGGTAACTTTGTACAGCATTCCCGTTTTTCTTCATTTTTGTCCATTTCATTTTTGTCATGTTCTTAGTTTGAGCATTATTGCAATGATAACCATTTTATTTTATTCAATATTGGAAAGTACGATCCTGTCCCTTGGTCAAATCGAACATAGTCAATACAGCAGTGTCAGAGATTATTTTTTCCCTCATATCCCTTTTATTTTATTTGTCTTTAGCTCGTTTAATAGTTTGTAATAATTTTAACTATGACTTGAAATATGTTATATAAAAGAATTTGTAATTTTATTTTATTTTGAACATTTGTAACATTTATTGACATTTATTTTATTGTACTTTGGGCAATATTATTTTAGTTAAACTCATTATATAAAATAGAACATCATCGCCTATACTACTTGTCTACCAGTTTTTAATTCCTTTTCCCCTAGAGTTAAGGTAAAAACTTAGTAAATTAAAACAACAAGTGTGTCAGTTATTTTTAAAATTCCACTATGCTCCGGTCTGGTAGAGCCTCGGCTAATGGTGAATCCAACTTCGTTTGGTTTATGTGCTTCATCGGTGATAACCTCACGGTTAGTTATCGGTGAACGTCACAACTTCATCAACCTCTTAAATTTTATTATTAATAATTGTTAAGTATATTTATATATGTATTTTATGTTATCATATTTAAAAGAATAAGTTGTCATTTTTACATTTGCTTTTTTATATCGTAGAACATTAAATGTATACTTAAATTTTATGGGCCTCTCACATAAAACTTGAGGTCAAATACAGCGTACCTCTTTGAAGAAATTTTAATAATAATAAACGCAAATTATATTTTAAATATCAAGTGAATCTATATATATATATATATATATATACCTCAATACCTTATCTTTAGTTACCTAATAAATCGCTTAAATTACTACTTTTAGATGTTACTAAAGTAATACCAAAATATTTAATTATTCTAGGTCGTCCATCTGAAATGCCAGGATAATATAAATTAGGTTATCTAATTACTTTTTCCTCCCACGCTCATGAGTATAATAGCTGCTCTCCTTACTTAATTCAACTTTCAAAATATATCAAAACTGAGTGATTCTTGTACTGTATAAACAAATTGAACAATGAATTTATTATATAGATCGAGGTTTTTCTCTGGGTGTACTTTAATTTTTATACACATTTGTCATAGAAGTAACGAAATATACAACTAATTACTAAAAATTGATCACTTGTGGCTAATTAATTAAATAAATATTTTTTATCATATTTTACCAGTTTACACAAGTTATAAATGAATTTTTCAGTGAGCCAAGATTTAATTATGTGTCAATAAATGTTTCTTATGTACTCTTTAAATCTGGCCCTATATTTCTTTTTGTTTAACATTCACATTTCATTTTATAAATGCCTAATTTTCACCCTTATTCTACCTTATCTTTAAGGTTACCTAATAAATCGCTTAAATTACTACTCTTAGATGTTACTAAAGTAATACCAAAATATTTAATTATTCTAGGTCATTCATATGAAATGCCCTGAAATATAAAATAGGTTATCTAATTACTTTTTTCCCCACGCTAATGAGTGTAATAGCTGCTCTCCTTACTTAATTCAACTTTCAAAATATATCAATACTGAGTGATTCTTGTACTGTATAAATGAAATAATATAATTTAACTTTTTTTACCATAACGTATACTATTTTTTTATTTATTATCACTTCATCGGTTTATGTGTTTCTGTGAACAAAATTTGTTTTTGCTTGAAAATTAATGTTACCTATGACATTTCAAATCGCAGAAAATACGTTTTTTCTTGCTTATTACTATTATCAATTATTATCAATTCACTAAAAATGTAAAATATAAATACAGGATTTCTTAATATGAAAAATCAAAAAGATTTCTTCTGTCACTAGAAGAAGAAATTGAAGACGATTTATTTTTTTATTTGGAAATCTAAAATAATGAATTTTATAAATTGAAAAATTAACAAAAATTTAATTATCAATAATTTTATTGGAATAAATAATTATTTTGATAGTAAAGACATTAAAATTCAGAATGTTGTGTATAACAAAATAGAAGCAAACTAATATTGCTTTTTAGAGAAAATTTTATTATAAAGAATTTAATACACTGTAAATAACAACTTGTGACGTGTCAACAACTTGTGATGTGGTTTATTGTACATTACATAGTAGGCCATCGCTTAATCAACTAGTTAATTTTGCGATTTTTAAAAAAATTTCTAATTTTTTAATTTAAATAAATTGTATGTTAAAACATTTATACATATTTTAAAAAATTATTTTGTTTTTTTAAAATTACGTCATAAATGATTACATAATAACAATGAATTATAACATTTTTATATTTATCTTGGTAGTCAACGCGACGAATAGCCAGCAAAAATATGATGAAGGGTATGTAATCAATTTTTTAAATTCATTTTTACAAGAAAATAATTGGGACTTATCCATAAATACAGAAGTGAATGACGATCAAAACGAATATTCGTTTACAGTATGGCAGTTATTATTAAATAAAGAAGAATATTCTAAAGATAACATCGTCACAAAAAATAATCTTCAACAAAAAATTAGTGATACAATGATGCTAATTAATTATGAGTACACAATAAATTTAGCATTTATCGTGAATCACATAAAATATATAGCTTCTTATTGTAATATACTTAAACATCAGGCTACTTTAGTAAATGTTTCAACACTTCACGCGAAGTGTGTGCATTTATTAATTCGAAATGTTAATGAATCCAAAGAACTTATTTTACGTTATATTAGTGCAATAAATTTCCTAAAGTGTTTATTAAATGTAGAAACCAACACAGATATTTTAAACGAATTAATGCAATTTATTGAATTGGTAAACAGAGAAAAAAATGAAAATAACTATTCATTAGCGGACAAAATTTATCATAATTTCAAAAAAGCGTACGAAATGGATAATAATAATTTGCAAAAAATAGTAAACAATTATTCAGTAGCTGAATACAAGTATTGTGTAAATGAAAGTATGGACCATTTTGATAAATATAAATCAGACAATAAATTACCAAAAACGTTTCAACACTACGAATTCGCAGAAGTTATCTTAAATAAAAGTCTTGAACAGATGAAAAACGCGTATGCTAAACACGGCTTTCTTTATGACATAGATAAGAATAAAACTTCTTATTTTTACGATGTATANAAAACTTCTTATTTATACGATGTATAGTTGAAGAAAAAAATAATTATTTTCAATTTTTTTTTAGCATTAGAAGCTATGTGTAATGTGAATATATGTGTCTTTAACAAAATATTTTTAATAAAAGTGGATGTTAAAAAAATAAATAAAATCTATAAAAATTATTTCTTTGTATTGCTGAACGATGCGAAGTTGAAATTGTATTAATTTAACTATGATATGTTTTAGCTTCAATGCGAAGGTATTAATTTTACTATGATGTGTTTTTTTTTTGTGTCTGTTAACACTTTTTCTCAGCTCTCATCGAACCGATTTCTTTCAAAGATACGTCAACAAATCACAAATCGTATCTAGTCAAAGGCATTACCCTCAAAAATTGAAAAAAAATCCCACGTTCCCCGTAAATGGGGGAATCCTTCAAAAAAAAAAATACAAATTTAAAAATCGCTAATATTCGAAATTTTTTCAATTTTTTTTACTTAAAATTGCTATAACTTTTTTTAAAATAACCACATCAATATAATTTTTGTTTATATAGATGCATGATATCATTAACTTACATGAGACATATATTTTTTTTTTATCTGACCCTTTACCTGCCCACAGGGGGGGATTTAAAATGACAACTTTTTCACATTTTTATATATATCTTAAATTAAAACTTATGTAATGTTTTTTATTATGAAAAAAAAATTTGACCTCTGGACTTGTCTTCGTGATGAAAATGACTACTAAATGCTATTTTTGTTAAAAATTTCTTAATTTTATTTTTAAAATTTTTAACTTTATAATGCTATAACTTATTAAAAAATTTATGGATTAACACAATTTTTTTATGAGAAATAATATTTTTTAATAATTCTTTTTTCATTCAGGATATTATTAAGAAAATAGCAGATCAAGTAGCTTTTGGAATAAAACACCAATTTTTTTAAAATTAAACACTATCTAAAGATTTGCATCGAAGCGTTTATTTTTGATAGTGATTTTAATCACTGTCAGATATCATTATACTTGATCCAACTATGCGACGTCACCACTGTGCCGTGACCCCCCTGTGCTGGGTTGGCTTTTTATATTTTTTATTACATTTCCACGCCTCCCAATTTATGGCGTATCCCGTCGTCTATGGTCTTAAAAATGATTTTTATCTTTTTAGTTCGATATGTTTTAAAAGCGTGTTTTTCAGTATTTTTAAACTATATTTACTTTAATTATCTTCAATTACACTTTGTTCTTGAATTATTTACTATGTAATACTTTTTAAGTTCATCCCATCTCAGGTAAAAGTGTCAAAAAAATTTTTTTCATCCCTTATGCCTTGGAGGGGGGTTAACTTTGTTTTTTTAAATGGGAACACATATTTTAAATTTAATAAAATGTTTGAGTTTTTAATCGAATAGTAAATGGTATTAGAATTCTTAGTATAACTTTATTTTTTTATTAGATTTAAACATTTAAAGTAATCCCTTGTGTATTATACATGAATATTAACTCAAAAATTTGAAACTTTAAATGTTTATATCTAATAAACAAATAAAGTTATACTGAAAATTCAAGTGCCATTTACTATTAAATTAAAAACATGTGTTACCATTTAAAAAAATTAAGTTGACACTCTTGCCAGGCCTAAGGGATGAAATTAAAAAGTATTACGTAGTTAATAATTCAAGAATAATGTGTAATTAAAGATAATCAAAAAACAAAAATGTTTAAATTATTATTACTGTGTAAGTAATTGAGTGGGTTATGATTAAAAACTCATACTGTATGAATAATTTCTAAAAAAAAATAATTTTTAGTTTCATCTAAATATTAACAATTGATTTTTTCAATTATAATCAAATTTTATAATACTCTGTATTGAGTAGATCGTTTTAACACCTTTGTTTTTTTGTTGGTATTTTTAGTTGAAGTAAATTATTAAAATTAATTTAGTTCTAAATATTTCAATTGTAGTATCTTTTTAAACACCAAAAGTTACTAGGAAATAATTACTATTATTTCTATTTAAGCGATCTGTTACGATAAAAATGTAAAAAAATATTAAGCTTTTCTGTTAAATTTACTATAAATAGTAATTATAAAATGTCCTGATTGCACATTAATCTTAACAATACATTTTTTTTAACTATCGTAAAATTTTCTATTTAATGATTTCATTAAAAGTTATTGTAATAAATAATTTTTTATTATAAACTTTCACAAAAAACACTATAAAAATCCCAAAAAAAAATGAATAAAAATGATATTTTGCTCTGATTATTATTAACATATCAAAATCAGTAATAATTTGAATAATTTTTAACTTCAAGCTGTTCTTCATTAAATAATACATGCGTATTACTTAATTCCCTTATTTGTTGTTCTATATCTTCAACTTCTAATTTTGTATTTTCAATAGTATCTTTATGAACATATATTTTAAAGGTCGGCAAAATCTTGTTGACGATGGAGTGAGATTTTTCCAAATAATGTCATAACTATTACCACTATTATCACTATAACATCGAAGTTCAAAAGGGACAATAGAGAACATAAATACCGTTTGGTCTGTTTTACACACATTACTATTAAAATTTTGCCTATATGGGGCTTGACCACTACTACCGTCACAGTCCCATTTAGAAATCATTTCAATAGATTTTCTATTTTTTTCAACCTTGTTTATTGTTTCTATTCGAAAAATTCTATTAATTGTGTGATCTAATAAGTTTTGAAGAGGTATTTTACAACCTGAATATAAAATACATAAATATCTATTTTATATTTAATGAAATAAAATATTTCGGGAAATTTATCTGAAGAAGCCCAAGAGAGTCGTAACAAAAACTATAATATGTACAGAGAGCACCATACCCGAAATAATTCTCGCCTTAACACAAATGAAGATCTTTTTCATATATTACTTATATCATCTGATCTTTGCATTTCCAGTTTGAATAGACAAACAAATTATTATTCAAAGGAACTGACAATGGAAACAAGGACTTTATTAATACAACACAATAATGATGCTGAATATAGTAAAATTTAGGAGGATATGGAATTAAATCATTCTTTATCAGAATTAAATTTCTAAATATAATTACCAAATTTGTAAATAACAAAACAGTGGGAACATGGCATAGTTTGGTCCAGTATAGATTTAATCTGACAGTGATTAAAATCTTGTATTTATGTATGCTTAATTAATTTCTTCCATTCTTAATAATGGCTACAAAACTTAGAATAAATATTTATTTAGTGGGGAATGAATCAAATCAAATAACTGGTGGTAAATTGCCATCTAATAGACAAGTATTTTTAGTTTTCTTTTATAATTTACGTGTTGTGAAATTAAATATGCGTCAAAGTGCACATTTGGCTATAAAAGAAACAATAATATTTTATTGAAAACTATGAAATTTGTATTAATTTATAATATTTTTAGATAACAAAATTGAGTTCATTTCTACATCTTCATCAAATGAAAATGAATCTGACATAGAGCTTGACGAAAAACTTTGTGGTCCATCAACAAGTTCGGCTATTGTTATAAGTGGTCGAGGGAAAATTGATTTTATAACAGACTGATTTGTTGCGGTTCTTGATCATTGCAAGATTAGCGACAGATATGCTGTTCATCTTTTAATAGCTGTCGCAGAAGCATTAGGTCATGATGTGCATAATCTTATAATTAATCGTACCTCAATTAAGAATCGTCGTCAAAATATACGACAGAACGTAGCTGAACATATAAAAAAAAATTTTAATACTGAATCAAATACAGTCATTATTCATTGGGATGGTAAGTTATTACCCTCGAGCAATTTAATGCGTCAAGAGAGACTTCCAGTTGTTGTGACTTTTGATAGAACTGAACAGCTTCTTGGAGTTCCAAAACTAAATTCTGGAACTGGTGAACAAATTGCAGCATCTGTCTATCAACTACTTCTCGAGTGGAACCTTACTGAAAAAGTGAATGCTCTTTGTTGTGATACCACCGCATCAAATATGGGATTCAATATTAAAAATGAAACATCATTCATCGAGGCCCGAAATACAATTATTCAAACGATTTCAAATTGAGTGGAATAAAATGGATTTAACCAACTTTTCTTGTGGAGTTGAAGACGATGAGGTAAAAATTAAATTAAATGATGTAATTAGCAATATAAAAACGTTTTGCTCTCATGAATTAGAACAGTATTATAGTAGAGATGACTACAAGGAATTTTTAGAGCTTGCATTAATTTTTCTGGGAGGAGACGAGCATAGGAAAATAAAATTCAAAACTCTTGGTGCTATACATCATGCAAGGTGGTTGGCAAAGGCCTTATACTCCTTCAAAATTTATTTATTTCGGAAACAATTTAAATTAACAAAAAATGAAGAAAAAGGATTACGAGATATATGTATATTTCTTATCCGCTTATACATTAAAGCTTGGTTTACAGCACCTTTAGCAATAAAAGCGCCCTACCAAGATTTTAATTTTTTGAAAAATCCGTCATCATATTATGATAATGAAGTGGCCCAAACTGCATTAAAAAAAATATGTGGTCATCTGTGGTACTTAAACGAAGAAATTCTAGCAATAGCATTTTTTGACAATGAGGTGCCGAATGATTTGAAAAAAAAAAAATTTCAACATCTCTAACAGCAAAAAAAAATAGTAATGTGAAAATAAAACAATTACCACTTACACCAGAAGATATAAAAAATTTAATTTCAAAAGATTTAAGTTTTTTAGTATCGACTAACACTAACAAGTTTTTTGAACGATTTAATATTGATAAACAGTTTTTGACATACAGTCCAGAAACATGGTCAACTTATGATTCTTACAATAAGGGCTTAGAAATAGTTAAAAATATTAGAGTTGTAAATGATACAGCAGAGAGAGGTGTCAAACTTATAGAGGAATATAATAAAATAATTACAAAACATGAAAATCAAACTCAATATCTTTTACAAATTGTTAAAAATTATAGGTCTCAATATCCAGATTGTAACAAATCATCCCTAATGTATTCGATGTCTCAGATTATGGTAATATAATATAGTAACATGCATTAGTATTTAAATAATCAATGTGATTTTAAATTATTAATTAAATATTTGAAAAAGAAATCAGAAAACTTTATACTGAAAAATAATTCCATTTTTATTCTAAGAAATTCTTGCTAAAATTTTGCTAATTTTGTATAATAAAATAGTAAATAATAAATTGTAAGAATAATTAATATAATTTTTCTTTAGGAAGTTAAATTTTGTACAACTTTCATATGAAACATTTTATCGTATCTCTAATAATTTGTTCTAAATAATTAAATAACCATAAAAAAATCTATTTAGGGAGAACATTTTTTTTTACAGTTTTATTAATTTTTTTCGGGAAATAATGAATTTACGGAAAATTTGATTATATTATTTTTTATGCAAAATTTAATGAACAATAATTAAGTTGTTATACGTTTTTACGCTACAGTCATCAGGTTTGAAGTTAATTTAAAAAAACTAAAAAACTACCCTTTTTTCCCCTTTAAATTTGTAACCCTTTACAGGCACGTGAAGGGGGTGGTTTATCATGATAAAATTTTACCCAAATTACTTTCTCATCATATTGAGCAATATGGGGGGGTGAGATATATGTATTTTGAATGTTGAAAAATTAGGACCCCCCTAATATACATACAAACTAATACATATTCAATATATCAATATATTAACATTAGAATAATAATAGTAAAAAAAAACAAACAAAAACGAAACATCACCCAGCCATCAGCCATCCATAGTGCAATTAACGTTGAATTGACTGCCAAAACGCTTCTCAATTAATTGTTCCTTTTGCGTATGGAATGTCAACCTCCGCTGCTCTATTTCCGTTGAGCACTCGCGTAATAGCACGTAACTGGTAATATAAAGTGTTGGTTGTCACCTAAACAGGCCAATACCATCCAAAAAACAATGTAACAAATTAAAAACACGCCAGCTCACTGGCCACGAGTCATCAGACTCAAAAGATGCGGTACGACTTCAATCGCGTACACCGACGTAGTGCCCGCAAGGTGCCGGTAGTGCCGGACACGATTGTCGTCACTACACTGAGAGGGGTGATGCCAATTCGAGCTATGTGTAACTTTACCGGCTACACACATAACTTTTGAACAATAGTCTATGGTCAATAATTATTGTTATTTTGTTTTACTATTACTTTTTGTTTTTATATTACTTATATCATCTGATCCTTACATTTCCAGTTTGAATAGACAAACAAATTATTATTCAAAGGAACTGACAATGGAAACAAGGACTTTATTAATACAACACAATGATGATGCTGAATATAGTAAAATTTAGGAGGATATGGAATTAAATCATTCTTTATCAGAATTAAATTTCTAAATATAATTACCAAATTTGTAAATAACAAAACAATTATTACAAATATAAATTCATTTTACTTTATTTAATAAATGCATAATAATAATTATATATTCGTAAACAATAAAACAACATCGATGTCATATATATATATCGATAAGAAATTGATAAAACCAATGAAATTATTAAAATTACAATTTTTACGAAAATACACGTTTATTATAGGAAAATTCTATGTGCACAGCTCAAATGCAATCTGACGCAAAATTTTTTTTTTTTTAATTATAGCTTAAAAGTTCTTCTACAACATGTATGTATTGGTGTAATTGTAATATTGCGTAATTTTTAAAAACAATGTAAAATGAGTACTTGCATTTTTTTGTGTGTAAAAAATTATTAAAATTAAAAAAAAAAAAAGAAATAAAAATTTTTTTTTACTAAATTTGAAAGCCGATGACTTTTTAAACATTTTAAATAAAAAAAAAAATTAAGGTTTTTAATTAAGCAGGAAAAAATGATTGAAGAAATAATAAAAATCCTTGAAAAAAAAACAAAAAAATATAGTGTTATGATATTTAAATAGCACTCAACCATTACTGTATCAATTTTTGGCCTTGAATTTTTGTACATGACCTTATAAGGATATAATAAAAAAAATTTGCTAAAATATAAATTTTTATTAGTTGATTTAAAAATGGTACTTTTTGCCGGCTAAATCAGCGTTTGGTCCTACTGTGCGACAGCGAGCTGGTTATACTAACGGGGACGCACCGCCAACCCCGTGCCGATATTGCGGCGAGCGATACTGGCATCGCCGCCAATGCCCAAACAGACCGTCGGTATCGGAAACGGCAATCGGCTAGGAGGGAATTAGTCCGTCCCCCTGCCTACAACAGATCCAAACGTTCGTTCACAACGGATGATAGGAACCACCCGATATCGAACGGACGATCATTTATAACAACAGAGAGGTTTAACCCTTATACTTGCCTATTAAATAAACATATTTACCTAAATTATAATTTTAAATTAAAATCGTTTTAATTAATTAAATTTATTAAACAAATCAATTATTCGTAAAAGTAGCTATAATCGGAAATAGGGCAGCTAAGGCCCACCCAGATTTAATAAGATCCCAACATTGACTTAGGGACATAAAAAAAATATATTTATTACAATAAATATTATTACAATTAATTATGTTGTTATATAAAACATAAATTAGTTTAAAAAAATGATTGAAATTAATAAACAAAAATTTTTAGTTAAATATTATTTTAAATAGTATTATTACATATAATATATTATATATAATATACAATTTTTAAACTTCATCAACCTCTTAAATCTTATTATTAATAATTGTTAAGTATATTTATATATGTATTTTATGTTATCATATTTAAAAGAATAAGTTGTCATTTTTACATTAAATTTTATGGGCCTCTCACAAAAAATTTGAGGTCAAATACAGCGTACCTCTTTGAAGAAATTTTATTAATAATTAACGCAAATTATATTTTAAATATCAAGTGATTATATATATCAGCCAATTCTCTCACCGCTTGACCAACAACAGTCATATTAGCCATGTGCGGCACTATCGGTACCTATGTCAGTACGTATGTGTACTTCTACAACAAGTTGTGGTATGTTTGGCTGATGGTTGGGTGATATTTATGTCTTAATTAATGTATTAATAAAGTATAGTATCTAGTAATTTGTATATATATGTAATAAAATCCTGTGTAATCAAAATATGTCGTCTCGTTGTTCGCCTTTTAAGTGTAGCAGAAAGCACCCGACCCTTAATTTATATAAATTAATTAATTTATAGTTTAGGTAGAGAATTGAAAGGCACTATGAGACCTAGAGTCCAATTTTATTATTTTACAGCGATAAATAAAGAAATAATGGTAGCGTCGTTGATTACTTCTTGCCTTTGAAAATACCATCAAATTTATTATAAAAAGTCCAAAATAATGAACATTCTGGCTCATTCAGTGAAATGTAGCCTTTATTATCAATGGTAATAAGACACATTGTTGTGAGTTTATAAACACACTAACTGGCAATACAGAAATTATATCCATTGCTAGTGATAATTAATAATAAACACTCCGTGACTGTAACAGAGATGTCATAAAAAACAAATAAAAAGTGAAAAATAAATATAGTTTAAAAAAACTGAAAAACACTAATATTATTGTGAAAAAAAGCATTATTGCTTTGTGCCATATTTTTCGTATATTTAGCGCCCGACACTTTTTTAGCTTTGATGCGAAACTGAGAAGGTATTAATTTCACTATGTGTTTTTTTTGTGTGTCTGTGAACGCTCAATCTCATCTCTCGCTGTAAATGTTAAAAATAATTAGTCCAAATTTTCAATTTTAACCTATTTTTTTGGTTCTTTAAAGTTGATGACTTACGCTGTTGTTCGGTTATACGTTTAGTATCGATGGTAATGAAACGTATAAGGCGTATGAAAATCGTCTCAATGAAAATTCAGGTAAGAAATTAAAACTGTATGTTACGGTGCGATACTATCTACGTGAAATTACTTTTCAATTCTTCTTGTTCAGGATATGATGTTTATGGATTTTACTGTTCGACGTCTAATGACCAGCAGCCTAGAATTAAACTCTATAAACACAAAGAGTTTGCCGATTATAACACTCGTTTAAAGACTTTTGAAAACTGTCCGAAAAATTGGAATCAAAAATATCAACACTTTGTGATGCTGGATTTTTATACATAGGTATGTGACCAGTGCTCGAATTGGCCAAAAATAAGTAGGAGAGCTCAACTTAACAATATGAAAACTGCGTCCTTAGCATTTTGAAGACTTTTTTTTTTTTTTTTACTCATTACTTTATTTAGTATTTACTAATAAATCATATTTCATTATCATACTAATATTAAAAAAAAAAAGAGGTGGTATTTTCCACCGTCCTCCCGTCATAATAAAAAAAAGTAGTTGGGGTGCGCAAAAAAATTTAAAAAAAAGTAGAGGAGCTACGTCCCCCTGCGCACCCCACCAATTCGAGCACTGTATGTGACTATATATTATTAAATGTATTTTTATGATTCGTACATTTATTCAAATACTTTTTTTATAAGTGTATATAATTTTTAGGTAATGGACAAAATGATCAAATGTTATGTTACTGCTGCAGTCAAGGTTTGAAAGATTGGGATGATGAAGACGACCCATGGGTAGAACATGTGCGTTGGTCTCCTAGCTGTACACATATATTGTTATGTAAGGGTCAGTTATTTATCCAAAATAATAAAATAACGAAATAAGACTACTATTATTTGTTATTTTGATTTTCATATAAATAATACACTCACTGTCATTCTTATATATTATTGTAATTTGAAATAAATAAATGAACATTTTTAATATTGTATCTTGTGTGTTATATGAAACCATATAAAAGGTACGGCGGGTAATAAATAAAAATAGCAATTTTCGATTTAGTAAAAAATGTATTATACTACTACATTCATAATTTTCATAATCTAAGAGAGTTGTTGTATTTACAAGCGTTCGTATATACCAAAAAAAAAAACACACACGTGTGACTTTATCAGTTTTATTGTGTTCCGAATTATGTATATATATATACTTTTTTTCCAACTTAAAAGAAAATCAACAAAAATATTACTAAAGTCGCCTTTATTTTTTTCACGCCTAAACCATTATATCCAGTAAATATTCTATACATTTTTAACGTTAAATTACGTTTTACATTACAACATTGTAAATCTATGTAATAAATTTATTGATCCCCACTAGTAAGATATTGAATTCATAGGGACTTTTATCCGAAACAATTAAATTCATTGTGCTTAAAAATATAAATTTTACTATATAACTGTTGTGATACCGTTCATCGCTCAAATTTAATATTATTCGCAATGTTTATCATAAAACAAAATAATTATCTTAAATTGATATCATAACATAATCACTGATGTAATTAATACAATGTATGTACTTGTTCAGTTTAAAATTAATATTTGTATCATAAATGTAAACACTGTAAATTAATCTACAAAGACAATGTATTAAGTAACAGTATCCCTAACAAAAATCATATGTACCACAACCAATGTAATATATTATCCCTGCTTATAATTTTCGTTTCAATAAAGATGAGAGCCCTGGTGGTCAATTCCTACATTTTGGTGACATATATAGATCATAGATTTCATATAAAAAGCCGTAAAAAGCTATAAAATACGGACATTCCACTTCTCAAGCCTAGAATCAAATGAAGCAATAGACCACCAATCTCTCAAACATTCAGAAAGAAAAACTTGTCAGTCTTATTCATTTCAATTTCACAAAAACATTATAAAGTAGGTGATACATTTTAATTCCAATAATTTGGAATTATTTAATCCGAGAAGAAAATGACAAAACAATAGTAATTAATTTATCTTTACACATACTAAATTTATTAACTGGTTTTTCATGAGAATTATTAAATGCGTTCGAAGTGCTTGACCAAAGATCGTACCTACGCATTTTCTTATTACGTTTCATAGTTGCCGACTTAAGCTCGTGCCTTTAAACCGGAGACTATTCAAATGATTCACCAAAGTTTATAAAATTTGATACACACAATAAATCTCAATATTTATCATAACCCTTTTATTAAATTGTATTGTCATTCTCTAAAACCTTCGGACTCCACGACCCCAATAATATTGAACAAACTGAATTATAGTAACCGAAAGTAAGATAATTAAATTTATTCAAGTGCTCAAAAATTCAAATTAATTAATCAACACACCCAATTTTATTTATTATATATTCACAACTAAAACCTTACTTTTGGCTAACTATATAATTGTAGAAATAACCCATTATCTGTTCATTCACTTTTTGGTGTTTTTACAGTGTTTTTTCATATACTACTACTGTTTTTCACGGCCATTCTTGTGTATTTTCAACAGTCATTTAATTGTAAGTATAATTTTTAAATTGTCATAATGTCTTATCCCTTCAATGTATTTATTTATTTTTAAAAATCGATAATACTGGTAAATTTCACAAAGTTTTTTCATAAATAAAATTTGTTTACTATAATTAGAAATATTTATAATAAGTATATTATCAATATATAACTAAAATTATAATATTTTAAGTAATACAAATACGAATTTTTAGGTCATTAAATATATTCAAAAACCCGATCCAGTGTCTTTTTAAAGTATATTTCTGTTTTCGTGTATTGAACCAAAGTAAGTTATTATCTAACCACCACTATTCAGTTATAAATGTACTTATAAGTTTACAATAATTTTAATCATTCAAAATGAAATTACCAAAGAGTTAATTTTACACTTTCCACCTCACTGTATATTTAAATATTGTGATGAACAAATATTTACATGGTCAGTGTAAATTAAGTGTTGTATATATAGTTTTGTAAATATTTTAAAGTATTATGTTGAAAAATGTTAAATAAATATGTAAATATGTTGTATTAATGGTATGTGTGTGTACTCGTTTTAACCAACTTAAAAAAAAAATGTATTTATTTCCTTATTAAATAATCTAATGGCAACAATGTAGTAACAATCAGGCGTTTGTCACATTTTTAGCGGGTGAATGTGTTAGTATTTATTATGTTGTAAAGGTTAAAGATTATCGTCTTGTGTATAACATATATGTGTGTGTGTGTGATACGCTCCGCCACACACTCAATGATTTCTACGATATATGATGACGAATAGTTTGTAAACAACTGTATTATTAAAAAAAAAAAAAAACAACTCAGTTTATAAGTGGTTAGAGAAGTCACATAGCTGTAGGAGTGCATCGACTGTATTGTAGACTAGTAATTTATCTTAAACATAAACAAATGGAGAGAGGGGAGGGGTAGTATGCTATGAGAGCATACCGATATGTATATCAGATTAATGGTCTCGTAGCAAGCGGATGGAGGTGACGAAAAAAAAAAAAATTCATAGCACTAGCTGCATCCGTTTTCGAGTTACGTGCAATTTTTGGAGAACTTGTATTACGCGGTATCCTCCTCTATGTGATGCTGTGGCTGATGGTAGTAATTATTGTTAGAAATGTACATATCAGTGTCGAGTTATACACCATTAATACGACATTCACCATATATATATATATAGTTTACTCACTATTAATTTTGGTGTGTAGAAATTGGAACAATTAAAACAAAAAATGAATAATCAAGCCAAAGGCATGGAATACATTAAAATGTCTGACCTGGTAGAGAATCATGTCTATCGAATGGTTTCATTGAAAAATTTGACAACGAAAAATGGTATTGTGGTGGTGTCACGGACAAGTTTTTGTCCCCAGAATACAGTTGACGGACGATGAAATTAAAACGTACAACGACGGCGACACCAAAATGTCTCTGTGTTACAGAGGAAAAACGGAAAATGCTTATTAATTTGATTTTCAATAAAATTTTTTTAATGTATTAACTTTACTTTCTTTTATAATCAACAAAATCTGTTTATATTTTTTTCTAATGATTCATGTACAACAAATTAAATTGAATTAAAATTGNTATAATCAACAAAATCTGTTTATATTTTTTTCTAATGATTCATGTAAAACAAATTAAATTGAATTAAAATTATATAGTTCGTTTACAATCTTTTGTGTTTACATTATTACTCCGATAGTATAGAATCTAATAGTAGTTTATGACAAATGTAAATTATACTGTAGATTAATATTAGAAGATTGATAGTTTTTCAAATTGGTGGAATATTTAAAAACAAAAATCACAATAGCAATACTTTAGAGTAGATTTTAAGAAGAAAAACAAAAACTTATGTATTGAAGTTAAATTTTTACACACCATTGATAATATAATCTGTTAACAGTTCAGTAGTGTTTACTCCAATAGTAAGAGTACATTGAACTGAATAGTTGATTATAGAGTTGGCCATACACACGTTTAACTAATGTATTAATTTTTCAATAGTTGTATCATGTCATTTGTATGCGGTTTGTCGATAGTACTGGTTTGAATGTTCATTGTAGTATGAATCAGGGTCACCGTCAAACTGTTATTTCAGGGAATCGATGTTTGTCAGCGCCTGCGGGTAGGGTGACCAAACGCGCGTGCATGCACGTATAGAAATATTCGAAAAAGTACTTTTTCAAATCATCGTGGAAACAGTTGGTCGTTATCAGGTAAATGAAACTATCGGTGTCCATGTAACAGAGTAGGAGTCGCTCGGGTCCGTACAACGGCATCATAACCTCGTAATGGAACTTGTACATAATACATTTACTTATATCCAATATGGCCTGTCCAATAAAAATTATTGACATTGTCCCGGGCTTGGTCCAATAGTTCCATCGAACATCGTTCCTTGTCGGCGACGGTGTTCATATTGTAACGTACGTGTCAAACCTGTACCTATATCGACCACTATCACGATCAAAATCGGTACATATCACTGCGAACCCGTATTTATCGTTTTTCCCACACTGATTGCAAAACTCTTTGAACTCGTTAAATTTCATATCACAACACACGTATTCGTCGTATGCATGACGTAGGTTGATTTCGTCTTGTACGGTACGAATCGTTCTATGTAATCAAGAAGGATACCAAATAAATCTCAAAGTCGAAGAATTATCCGTACGCTTGCACATTAGACATAAATAGATACATCTCTCACTTTCTGAACACACCGGGTAGCGAATGGTTGTAACATGCCGTTGATTTTTAACAACAATCGTACAACCATATCATCATCATCAACAACAGTAAAGCCCAAGTCGATACGTTGCGGTGGTGGTTCCATCAAACGGTCTTGGACTGTGAATCGAACAGACCGTGTGACGCCGAGGAAACTTACGAAAGATAATATCGCATATCTAAAATCACTGGGCTGCCACGTCGTCAACAATGACAGAGTATCTACAAGTTTTGGAAAAATCCTCTCAAGACGATAACGTGAAACGGGATTATTACCTGGAACACCAAAGCTACAACAACTCGTACGGAAACAACGATGAGATTCGCATTGAATTGTGCAACAAAGAAAAATTCACCATACCGTGTGAAAGTTACTTGCAAATAGAGGGGAATATTGCAAAACCCACAGGAGCAGTTGGTAACATTGTAATGAATCAAAACTGTATGATGAATCTTTTTGATGAAATTCGTTTTGAGATCAACAATAAAAATTGATAAAGTAAAAAACGTTGGTGTGACTACGACTATGAAAGGATATTGTCCGTTCACGCCCAACGATATTGTACGGTTACACCCAGCCGGGTGAAAAAACGTGAATAAATTATACGATGATGGAAACTTTATGGACCATTCCGAATTTGTAGCTCATTGTCCGTTGTCAATGTGTATGGGATTTTTCGAACGGTATCGGCGTTTACTGATCAACTGTAAGCAAACACTCATACTCATCCGATCGAATGCCGACCACTGTGCCGTAGTATTGGTACCGGCAAAAGACGAAGCAGAAAAAGCTTCGGTGTTAACCGTAGAAAATATTGCGTTGATCAGACAAACCAAAGTGAATATCACAAAAATTAAATGGGTCGTGAAATACTTTGAACCAAATGTGAAAATGGAATTGGGTCTGATGCGCATACTCGACAGCAAAAAATGGTTACCGTTAGAGTTTCAACATTGGAACACTGTTGTATACCCCCTTGTACCACAAACCACCACTCATACATGGCCAGTGCGTACGTTCTAGGGTGTTGAAAAACCTAGGTACTTACTCGTAGCCATGGTCACAGATGCCAATAAACGGGTACACGGTGAAATTAATCATTGTTTCCTGCGTAACATCAAGGCATACTTGAACGCTGACGAGTACCCGTACGAAAACCAAAATGCAGATTTTGACAAAGGCAAATTCTCGACATTTTATAATTCGTACGCACAATTTCAAACAATGTACTATGGAGAGATGAACCCATACCCTTTTTTGGATCGAATCAGCTACAAAAAAATCGGACCTATATTCGTCATAGATTGTTCAAAACAAAATGATACCGTCAAGTCGTCCACAGTGGATCTACGTATTGACTTTGAATGTGCAGAGCAATTTCCAACTAAAACTTCGCTGTACTGCGTCATCATACACGACTGTCAAATGGAATACAATGCACTCACCGGAGAAGTGCGCAAATTGTAAATATAAAAATCAGTAGGATACAAAATAAAATTAAAAAAAAATATATATGTATATATAGACATAATGTAATAATAAATAACGACGATAAACTATTTATTTTTTTATTGACATTTAGATTTGTATTTACTTAGATAAACTGATCGTCAATTTTCTGTACCGTACCATTAACCATAAATTCATATTTGATGTTCTGAAGACGTTCGAATAACTTTATGTACAGGCATCTCACAATCCTACACATAAAATTTGGTGGTCCATTGATTCGTATTTCGTTCGAATTCGATGACCAAAAACACCCAACATAATGCCAATTGGCGCTTTGACGTCCACATTTATCGGACAATAAGAGCAACTGGGAATAATTTCCTCGCAAGTCGGCCAGTCGATGATAAATTTCTACCGTGGGGTTGTTATCGACAATCGTATCTAGCTCGATGTTAATTCGTTCCAAGAGATCCATCTCGTAAGTGTCGTAGAACAATACTACTGATGAAACTACACACTATCACTAAATAGTGAGATTTCTAACGGTCGTATACGACGTTAACAACAAGGGAATGTTGTTGAATCATGATGATTCATCAATAAATACATTAGTGTGGTAAAAAAAAAAATAAACATGATAAAACTTGTTAGGACACGTATGGATCCGACAGTGGAGTTAGGGCGCGTTCGCACCGGTCGGGCACAAGCGTCATTGCGCACGACACAATCACGACGTGATAGGGCATCTAGGGCTCACATTTTCATAGCACAGAGTTACGTTAGCGTGACGTCGTCATAGGGATTGTGTTTGTGTAACGGGCCAGCTGTAGTAGGTTCGGGTATGACGTCATAGGACTTACCTTTGGTCAGCGTTGAATTCTGACGTCGGCTAGGGCCGCCCACCATAGAGCGGGCTTACCCTAATATCAAAGTTTAGGTAGACGTCATAGCGGCTTACTTTAGGTCAGGGTTCAATGATGTGACGTCGTCAACTAGGGGGATGACGTCACGAGCTGCACCTGGATGCAGTCCCCACGGGCGCCAGGGCCGGGAGGTTACGGTAGGTCAGGCGTGACGTCACCATGATGGAATGCATCACACCTGTGCACCCATTGTTATCCCGAGAACAATACATGACGTCATTTGTCGGCACCTTTGAGGGCCCGTACCCGCTATTTATATACTACTACTATTGTTTGAACGGAACGCCCGGTTATAATTTGCGGGTTAGATAACGTCCGGTTGGGTTGTCTAATTATGCCGGAGAAAGAAATAGGGAGTGGCCTGTATATAAAAGGATGGTACTTACACTAAATAAAATAATAAGAATTATAAGACAAGAAGTTATATATTAAAGTAACAATATATATATATATATATATATAAACTATCATAGAATTGTGGATTGGGGGGGTCACTTAAGTGGACGCTATACCGGCAAACGAAACAATGATATGACCGAGAGAATGCGCTCTTAGATGTTTTACAACCGAACTCTTCAATCACCCCCTGTCCTTCATTCCATATAGCACGCGTACACCTGTACGGCCGCCTAATATTATTTTGGAGCAGCACATCATTCTACTATTGACTGTTGTGCTATGCGTTACATATTATTTTCATTGATAAAGGCGATAAAGCTCTCATAATATAAAATAAAATGAATATGTAATTATAATAAAATATCATAAGATTATAATATGATATTATTTTAAATGCTACCGCTTATTAAACGTTAAAGTGTTATGAGTATCACATTTGTAGTTAATAATTTATTCACAACAAGAAGTTTTTATTGAATACATAAGTAAATTATTAATGAAATGCTTTACGGGTTATTCGGTTCATTTTCACTAATCGATGAAACACTATTTTTTTCCATATGGATACTTAAACTATGTTCCGATGTACTATAGTCACTTGAGTAAAAAAGATACAGAAAAAGCTATTTATAAATATTTTAAATTAAATTATAAATAATTTTATAAGTAATAATTATTTCTTAATAGGGGTTGAAATATTTTAAAAATTATTATGATATAATTACTCACTTGGATTGTGACCATTCTGTTATTTCAGAACTGGAGGGCGTATCTTGTATGACCATTAGAGTGGTCCTTAGTTATAGAATAAAAATTTTTTTTTAAGAAATTCAGAGTCATGGGCTCAAAATTTCGTTAGGTTCACTGAAAAAATGAAACTGGTAAAATTTGAGTACAATAAGTCAACCCCTTCACGTGCCTCAAAGGGGTTGAAGTTCTTCAAAAATGGGGTGGATTATCTTTTTTTGAGTGTACGCTCTTTATTTTTGAAGTTTCGCCAAAAACACAAAGAACAATTTTTATAGAACTCAATGTGAACAAAAAATAAGGTAATATACTATTTTTTTGTAAAATTAATATTTTTTCGTAAAAATAAGAAAAATCAGTTTCACTTAATTTTTTTAAAAAAATGACATAGTTTTCAGTTATACTTTTCTAGTGTCTTAAATTTTAATTGTACGCAGAAATTGTACAGAAGTAATATTAATCACAGTGATATCTTCTATAAAAAACGTTATTTGAGTTTTTTTCGAATTATGAATCCTTTCCAAATAAAAATTTAAAACAACTACAAAAACGTATTTTTTTTTTTTTTTTTTTAAATTTTTTTTGCATGTATGTTTTTTTGTTCATAAATTAACAAATTTTCTTAGTTATAATAAATAAAAAAAAAACAAGAAACACAATAAAATAATAATTGTTTATTACAATAATAGTTTTTATAATTTGAATATTTTTTAAAACAGCTGGCGATATTGTTGAACCACCTAAAATAGTCAAAAATAATGGTTATAATACAAATATAGTAATTTAAAATTAAAAATTTTGCAATATTATTTTATAATTTCATACTTGTAATATAAATTGCTTTTGATTTTCATCCCTTGTAAATTTGTCGTTAAATTCTGTGGTTTACTATTTTTATGGAGGATAATATTTCTTTGGCGTTATTGTATTCATTATTTATTTCCCATGTGGTAGGATCTTCATATAGAAACCTGAATTTAATTTAAATCGCTCGAATAATTTCTATGAATTGTTGAGCAACGAAAAAGAAAGATCTTTTTCTAGAAAATTTGATAAATCTTCATATTTTAAAATTAATTTTTTATTTGAATCTTCATTTTCTTCTGGCTCTTCATCCGTGCTCTCTTCATAACCTTTTAATATATTTTTTGCCATTCGCTGCTTAGTATTAATGTCAAGTCGATCGTCAAATAAAGAAAACACAGCACACTCATCATTTAAATACCATAAATGGTTTATACATTTTTTTATAGCTACTTCTCCTAGTTTATTATTACTATAGTTTAATAACTTTTTTAATAACATTAAATCATTTATAGGAGCTGTTATAATATTCGCAGCTGAAAACCACATTTTAATATAACATTCAACTACAAAACAACATATATCTTCTAGTGAATTTACTTCTTTTGAAGGCCCAGGTCATTGACTCATTTCTTCAACGTTTTCCTCCATATCAATGTCTTCTTTCTCCGAGCTAGAGCTGCTATAATATTGAGTTTCGGCTAAATAATAAAATACTTCGGTTTATAAAAACTGCTTACTTATAATGTCCTGAAATTATTGTGTAATATTTAATAATTACCTGTACAATTTGCAATTTCTAACTTCTCTTTTTTCTTTCGATCATCTTCTTCTTCTTGTCAAGTAATTTTACGATTTTCAATACCTATTAACTTCATATCAATACCAAGCATGCTCCTGGGCGGCCCTTTTTAAGTTGTGACAATAAAAACTGTTTGTCTTCTTCAATACTCATCATATTCAGAGCTTCGATATGAGTAATGTCAAAGAGGTTGTCTAATTCTTCAGAAAAAATATTATAATGTTGTTCTTGTGTTTGTTTTTCTAGATTTATTTTTGTCCAACTTTCTCTATTTCTCATACAATATTTTTAATTTAATAACACAGTCTGAAGAATACTGTGTAGGAATACGCGCTTTTCTCCAAAATATTAAACACTCATCTATTACAATTATTATTTTATTGTGTTTCTTGTTTTTTTTTTATTTAATATAACTAAGAAAATTTGTTAATTTATGAACAAAAAAATATACATGCAAAAAAAAAAAAAAATACGTTTTCGTAGTTGTTTTAAATTTTTATTTGGAAAGGATTCATAATTCGAAAAAAACTCAAATAACGTTTTTTATAGAAGATATCACGGTGATTAATATTACTTCTGTACAATTTCTGCGTACAATTAAAATTTAAGACACTAGAAAAGTATAACTGAAAACTATGTCATTTTTTTAAAAAAATTAAGTGAAACTGATTTTTCTTATTTTTACGAAAAAATATTAATTTTACAAAAAAATAGTATATTACCTTATTTTTTGTTCACATTGAGTTCTATAAAAATTGTTCTTTGTGTTTTTGGCGAAACTTCAAAAATAAAGAGCGTACACTCAAAAAAAGATAATCCACCCCATTTTTGAAGAACTTCAACCCCTTTGAGGCACGTGAAGGGGTTGACTTATTGTACTCAAATTTTACCAGTTTCATTTTTTCAGTGAACCTAACGAAATTTTGAGCCCATGACTCTGAATTTATGAAGTCGAAAAATAAGGACCACCATAATGACCATACTGATTCTTAGTTTTAAAAAAATCAAAAAATTTTATGATAACAGTGATGTAAATAAAATTTTTATTAATCCTGATTTATACTATTTTTCAATAAACTACGATATAGAGGAGTACTATTTCTTACATAATGAGATATATTATTATTATGTTAAAAATTAGAAGGTTTAAAATGTGTGGTAATATTATCTCTACATTTTTACAAAGTGAAAAGCTTATGATATATTTAGAAAAAAAATTTTATAAATAAAAACATTTAAGACCCTTACGATAAATCCGGATTAATACTATTTTGAAGTAAATTATGATTGAATGAAGTGATATTTGTTATAGGATGAGATTTTTCATCATAATTTGATGTTGACCTATTATGTGGTATTTCATTCAATTTGCTATATAAAATAATTATTCGTCTTATAATAAGAACATAAAAAAATTTAATATGAATTAAAGGTATAAATTTTGAAGGTTTACACAAAGGGCACACAATGGCATAGATTGGTATAGCAATTCTATACCCACGCCGAATCACCAGGGTGGTTAATCCATTAAAGCGACTATGAGCTAGGTGCACCATAGAACCACGTAGCAAGGGCTAGCAATGGTGGCGAGAACGCAAAATTCACAAAAAGGACCGATAACAGTTCGGCGAGACACAATAAACACGTAGACTAGTATCCGACGTAATGCATCGCTCTCACAACCGGTGGTGGTAGGGCGCGAGAGACGTTATCAGTTATAGAAATACGATGTAGCAAAACGCCCTCTCGTAATGCGTACCCAACAACTATATCAGTTGCGTTTTAAACGCCGACAAGTACGGAGGTTTTTATCGAACTTGATTTCATTATAAAACTCGATATCTTACTACCTAGCGATATTTGTAATTACTCAAAAATCTTACAAACATTTTTTGAATATATACTGACGTAATATCCGAGTAAGACGTGTGTGCGTGCATTTAACGTTTTTTTTTCTCTTAATATATAATAAATATAATTTTTATAATCAATTTTCAACCACAATATTTTTAATTATGTCTGATAATTCGTCCAATAACAAAACAAAACAGGATACTCTTATCAAAAAATTACAAAATTCATCGAATTCAAACTATCACACAAAAAATAACATTAGAAGATGTTTGGAACTTAATTACTTCACAAGATTCAGGTTTAAAAAGCATAAATACAAAATTAATTTCAATGGAATCGTCTATTAAATCTT
>NW_026099572.1:77738428-77750895 GCF_025091365.1 Daktulosphaira vitifoliae | reverse complement strand
TGTTTTTCTTCTAGACTTAATTTATTATCAATATCCTCTATATTAATAATACCCTTATAGTATCTAGTTAATCTAGATCTTAATTCATCTACTTTCCCAGTATAATCTAATTTTAAATTTTCACAAATAGTTATTAACTCTGCTTTCTTTAAAATATATATATCGGTTAATCTCTTGATAGAGTTATTTATTTCAGATTCTCTGATATGGTTCATATCCCATTATAAACCAAAAAAAAATTCAAACAAAATTAGTGCTCAATATCAACACAAAAATTATTAAAATCGCATAAAAACTTATAAAAACGTTATTGTCAAATAATCAGAACAATAATACTAACCTTGATATTTGACCTGGTTGAAATATGAAACTCTATTACAATATAAGTATAGACTCGGAGTCGTGTGATCGAGTCGCTAGTTGGGCGCCACTTTGTTGTATTTATATATGTAGAACAATCTTTTGTTCTAACTTATATAAATATTAGTTCAATAATAACGCAAAATGTAGTTAATAAAGATATAATCAATCAAAATAAAAACATATAAAATATTGATACACTTAAAATCGGATAAATAAATAATACACAAAAATAAAAACTTAAAGTCACAAACGTACCACACGGAAAGAGATTACCTTCGGTACTCCCGNATATTTTTAATAAAATTAAAAAAAATTAATTATTGAGATATAGCTATAGACCTAACGTCTAACTATTATTTAAAAAAAAAATCAACTAAAAATATTAACTGGATCAAAAGTTATTTAAGTTGTCAGTGAGTGGTGGGCCACCCTGTATACCTTGTGTATATTGTTCCCCCCGCCACGCCCGCTCACAAAACACGGCTATACCTCGTGCATAATACGTTTACGTACTTCAGTCGCTTTACATGTATATACATTTTAATTACTATTAAAACTTATATATTAATACGCTTTATTCTTATTAAGAGATATATAGTGTATTTATTCCGATTACGGGTATTGTCGTATTGTCCGGCCGTATAGTCATTTTTCGTCACTATCTCCATGTTCCAGAGTGAGTAATTTACGCGCCTGCTGCTTTCTTTGGATGTGGTAGCCGTTTCTCAGACTCCCTCCCCGGAATCGAACCCTGATTCCCCTTTACCCGTTACAACCATGTTATTGATAGTAACTACTATCATAACATGTTACTAAAAAGTGAAAAATAAATATAGTTAAAAAAAAATAAAAAAGACGCTTTTAAAGCACATTGAACTAAAAAGTTAAAAATAATTTTTATGTGCTTTAAAAGCGTGTTTTTTAGTTTTATAAACTATATTTATTAAGTTACAATAACAGCACTTTAAAATTTTAACTTGTTCACAATTTTATGAATGTATTTTGCAGCAGCTAAAATTATAAATTTCAATATTCAATTCGATTGAAGTTCTTCAGGAAATAAAGAAAAAGAGTGAACAGTATTGGAAATGATCTTCATAAATAATTAAGATAACTGAGTATTTTTCTTGTTTATAATTTAAAAAAATTGATATGTAATAATATACTTATTACTAAATACTTAAATAATAAAAAGTGAATTATTTTACAATTTGTAAAAAAACAATAATCTAATTTTTAGAAATAAATTTATAATATTTATAATTATTATAACTATGTTTTAAAATCCAATTAATTCAAGAGGGGAGTAAAAACTTGTCATTTATTTTTTTTTAAATAGTCACTCTATTGTAGACCTGTGTAATTATTTATAATTAACGAAATATTATTTTCTTAAAAGTTTCCCATAAAGTCCTTTAACTTTTATACACATTTGTCATAGAAGTAACGAAATATAAGTAACTAATTAATAATTATTTTATAAGAAATTGAGTGCCTTATATAAAAAAAATCACCCTTGATATAACATATAGTAAAAATTGATCACTTGTGACTAATTAATTTAATAAAATTAAAACTATATTGAAAATATTATTAATTTAAAAACTAAAAAATAATTCAAATATTAAACTCAAAAGCCACAAAATTTACTGAAAAGTCGCGGTTTTCGGAAACAATATTTCCATTATCAACGCTAAACACATACTGACACCCCAACTAGAAAAAACTCCCTTATGTACCCCTAGTGACCTTATTAGCTAGTGATGACATCACTAAACAATATTATCATATTTTTCCAGTTTACACAATTTTAATAATGAATTTTTTAGTGGGCCAAGATTTAATTATGTGTCAATAAATGTATCTTATTATACTCTTTAAATCTGGCCCTATATTTCTTTTTGTTTAACATTCACATTTCATTTTATAAATGCCTGATTTTCCCCCTTCTTCTACCTTATCTTTAGGTTACCTAATAAATCGCTTAAATTACTACTCTTAGATGTTACTAAAGTAATACCAAAATATTTAATTATTCTAGGTCATTCATATGAAATGCCCTGAAATATAAAATAGGTTATCTAATTACTTTTTCCCCCACGCTAATGAGTGTAATAGCTGCTCTCCTTACTTAATTTAACTTTCAAAATGTATCAAAACTGAGTGATTGTTGTACTGTATAAATGAAATAATATAATTTAACTTTTTTTACCATAACGTATATTATTTTTTTATTTATTATCACTTCATCGGTTTATGTGTTTCTGTGAACAAAATTTGTTTTTGCTTGAAAATTAATGTTACCTATGACATTTCAAATCGCAGAAAATATGTTTTTTCTTGCTTATTACTATTATCAATTATTATCAATTCACTAAAAATGTAAAATATAAATACAGGATTTCTTTATATGAAAAATCAAAAGATTTCTTCTGTCACTAGAAGAAGAAATTGAAGACGATTTATTTTTTTATTTGGAAATCTAAAATGATGAATTTTATAAATTGAAAAATTAACAAAAATTTAATTATCATTAATTTTATTGGAATAAATAATTATTTTGATAGTAAAGACATTAAAATTCAGAATGTTATTTTTATCAAGATAAAAGCAAACTAATATTGCTATTTTAGAGTAAATTTTATTATAAAGAATTTAATACACTGTTAATAACAACTTGTAACGTGTCAACAACTTGTGACGTGGTTTATTGTACATTACATAGTAGGCCATCGCTTAATCAACTAGTTAATTTTGCGATTTGAAAAAATTTCTAAATTTTTAATTTAAATAAATTGCATGTTAAAACATTTATACATATTTTAAAAAAATATTTTGTTTTTTTATAATTACGTAATAAATCATTACATAATAACAATGAACTATAACATTTTTATATTTATCTTGGCAGTCAACGCAACGAATAGCCAGAAAAAATATGATGAAGGGTATGTAATCGATTTTTTAAATTCATTTTTACAAGAAAATAATTGGGACTTATTTCAAAATTCAGATAATGTGCGTGATGTATACGATCACTACCCATTTAGCGTATTTAAATTATTATTAAATACAGAAGTGAAAGACAATCAAAACCAATATTCGTTTAGAGTATGGCATTTATTATTAAACGATCAAGAATATTCTAAAAAAAACATCGTCACAAAAAAAAATCTTCAACAAAAAATTAGTTATACAATGACACTAATTAATTATGAGTACACAATAAATTTAGCATTTATTGTGAATCACATAAAATATATAGCTTCTTATTGTAATATACTTAAACAGCAGGCTACTATAGTAAATGTTTCAACACTTCACGCGAAGTGTGTGTATTTATTAATTCGAAATGTTAATGAATCCATAAATCTTATACTACGTTATGTTAATGCAATAAATTTNTTCCTAAAGAGTTTGTTAAATGTAGAAACCAACACAGGTATTTTAAACGAATTAATACAATTTATTGAATTGGTAAGCAGAGAAAAAAATGAAAATGACAATTCATTAGCGGACAAAATTTATCATAATTTCAAAAAAGCGTACGAAATGGATAATAATAATTTGCAAAAAATAGTAAACAATTATTCAGTAGCTAAATACAAGTATTGTGTAAATAAAAGAATGGACGATTTTGATCAATATAAATCAGACAATAAATTACCAGAAACGTTTCAACACTACGAATTCGCAGAAGTTATCTTAAATAAAAGTCTTGAACAGATGAAAAACGCGTATGCTAAACACGGCTTTCTTTATGACATAGATGAGAAAAAAACTTCTTATTTATACGATGTAATAGTTAAAGAAAAAAAAAAATCATGTTCATAGTTTTTTTAAGCATTAGAATATATGTGTCACTAATAAAATATTTTTAATATAAGTGGATGTTAAAAAAATAAATAAAATCTATATATAATATTTCATTGTGTTGCTGAACGATGTGAAGCTGAGATCATAGTAGTTTTACAATGATGTGTTTTTTCTTNGTAGTAGTTTTACTATGATGTGTTTTTTTCTTTTTTCTTTATTTATTTTTTGTGTCTTTTACCACTTTTTTGATCACAAATCGTATCTTGTCGAACATATTACCCACAAAAATTGAAAATATTTCCCTCGTTCCCATTAAATGGAGGAAACCTCAAAAATAATTACAAATTTAAAAAAAACGCTAATTTTCAAAAAATTTTCAAATTTTTTTACTTAAAATTGCCATAACTTTTTTAATAATAAACATATTAATATAATTTTTTTTTATATAGATGAATAACATCATTACCTTTCATTTGGTATATTGTTTTTATAAATTTAAACTTTTACCTCCGCACAGGGGAGGATTTAAAATGACAACTTTTTCACATGTTTATATATATTTTGAATTAAAGCTTATGTAATGTACTTTATTATAAAAAAAAAAAATTTGACCTCTGGATTTGTCTTCGTTGTGAAAATAGACATCAAAATCAACACAAAATTACGATTTTTGTAAAATAATTCCTTTTTTAAATTTTTAACTTATTAATGCTATAACTTTTCGGAAAATGTATGGATCAGTAATTTTTTTTTTTATAGATGCATAATATCATTACCTATCATTTGGCATATATTTTTTATAAATCAAACCCTTTATCTGCCCATTAGGGAGTTTTTAAAATTACAACTTTTTCACAAAAAATTTACTTTTTCAACTTGATTTTTGAAAATGTTCCGAAAAGTCTGACACTTTTATATATATATTAAATTAAAGATAATGTAATATACTTTATAATGAAAAAAAAATTTGACCTCTGGACTTGTCTTCGTTGTAAAAATGACTACTAAATGCTATTTTTGTGAAAAATTTCTTGATTTTATTTTTTACATTTTTAACTTTATAATGCTATAAATTGTCCTTAACAATATTTTAACCAAAAACTTACATACTGAGCTATGAACAATGAGTAATTGAAGACAATTAAAATAAATATAGTTTAAAAACTGAAAAACACGCTTTTAAAGCATATTGAACGAAAAAGTTAAAAATAATTTTTAAATTAAGCTTAAAACAATAATGAACAAAAAATACTAGTATTAATTTGTAAGAAAAAGCTTGTGTGCTGTGTGCCATATTTTTAGTATATCGAGTACCAGACGCTTTTCTTTCAATTTTTGAGGGTAATGTCTTCGACTAGATACGATTTGTGATCTTTTGAAATATTGTTTATCAAAATTGATCCAGCGAGAGCTGAGATTGAGAGTCCACAGACACAAAAAAAAAAAAANTAATTTATTTTGAATCGTGACAACAATCATTTATTTTTTCATAAATTATTTAGTTCAGGAATACGTTCAAATAGACGTGTTAAATTTCTATAATTTGTTATTTATAAATATACCTATAGTCGCCAATATGGCACAAAGCCCACATGCTTTTTCTTACAAAATAATACTAGTATTTTTTGTTCATTATTGTTTTAAGCTTAATTTTAAAATGATTTTTAACTTTTTAGTTCGATAAGCTTTAAAAGCGTGTTTTTCAGTATTTTTAAACTTTATTTACTTTAATTATCTTCAATTACACTTTGTTCTTGNAAATCCCCTCCCGTTGGCAGATAAAGGGTCAAATTTATAAAAAAAATATACCAAATAAAAGGTAATGATATCATGCATCTATAAAAAAATAATTATATTGATTTGGTTATTTTTCAGAAAGAAATAGCAATTTTAAGTAAAAAAAATTGAAAAAATTTCTAAAATTAGCGATTTTTAAATTTTTAATTTTTTTAGAGGTTTCCCTCATTTACGGGGTACGAGGGAAATTTTTTTAATTTTTGATGGTAATGTCTTCGACTAGATACGATTTGTGATCTTTTGACGTATCATTGAAAGAAATCGGTTCGGTGAGAGCTGAAAAAAAGTGGTAACAGACACAAAAAAAAAAAAAATAAAAAAAAATAAACACATCTTAGTAAAACTAATACCTTATTTTTATTTTTAACTTTTTAGTTCAATGTGCTTTAAAAGCGTGTTTTTTTAGTTTTTTTTAACTCTATTTATTTTTTAACGGACTTTGGCCTACGCCTTCCTTTAGGGCGATAACTGATAAAACGTTTAACAGTTTGTCCAGCTTTACGGATTTAACTGTTATAAGATATAGTGATTATGATAATCTTGTTATTATTTTATGTTTTTGCTTGCAGATGTTTTCTATTTCAAATAATATATGTATACCCATTAATAAATGCGTGCCATTTTGTTATTCTAATGATATTTTTGATTAAAATTAATAATATATGTATAATAATAATATCTACATGAGATGTCATGGGTAGAAGTAAATCTGTTTTTAATAATTATTTTATCTACAATGACAAAATATTATATCAACGTATAAAAACTGCTCTAAAGTGTATTAAGTAAGTTTATTCGTAGGTGTATTTCATAATATGAGAATGAAAGTAAATAATAATGTAATAAAAAACGGTAGCACAGTGGGGTCGAGGCATAGATGGGACAAGTATAGATGATATCTGACAGTGATTAAAATCACTATCATAAGAAACGCTTCGATGCAAATCTGTAGATAGTGTTTCCTTTAGAGAAATTGGTGAAATATTTTAAAAGCAACATGAACTCTTATTTCTTTAATTATATCCTGATTAGTAGTTCTTTGATTTTAAAATATAATATATGAATAAATACTAATTATGGTTTTTAAATTAGTATGAAATTGTGAGGCCAGCTATGATGTATGGTTCACAGTGTTGGGCGGTTGATAAGAAAGTAGAGCAGAGAATAAGTGTAATAGAGATGAGAATGCTTAGTTGGATGAGTGGAGTGACTAGAGAAGATAAAATAAGGAACGAGTATATAAAAGTGAGTATAGGTATAGTGTCAATTGTGGATAAGATGAGAGAAAATAGACTTAGATGGTTTAGTAATGTTATGAGGAGAGAGGAATCGGAAGCTCAAAGAACAGTTATAGAAATGAATGTGAAAGGAAGAAGAGATAGAGGAAGACCAAAAAAGAGATGGAGGGATGCTATTGAATGCGATTTGAGGACAGCTGATGTGAGCGTAGAAGATGTGGGAGATCGTGTCAAGTGGAAGCTTAGGATAAGGGTGGCTGACCCCAAGTAGTTGGGATTAAGGCAAAGAAAAAGAAAATTCCGGTGGCAATTGACATAATATGATTGTTGTTTGGGAATGTACAATTTAGCGTTTAGTTGGGTTTAAACAATATAGCGTCAAATCAATTACCTACTCAATCGCTTGTATATTAATTTACACTACACTTTAATGATACAATAAATAAATAATCTCACACATACACACATATGCATTAATAACATTGTGTCTAACGTAAGTGCAACATGATAAAAAGTAACCGTAAAATGAAAAAAATGGAATATAAATTTTAGTACTCATATTAAATGTAATGTAACTCGAAAAATGTTTGTTTAAATGAAAAAATATAAAATATTTTTTTTGTTTATAATTGTTTTTTAAACAACTTTTGTACGAAACTTATTTTGTAGGTTAAATATTTTTTGAGAAAATTAAAAAAGCTCATATTTTTTAATTTTTGCGAGGCTGTAAAAAAAAAGCTCAATTTCAATCAATGAGGACTATTAGTATGTCATTATACATATTTTAATTCAACTTTTAAAAAAACAAAATTTTTTCCGCAATTTTTCCTTTGTTGACAGGCCTAGATGTCAATTTTAAACTTGTAATTGAGCTAAAAGTTATGGTAATATATTCAATTTATTTTACTATAAACTTTCATAAATCTTTATCAAAAATTTTTCATCAACTTTAAAGAACCAAAAAAATAGGTTAAAATTGAAAATTTGGACTGATTATTTTTAACATATTAAAAATCAAATCAGTAATAATTTGAAAACAAATTTTTTTTTCTTTTAATTATTATTTTATATATATAATTAGTAATAATATAAAAAATTAGAAGTGATAGAAATAGTCTACTTGCAGATTTGAAAACAACGCGAAAATTTGATTTAGAAAAGTATATTTTTGCTTCTGATGAAAGATCCTTGAAGTCCAATGCATTCATTTATAGTAACAAACAGTTTTTATTGATAATTATTGTATCAAGCCCTTTAAATTTTTATACACGTAAAAGTAAAGCAAAATATAACTTCTTTATTATTTTTATAATTTCTCCGTTTAAATTACAATATTAAATATCAATTTCATACTAAATTTAATAATTATAATTAGTATATATTCAAATATTATATTTTAAAATCAAAGAACTACTAATCATGATATAATTAAAGAAATAAGAGTTGATGTTGCTTTTGGAATAATCCACCAATTGCCTAATTAAAACAAAAAAAAAAAAAGTTTGTTGGGAATTTTTTCTGCTATTCTGCAAAATTACTCCTTCGTTGACTAGAATGAATCATTAAATAGAAAATTTTATGAGAATTAAAACAATGTTATTTTTAAGATTAATATGCAGTCAGAAAGTTTTATAATTATTATTTATTGTAAATTTATCAGAAAAACTCATTATTTTTTGCATTTTTATCGTAATAGAACACTTAAATAGAAATCATAGTAATCATTTCTAAGTAATTTTTGATATTTAAAAAGATTCTACTATTGAAATATCCAGAACTGAATTAATTTTAATGATTTACTTTAACTAAAAAAAAAAAAGTTAATATTTTGAATCCCTCTTGTGGGCAGGTAAAGGGTTAGATTTATAAAAAAAACCAAATGATAGATAAAGACATGCATCTAAATAAAAAAAAATATACTGATTTGGTCATTTTTGATAAAGTTATAACAGTTAACAAAGTTATAATTTTTATACACTGGACTACAAGGAACTTCCATTAGGAACAAAAATATACTATTCTAAATCAACTTTTCGCGATGTTTTCAAATGTGCAATTAGACTTTTTCTATAACTTCTAAGTTTTAATATTATTAAAAAATAGTTTTTACATATAAAAAAAAATAATTAAGAACAAAAAAAATTGTTTTAAATTAATACTGATTTGATATAATATTTAATATTAATTTGATTATTAATATGTTAAAAATAAGGAAAATGACATATTTAACCTATTTTTTTAATCGTTTAAAGTAGATTGTAGTAAATGTTTATAATAAAAAAAAATAATTTATTTTACCATAACTTTTAGGTCAATTGGCAAGTTTGACATTGACATCATAAAATAGAAAATTTTACGACAATTAAAAAAATTGTATCGTTAAGATCAATATGCAGTCAGAAAGTTTTATAATTACTATTTATTGTAAATTTATCAGAAAAGCTCAATATTTTTTTGCATTTTTATGGTAATAGATAACTTAAATAGAAGTAATAGTAATAATTTCCTAGGAACTTTTGTTGTTTGTTGAAAAGATTCTATAATTGAAATATTGAGAACTTAATTAATTTTAATGATTTACTTTAACTAAATGTACCAATCAAAACAAAGTTGTTAAAAAGATTTACTCAATTGAGTGTATTATAAAATTTGATTATATTTGTAAAAATCAATTGTTAATTCAGGAGAAAAAACAATCATTTTTTTTAGAAATGATTTATATAGCAACATGTTACAAAAAAAAATTGTAATATTATAGTCTAGTAGTAGCACACACAAATAGAGTAAAAAAATTATTAAATTACAAAGTAAAATGATTTAATTTTGTAGTTGAAACCTATCATATCAAACTTCATTCGTTAATAAATATTTTGAAAACATTAGAAATTAATGATTTTAATTGTCTTTATGGAGACGATGTAATAACTAACTGTTTAATTGATAAATTAGAATTTTTTTTTCAATTTTTGAGGGTAATATCTTCAACTAGATACGAATTGTAGTCATTTCGTTGAAAAAAGTAGGTCAAGTTAGAGTAGAGAAAATAAATGATAGTCGCAAAAAAATACCTTCTCAGCTTTGCATCGAAGCTAAAACTTAAAATATAGTAAAATAATTTTAATACGAATAAGAAATTTCTTCTTACAAGGGGCGACTAAAGTGATGGGATCATTGATCTTTATTGAAGTTATTGAATCTAAATGAGATAAAAATCAAACGAGTTAAAAATTTATACTAACTTAAAAAAATTAAGAAAAAATGCAAAAAATTTNAAAAAGAAAAAATTCATTGTGCCATACGTGGGTTGGAACCTCGTACCCCAAGCGTGTAAATCATAAGTATTACCAACTCGGCAACCGTATGTTGGACCCAACCCAACCCAACCGTCGGATGAAAAAATTGGCTATTTAAGCTAAATCAAATTTCAAAGTTATTTTTCTCGACTTAAAAGAAGCAAACAAATTTAAATAAGTTTAACTTTCTATGCTATATTAATTTTTTATTTATATAATATTTATGAAAATCTGTACTCCCCTTGTCAGTTATTTAAAAATAAAATAAAATACAAAACCCAGAATTTTAACACAAAAATAGCAAATTTTTGAATACGGTAGTCATTTTTACCATGAAGACAAATCCAGAGGTCACATTTTTTTTTTTAAATTAAAGTATATTATATAAGCTTTAATTTAAGATATATATAAAAGTGTCAGTATTTCCGGAATACTTTCAAAAATTAAATTGAAAATATCATAGTAACAATACGCATGATTAAAGTTTTGACCCCCCTTGTTAAAGGGGTATGATCCGATTTACAAAAAAAGCGTGTAGATGAAAGGAGTATATAAATATTTATTATAAAAAAATAATAATATTGATCCATACATTTTTCCAAAAGTTATATAAAATATAAATTAAATAATATAACATATAAAATCGAGATTTTTTTCACGGAAATCGTACGTTTTTCTTTAACTTTGATGTCCGTTTTCACCACGAAGACAAGTCCAGAGGTCAAATTTTTTTTTTTCAAATTAAAGTATATTACATAAGCTTTAATTTAAGATATATATAAAAGTGTCAGTCTTTCCGGAACATTTTCAAAAGTTAAGCTGAAAAAGTTCTTTTTTCTATACGCATTTTAAAAGGTTTGCACCACCCCTGTATAAAGGGAAAAGGTCCGATTTAAAAAAAAAGTATGTCGAATGAAAGAGGTATATATAAAGTATTTATTATTAAAAAATAGAATTGATTCATGCATTTTTTAAAAAGTTATAGCATCATAATGTTAAAAAATGTAAAATATAATATCAAGAATTTTTTCAAAAAAATAGCATATTTTTGCATTTAGTAGCCATTTTCGCTGTGAAGACAGTCCAGAGGACAAATTTTTTTTTTTTTTAATTAAAGTATATTACAATAGCTTTAATTTAAGATATATATAAAAGTGTCAGTCTTTCCGGAACATTTTCAAAAGTTAAGTTGAAAAAGTTCTACTTTCTATACGCATTTTAAAAGGTTTGCACCCCCCCTGTATAAAGGGAAATGGTCCGATTTTAAAAAAAAGTATGTCGAATGAAAGAAGTATATATAAAGTATTTATCATTAAAGAATAAAGTTGATTCATGCATTTTTTAAAAAGTTATAGCAACATAATGTTAAAAAATGTAAAATATAATATCAAGAATTTTTTCACAAAAATAGCATATTTTTGCATACGGTAGTCATTTTCACCATGAAGACAAGTCCAGAGGTCAAATTTTTTTTTTTCAAATTAAAGTATATTACATTAGCTTTAATTTAAGGTATATATAAAATTGTCAGTCTTTCCGGAACATTTTCAAAAGTTAAGTTTAAAAAGTTAAATTTTGTGAAAAGGTTGTCATTTTGAAACCCTTCCTGTGGGCTGTTAAAGGGTCAAATGTTCACAAAAATATATAAAATGATAGATAAATATCTAAGGTATCTATAAAAAAAAAAATNGATAGATAAATATCTAAGGTATCTATTAAAAAAAAAAATTATATTGATTCGGTCATTTTTAAAAGTTATGGCAATTTTAAGTAAATAAAAATGAAAAAATATCGAAAATTAGCGATTTTTAAATTTGTAATTTTTTGGGGGATTTCCCCCGTTTACGGGGAACGAGGGAATTTTTTTCAATTTTTGAGGGTAATGTCTTCGACTAGATACGATTTGTGATCTTTTGACATATTGTTCATCAAAATCGGTCCAGCGAGAGCTGAGATTGAG
>NW_026099572.1:77617450-77738295 GCF_025091365.1 Daktulosphaira vitifoliae | reverse complement strand
AAAAAAAAAAAAAAAAAAAAAAACGCATCATAGTAAAATTAATACCTTCTCAGCTTCGCATCGAAGCTAAAATGTATAATTACCAGATTAGAGTTTTTGAAGTAAAATTTAAATAAATATGTATAAAATTTATTATTATTATTCTATAAAATAAATTTTGTAGATAATTTATTCAAAATTAATTCTGTAATTTATGTTTATATCCGATTATTTTTTATTATGGCAAGTGAAATTAAATTTTGATTTGTAATTAGATTTTATTTGTTTTATAATTTTACTTTTAAATATTTTGGTCGGATGTGTCCGAGACTTTGTGGTTGACAAATTTATACATTACAACTTTACATATAGTCAAAAATGTTAGCGAATGGATGTCTCCTTAAACATAAAGTGGTAGTATAAGGGAGAGAGATGACTAAACAAAAATTCTGCACAGTATGGACGTAGCATAGTTGGGACCATAATAGATGATACCTGACAGTGATTAAAATCACCATCATAAAAAACGCTTCGGTACAAATCTGTAGATATTGTTTAATTTTAAGAAATTGGTCGATTATACCAAATGCAACATGATCTCCTATTTCCTTATTTATACCCCGATTACATGATTTATATGTGTAATATATGTATAAATATTTATTATACCAATTAAATATAGTATGAACTTAATATTTAATATTTTAGTATTGTAATTTTTACGGAGAAATTATAAAAAATTATAAAGTAGCTATTACTTTTATGGCAAACGTATATATAAGCTGAAGGTCTTGATGAAATACTTAAAAAAAAATTGTTTAAATAAATTTACTGGTCTGCAAGGATTGTCATCCGAGACCAAAATATACATTTCTAAACTTATTGTTGCTCCGATTTTAAATCTACAATTGAAGTTTCGCATATGAAATAACTAAATTTTTATAATTTATATAACAAATATTTATGTTTATTAGGTTACGTATGATTAATCAATTAATATAATTTAATTAAAAATAGATTGAAAAAATTCTACTTTCTACACGTATTTTTAAGTATTGAACGCCCCCTGTATAAAGGAAAATGGCCCCATTAAAAAAAAAGTATGTTGAATGAAATAAATAGTATTTGTCATAAAAAAATTATATTGATCCATACATTTTTTAAAAAGTTATAGAACTATATAATTAATAATGTAAAATATAAAATCGAGAATTTTAACATAAAAATAGCATACAGTAGTCATTTTCACCGTGAAAGCAAAATAATGACCGAATTTTTTTTCCCTTAATAAAGTATATTACATTAGCTTTTAGTTATATTAAAAATGAAAGTTATGTCAGTTTTTGATTCACGCTGTTTACCATTATTTTAATATGATTTTTATGATAATTAAATTAAAAATCTAAGTACAGGGAGGGTTTGAATAAGATCGACCACCCACGTAAACAAATCATTTTTTTCAACAGTATAAATGTAAATTTTCCGGAACGTCTGAAGACTTTTAAACTATATAAAATTAAAGCTATTGAAGTATACTTTAAATTAAAAAAACCATCCAATGATAGATTTACTATTTGAAATTGCCCGTAATATATTATCCGATAACTCGATTTATAAGAGCTATAGGGCATTAAAGCCAAAAATTATACATTTTTTGGTGAAAATGACTGATTTTGGAGTGTCTTGCATAGCAACACGAATATCTGCATTATTTAATAACACATTAAATTTAAGGTTTTTTGTGTATTACACGATTAAAAATATAAAGAAGTTTCAACGGTTTATCCTTTATAAATAACCACTCATTCAAATAAAATTTCTTGATAAATTATTTTTAATTTGTTTCAAATATGCATCGAAGTGTTTACGACATTGATTTTAATCACTATCAATATAACAATAAATACTAATTTTTTTAACAAAATTAAATTTTCATGCTGCTAGCTGTAAAACAAGATTAAAAACAACGTTTTATATATTAAATCATCAATTGGATTATGTAATTAATGCTCCTTCAAATCGTTAAATGTGTTCTTGTAATTTAATAATTATTGATCTTTTTGCGTCTAATTCATTTTATATTTTAAACATTTTGTTTCTAATATTTTATCTATAACTTAAGTCTTATTGTTCGGCATTTTTATGTTATTATTTTGTTGTGATATTTATCTAGTATATCAATTATTGATGTTAATTATATTTAATATTTAATTATTTATAAGTTCTGTCGATCAAATTAACATTGTATTTAAATTTGGTTTTTATTCATAAAATAAATAAGTTTAAAAAATATTAAATAATAATATAATATAATTTACATAATATAAAATATACAAATATATAAATTATAGTTATTTTAAATTTATTTAATTCATAAAACTTTAACTTATATGTATGGTCAAAACCTAATTATATTAAGTTAGAGTATTGATTAAAACTGACAATAATTTTCTTTGTTCTAATGTTAAATGTGGTGTTAGATCAGATTCAATTGTATACAAACAAGATGTCTCTCCTAGTTGATAAGCTTTAATTAGTGAACGTAGAAGACGAAATAATTCATCTGATATAAATTCAACTGTAATTCAAAAGTATATTAAAGTACAATATAAATTGATATGTATAATTAAAAACACAAACTAACCAGGAGAATCAAAATCACCATTTATCCACATATATTTTTCTAATACTAATGTTAATTCACTAGGCATTTTTTGGCGAGTAGGTTTTAATATAAGTAGTAAAAAAACTCTTGATATTTCACATCTGAAATAGAATTTTTCTCATTTTATTTTAGTAAATATAACAAATAATCATAGAATACCTTGATAAAATATCACAGTGAACACCTAAGGTATCCGAGTGAATATTGGATGCAACATTTGCTATATCAGTAAAGGTTAAAAGAGCACCTTCATAATCACCTAGATAATAATAATTACTATTTTAATACAATACCAATATTAATTTTTGGGGAAGGCTAATTTTATTTTTGGAGACTACTCAACTTTGTGCACATGTATCATCATTATCTTTTTGCTTATTATACATTGTTCATGACTACAATTAAGGTTAAAAATGAATTTCAATGGATTATCAATAAAATGAATAAATATAATTTTAAAAAGTCTTATAAAATTTTAAGAAGTATTAATTTTTTTAATAAATTTATGGAGAATGTTTACATCTAGATCAAATAAATTTCACTGGGTCAACTATCAACTTTTACTATTATTTAGATATTAACCTTCCGATAAACATTCTTAAATAGTTATTTGTGGATTTAAAATTTTTTAATTTGTAAAAATATAGTTATTTCTTGTTTTTTTAGTAAATGTTGTTATATGTCACTTTGTTTTTTTATATATATATATATAATTAACAAATAATAGAAATACAGCCAAAATATAAAGATTTAATAAAATTGTTGATATTTTGTTTTAAAATTAAAAATTTTTTATTTTAAAAATAATATGTTATAAAATCCAGAAATTTTAATATTCCACTTAATAGTGTTAAATAGTTTATTTTTATGCAACAAATTTTCATATAAATATATTTTTTATTCCTTATTGAATAGTTATACATTTCTGTTATAAAAACTTTTGTATCATAAAACATTTTTAAAAAAATGTATCACCTGAGAGTATTTGAATAGATGCTATTTGTTCTAAAACTATTAATTTAAGTGCGTGATTTTCTTGTGGAATATCACTTAAACTACTAGCAATGAACAAGGCTTCATCTAATTTACCAAGTTTAACTAAAGTATCAGCTGTTTCTAAGCGAGCTGACGTTTTCAAAATATTTTCAAATGAGTTTCCTTGGAAACTATCTTCAACACGACACATTTCACTTAATGCTGCCTAAAATATAAAAAAAAAGTTTATTACTTAATAAAATAATAATTTTCTTAATATATATATAAATTTTTACATGTAAATATTCATTGTAAGGTGAAATAAATCCAGATGATTCTGTTTTTTTGAACTCATGGAAATATTGACGAGCAGCTTTTTGATGAGCAATTGCCTCTTCGCAACTATGACCCATAGATTCTTCACATTTTGCAACAGCTTGCCAGCAAAATGCTGCATATGCATTTTTGTCATTTTTTTGGCACGATATTGCCAATTTTTCTTAAAAGAAAAAAAAAGTTAATATTACAAACTTAAATATAATTTAATATTTGAACTCATTAATTTTAAATAGAGATACAAGTTATATCCTTATAGTTTGTTTTTAATAGTACCTTTTAAATTATTAATAGTTCAATAAAGGTGGTTACAACAAAAGTAGCATACACCAATGATGTATCCTTTGTATAACATTAAAATAAAAAATTACCAAACATTCATAACATAGAAATAAAAACCATTAATAAGAAAAAATTTAGTTCAAAATGCTCTTACTAAATATATTTAAATTTAAACATATTATCAAACTAACATTAACTAGGTCCTAAAAAATAAGAGCTTACCAAATAAATCACTAGGTTCTAATGTATTTAATTTGCGAAATAATTTTCTATAATGACAAAAAAAAAGAATAATTTACATTAATTAATAAATTCATTATTAATTATTTTATGTTTAAAATAAAAACACAGGATAAAAAAATTACTTTTTTGTTTTATTTAAAATATATTTGTAGTGTAAAATAACTTCTTCAGGATTACTAAGACTTGCCATAATAAAGAGTAAATTTTTAATTTTAATTACATATTAAATTGACAATAAAAAATACTAGAAATAGAGAATAATAGTTTGTTCTTATTCTTAAATAATCAAAATGCATATAGTTATATATATATAAACTCGTAATCAAACATTGTTATCACTTCCAATATTACAATCTATGATTAGAATCGGTGACTTAATCAATCCAACAGATATTTTTTCAAAGTATACCAACTATGCCAAGTCCATACTGTGCCGCGACCTCACTATGCTACCTTTTTTTTACATAAAACTGCCTTAACTTTTTCAAAAATCTATGGATCAAAACAATTTTTTTATAGAAACCTTAGGTCTTTATCTATCCTTGATATATTTATGTGAACATTTGACATTAATTTTTTGATGTTCATGTAATCCAATGTCTTGACGAGCGCAGTATAAAATGCACCTATTAAACTTGATAGGGTTTCTCTATTTTTTAAAACTTGGTCCTTAACTTGTTGATTTATTTGAGATGAAACTGAGTCAGTTTTTTTGGTTGACAGCCTTAAGTCGTATTTTATAACAGCATGTTTATGCGAAGTAGTATGTTCATGTTTTTTAGTCATATCAGATCTTTATCCGATTGAGATTGTGAAATCGTAAGAGGGAAATGACGACAAAAATAACAAAAAAGGCATTCACCTTAACTACATACTTCAATCAAGAGTATTTATTATACCAACTGAAAACAACGTTTTTTACCAGAAATAATTGTACGAGGAAAATTGATAACTGGTTGCACAGAACTTTCGTCGAAATTTGAGCTTATATCAAATTTAAAAAGTTCATTTGAATTTTTTTGTTTTAAATCTAATTTTTGAAATTTAAATTCTGATGGGATATTTTGTTACAAAAAATGATAATACCAAGAAAAATAAAACATTTTAACATTTAAATATTTTATTAAAAATTCAAATTATTCGTTGAGAAAATCTGGGTAGGCCTGGCCCTACCAGGACTAACTACTGACTATGCCACTACATCATAATTATTCGCCATAACAAAATTCACTGCAAACATATTTATAATATTTTACTATTTCTGATATTTGTAAAAAAATTTGTTGAATCCTTTTAAAACTAACAAATTTTTGATATATTACTGTACATCAGTAACTATGAAAACGTAAAATACTTTATTGTTTGACTTAAACAGATTGTTTAGACAATATTATTAATTTTTTTTAAATGTGTTTAACGTACTTTTATCACAAATTTGTGTATATCATAGCATTAAAATTATAATATTTATTATTACAATATATTTATAGTAATTAATAATGAAATTTTAAAATTTTTTTAAGTAATCATCAGGACAAACGCATAATAAATTATAAAATAAAATCTAAACTTATTGAATGTACTACGTTAAAAAAGCTTTCTTAACTTTATTTTCAAAATTTATTATTTACTTTTTGGGTTCGACTTAAGAAGATTCTAAAATAATCCATAAAAATAAATTCAGTCGTTTTTTTTTAATTTGTTTAAGAGAAATTCAATTATAACAAAGTATTATTTGCACCGAACGAGTTTCAATGTTTAGCGTTCATGGTGTTTAAAAATCGTTTAACTTTAACAAGATAATATTCATTTCAAACTCTTATAATTTTAATATATTAACTATCCACTGCAATAAATATGTATATATAAATATTTTGATACTTTTACAAAAATATTTAAGAAATGTCATATATTTTTGATAAATTATTTTACATTGTTGATTACTTTTTTATTCGACGAAGAAGCTTACAAATAGTTCTCAAAAATAATTTTGTATAGTAAACTGGATATTTCACTGATTTATTCAGAAGAACTACTTCTTGTAAAAGATTACATAAGTACTTACTAAAAATTGTTTACTTAATCCATGCAATATCAGTTTCAAACTCTATCCAACTTGATTTCTTAATAGTTTAATAAATACAAATTAACTATAAAACTTTAACGTAATAATTTTTTCAAAAAATTTTAAGCTATTAAAATTATTTAAAAAAAATTACATCGTTCATTGAAAATTAATAACTCGTCCAAATATTAATTAACTATACTACAGTAACTATGAAAACATAATTTTTTATTGTATCACTATAACAAAAAACTAAAAGTATAACCTGACGGACTGCGGCTATATTTACAATACACTTCTTAATTACAGACCACTGGCATTTAATACACAAATACATACTAAAAACGTGTATTCAAGAAGAATATCATTAATCATCCTAATATTTCTTACTTTATTCATTTTATATTTTTAATGAAAAAGACTTGATGATTATCAAATAAATTTACTTTTTAACGAAGAATCATCAAAAACAAATAATCGTTTTAAAGTTTAACAAAAATTTAAAATTTTAACAAAAAATCATACCATATATCTTTAAATTAAATAAAAATTATCTTTAAAAACATTTAAAATAAATGAATTGAGACATTCTTGCCTAAAACTAAAAAAACAGCTGTAGTAGTATTATCAATTCTTTTTTCACATTATGTAAAACGTCAAATTTCTAACAAAAAGACTAAAGATAAATAAATAAAAAAATTCGGTATCAATAGAAATAATTGTTGGATATACTACAAAAATTATAATAATAGTTAAACACTATGGTATTAACCTTACCTCCAATCAATTCTTTAAATGATTAATAATTATTTTTATTTTTCATATGTTTAATAATATAATAAAAGAAATCAATGAATTAATTCCCCATGACAATCAACGTTGACTATGTTGATATTTGAGTTCAGTTTGTTTTTTTTTTAATTTTTGTTTGACTATTCATCCAAAAACCGTGAAGCCCTGCTCAGGGTGCAGAAGCCGGCGGCGATCCGGACAGTTTCGGCGTACCGAATGGTGTCCGGAGTGGTGGCGGGTAACCTGTTGTCACTGCCGCCTGTCGATCTGCTCGCCAAGGAATGCGCCGTCGGGCATAAGCTCCGCCGAGATGGCGCTCGGGCGGATGACCATGCTTCGGTGGCGGACTCGCCTCTCAGAGGAAACGACGAGAGGCGAGTGGACCAGGTCCCTTATAGGGCCCGATCGGCTGGACAGGTGGGTGGACCGGACTCACGGTGAGATGACTTATCGTCTAGATGTCCGGCCACGGCTGCTTTAACGAGTACTTACACCGTATTCGTAAAGCAGCCGCGCCGACGTGCGACCACTGTTCGGATCGCCTGGGAGAGACTAACAGCGCTCTGCACACCCTCTTCCGGTGCGAGGCGTGGGCCCAGGAGCGGGACTCTTTGGAGTCTTGACTAGGGTCCACGTTCCGAGTCGGGTCCATGGTGAACCTGATGTTGAGGAGCCGGGAGGCGTGGAGGCTTGTCCAGGCGTTCGCCGAATCCGTCTCATTAAAGAAGGAGGAAGCGGAACGCCTGAGACAGAGGGAGCCACGCCGCCCGGCACAGGAGGACCTAAGGCGCAGGCCTAAACTAGCACCTCAGGTATTCGCGTTTATGTTTTTGTGAATTATTTGCCCCCTCGGGCAACGGATCCCACTCGAGGATCCGGCTAACGGGGGAGGCCACACCACGTAGTGAATCACCTCTTGATTAATTTCGGGCCGATTCACAACGTGGTGGTGTGAGTTTTAGAGACGGCGTGGGCCGCGCTGAAGTAATACCTAACGGTAGTTCCAGGCCGGCTTACAACTAAGCCGGTCGTGAAAAAAAAAAAAAAAAAAAAAAAAAAAAAGGGTTAAACGGTTGGCGTGATGACTCTCACAATCAACTCGGTGATCCCCCACTCTTACCATGCTGAACTCGTATGATAAAACAGGTAGTATGTTAAAAGTGAGGTAAATGAAAATAAAGATAAAGTCTTCAATAAAAACTTTAATAAATGTGATATCATACCATTTTTTTGGTCCAGGTTTTTTATTCTATTTTTTTCTTAGTGTGTTAATAGATTATATCATTACTGTTTTTTTAAACCTAAGTATTATTATTATGTTTCATGTAGCTCGAATATACTAATATAATTGATACATCTCAAAGAAAATGATTTATTTTTTAATCGACTTAATTATTGTAATGACCCAAAATTCTTTATACTAATCAAAAATTAAAACTAAGATTTAAAATATTTTATATAGAGGACAATTTTTATTTTAGATCAGTTAGATTGTGGTCGGTTAATAGTCAAAAAATTGAATCCTAAATTCATAAATAATTTATTTTTAAAAATTTGTTTTAAAAACAAAAAATATATTTTTATTTATTTTTTTCAATACAATAAAATGATAATAAAACTTCTTATGAATTTTTTATTAAAAATATTCGTTAATTAACATTATAACAGTATTGCAATTGATAATAAAATTATTATTAAAATCAGAAAATTTTCCCTGATTTAGTTTTAAAAAATTAAATAAATAGACTATATAGAGTGTTCAGTTAATAAGGAAATGAATTTCTATTGTTCTCATTATTTGTAACAATAGAACTGTTTCCTTACTTACTAAACACTCTATATATCATTAAAACAAATTAAAATTTTTAAAAAAAGCAAAATAAAAAGTTACTTGAATAATAAAAAATTGACCAATTTTATTATAGATAACAGACAATTATGTATTTCATTAATTGAAATTATTATAATACAATATACCACCTGTTTATTTTAATCAAAATTTAGTATTAAAGTTTAAGAGGACGCCATACAGAGAATGAAAAACGGTTTTAAACATGTTTTGCGCGGGACTACTTTATTTGATCTGTATTGATGCTAGAGTTCCAAATTTTTTACCAAATTATAGAGGACAAAATTATCTGTGATCTAGCGTTTTTATTTTTTTGTTAACATAATTTGTAGTACTTTATATTTACTATTAAATATTCCTATTTTTTTGGTTTTTTAAATGTTTAATAAATAGCTTCAGAGTTGTGTTATCAAAATTATAAAAACGCTAGATAACAGATAATTTTCTCCTTTATAATTTGGTAAAAAATTTGGGACTCTAGCATCGATACAGATTAAATAAAGTAGTCCCGCGCAAAACAGTTTTTATGCAAAATAATGAATTTTTTGTCTATCGACATGTGTCGGTCCCTAGTGGCATTTATAACGTGACGAATTTTTTGTTGAATGACGGTAACCGATTACCCTCACCCTTCAACTGCTACCTTGCCAACGACAAAACCAGTTATTTTTATACTTTTTTATCGACGAACCGGGGTACCATTTAGCAGTCGCTTATCTGAATTTGTAAAATAATTGTTATTATGGACGGGTGATGAGACTAAAATTTTAACTTTACTGTGTTCATTTTGACACGTAAATAATAATGCAAATATAATGAAAATATCTATTGATCAGAAATCTGTCAGAAATTTACGTGGAGTTTTATTTTGTAACATTAGAAAACATTCTTGTTACGAATATGAGTCCACAGTATACATTATATTCGTGGGCAGCAGAACGGATCAACCGTCTTTTTAATAGTAGTAGTCTTTTTAGTAATTTAAAATTAGATATTCTTTCTCCAAAAATTAATTATTTGCCAAAAAAATAAAGGTCATCATTAAAAATTTTGAGTATGAAATTAAAGTTTATCAGTCCTGAATTTATTTATACATAGTATATTGTATCACTTAAAACAATTTTTTGTGAGTTTTAAGACTCGTGTATCAGTTTTATAAAAAAATTGTAACACGAATAATAGGCCTTGGCGTTATTAACTAGCATTTACAAATTTCTGATTGACTACAAATATATTTATGATACATAGAATACTCCTTACATAATACATTTATTTTATGTATGTAATAAGTGGGCGTACGCACTAGGTTTACTTGCATTAGAGTGAGTATAAACTTAAATTAAATTTTATATGAGCATTTTGGTATACAAATTTTTTAATCTAAAATGAAATCTGCTATTACGCATTTTTTAAATTCAGAAATTAACATTTTCAATTTACATTTTTTGCACATACCAGATTTTTCACACCTAGCTTAATTTAAGGTTAGTTAAAAATAATGATTCTTTCGAAATTTGAATTTGAATGGAATGGTAGAAAAATGATATATGATAAAGGAAATTTGATAAATGTGAAATGGAATTTATTTCATGATTTCTATATCCGTTTGTTTGATAATCAGTATAAACAAATGTATCTAATATACATTCGTTTATGTGTATTATTCTTTGGTAATATCTTTCACAAATTTTATACTGATCAAATATGAATTTACACTCTAATTTCTTGCTTCCACAGTTCCCAAAGAGATTACTCAAATCGAATATAAAAGAACAAAAAAAAAAAAAGTAAATATTAGCTGATAAATCAAGAATTATATGTAACTAAAAAAACCCAGCACAGTGGGGTCGCGGCTTAGAGGGGACGTTGCATAGTTGGGTCCAGTATAGATTTAATCTGACAGTGATTAAAATCACCATCATAAGAAACGCTTCGATGCAAATCTGTAGATAGTGTTTAATTCTAAGAAATTGATGGATAATTACAAAAGCAACATCAACTTCTATTTCCTTAATTATACCCAGATTAGTAATTATTTTAATTATATATTATATAATTTTTAAAATTAATTGTTTTCATATTATTATTGATTTTGATTTTTAATATGTTAAAAGTAATCATTTTGAACCTACTTTTTTTTGTCATTTAAAGTGAAAGTTTTAATAAAAAAAAATGAATTTGTTACCATAACTTATAGTTCAACTTGAAAGTTTGAAATTGACATTATTAAATAGAAAAAAATGAAATTTTTTTTATTAATATGCAATCAGGAAATTTTATAACTACTATTTAAAGTACATTTACCAGAAAAATTCGATTTTTTTGCTTTTTTCTCGTAATAGATAACTGAAATAGAAATAATATTCATCTTTTCCTAATAACTTTTAATCATTGATTATAATGTTTCAAGTTTTGAACGCCCCCTATTTAAGGGGAAATCGTCCAATTTTAATAAAAAGTATGTCAAATGAAAGATGTACTTATAATGTATTTAGAAAAAAAAAATTGTGCTGATACTTACATTTTTCGAAAAGTTATAGTATTTTTAAGTTGAAAATTTAAAATCGAAAATTTTATCACAAAAATAGCGTTTTTTTAACTACGGCAGCCGTTAACATGCAGAAGATAAAGTGTCGGGATAATTTTTTTTTTCATTTTACAGTACATAAAATAAGCTTTAATTTGGTATATGTTTAAAGGACGCAGTATTTCCGGAACATTTTCAAAAATTAATTTGATAAAGTTAGCTTTTGTAAAAAAGTTGCTATTTTAAATCCCCCCCAATGAGCAGGGTAAATGTTAGATTTTCAAAAAAATGATATCAAATGAAAGGGAATTATCTAAGGTTTTAGTATAAAAAAAAATTATGTTGATTTGTTTATTTTTGAAAAAGTTATGGAAGTTTTAAGAAAAAAAAGTGAAAAAAATGACAAAATTTACCGATTTTTAAAATTGTTATTTTTTTGGAGATTTGTGATTGGAGAGCTGAGAAAAAGTAGTGACAGCACACAAAAAAAAAATAAATAAATAAATACATCATGGTAAAATTAATACCTTCTCAGCTTCGCATCGAAGCTAAAAATATATAAAATAATTAAAAATTTGTTTAATTAATTTTTTTTCTTCTTTTTCCCTCGACTCTACCGACTATTTGCAAGGCAAAACCTAAAAACTAACAGACGACTGTAAATTAAAGGTGATTGTGTCATGGATTCTTTTAATGCATTATTACTAATGCATTAAAAAATATAAAAAAACTTTTATTTTCTATTTTCGGTCGAAAAGAATCGATTTACAACCAGTAAAGATGTAAATAATTAGTTCCCCAACAATTTTAATTATATACAATGTTTTAAACTTAACTAAGTACTAACTACATACATTTTACTAGATATTATTATTATAGATTTCATGTAACAATAAATTATATAAAATTATGTATAAAATTAATTTTTTCATAGTTGTGAATAAATGATTAACTACAAATTTGATACTCGCAACACTTTAACGTTTAATAAGCGGTAGCATTTTAAATAATATAATTTTATAATCTTATGATATTTTATTACAATTGCATATTCATTTTGTTTTATATTATGAGAGCTTTATCGCCTTTATCAATGAAAATAATATGTAACGCATAGCATAACTGTCAATAGTAGAATGATGTGCTGTTCCAAAATAATATTAGGCGGCCGTACAGGTGTGCTCGTGCTATATGGTAGTGATGGGAAAAAATAACAGTAACAGTGATTTATAACAGTTACTGCTTGAGTAGCAATAACAAGCTGTTACTTGGAAGAAATAGTAACAGTTACTGTTATTTTGTATAACGCAAGGTCATCAATATTTCACGCATAGTATTTAGTCTCATATTTGAAATTTACAACACTAGGAGCGCTAATTTCTGACATTTCATGAATCTACCTTGGTTTTACAGTAATATTATTACGTTATCACAATTATTTTTTTTGTTTTTTATGATAAAATAATTACCTGTTGCTCCTCTCTTAATAGTTAAATTCTTATTTTATTTAAAATAGTTATTTTATTATTGTTTATTGTTATTGTTACTATTAGTGTTTATTATTTAACTTGTTATAGAATGGTAATGCTTAAGTTTTTTTAGTTAGTAATATTTGTTTTTAGTAAGATATGATCGAAGTTTGACGATTGTATATTAACAATTATTTATAAATTTATAGTTGATAAGAAGTATAAAAACAATACTTATAATATATAAGTCATAACATAAAGTAAAATAAAAAACATAAAACTGAATCTACCATAGTTAATTAACTTCATACTAGCTGTAAAATAAAATAGTAAAAAAAACAACATGTAACTTGATGTTACTTAAAATAAGAATGGTTATAACTTGTACGAATCATAAATTTAAAATATATAAATATTATTATAGGTTAATTGAAATCAATCAGAATTATAATTTAAGAATAGCAGCATTTTAACTTTTTCATTTTTTAATCGACAGCGACGGTCATTTAGGATTAGCCCAGCTTTTGAAAAAATTCTTTTACATGGTACAGATGTACCAAGACAACACAATGTGTTTTTTGCCAATGACTTGAGGTATGGGTAGTTATAACTATGCTCACTCCACCATTTTAATGGGTCGTTATTTCTTTGTAGTATAGAATCTTCTAAATAACGTTGAACTTCAATGATTGCTCGAGATGTCGATGTTCCAGTTGGCACTACTTCCGCTACACTACGATCAATATCATCCCAAATTGATATTGTTTTGGATGATTGTATAGTAAGTGAATTTTGAGTTGAACAATTTTGTTCACTTAATTCATCTATTTGTTTTTCATTTGCAGTACTACAAATTCGGGATACATTTTCAATAATATCAGTTTTTAAATTGCTAAGAATTAAAGAATCATGCAAAAAAGGAATGTTTTTAAAACGAGGATCAAGAAATGTACAACGACACAGCGTTTTACTTTTTTCAATATTTTTCCATGAATCTTTTTCAAGCATGGCATACCTAAGTTTATTTATAATTTCCAGAACTCTAGGACTATATTTCATTTTTGACATTGTATCACATACTTTCAGTAAACCTTGAGACAATACAATAACAAGTGATGCAGACATATATTTTTCTCCGCTTACTGCTTTTGTAGCTTCTTCAAAAGGTCTAAGTACATTGCATAATTCTTCTAGAATAGTCCACTCATCACATTTAAGATTTTCTGGTGCCCTATCAAGTAACCCTAATGTGCCACGAATAGAATCTTTTAATTCTACAAATCTAACTAACATGTAATATGTTGAGTTCCATCGTGTCTGAACATCTTGAATTAATTTTTTTGGTTGACTTACACTATTATTAATTTGATACATGTTTAATTTGTTGTTGGCTACTGTACTTTTTCTAAAATATGTAACAATTGCTTTAACATGTTCAATTAAATCACTTTCAAAAGTTAGAGCAGATTGTACAACAAGATTCATTGTATGTGCAAAACATCCCATAGATTTAAATTTTAATAAAGATAATGCATTTTTTATATTATTTGCATTATCAGAGACTGCAAATACTACTTTGTTTTCCAGATCCCATTCTTTAAGTATTTTCTGTATTGTGTCACTTAAATTAATCCCTGTATGACTTATATTAAATTCAAAACACCCAAGGAGAACCGATTTCAATTCAAATTTTGAATCAATAAAATGAATAGTTATGGCCATAAAACTTTCATTGTTGCGAGAAGTCCAACAATCAGTTGTCATGCATACACTTTCAGCTTCTTTTGCAACTAGATCTTTCATTTCAAATAAACATTTTTCGTATAATGCTGGTACATGTACTTTAGATATCGAATGGCGGTCAGGAAGAGTATAGTTTGGGTTCAACAGTTTTACAAACTCTTTAAATCCTTCATCTTCGACTACTTTAAAGGGTTGATAATCTTTTGTAAATAACTTAAGTAGTGCACCATCAATTTGCTTTTTACAATTATTTGTCATTTTTTTAGGTATAAAACTAAACATACTTGTTTGTTTGCGTTTATTTGGTATTTGAACTACACTATTTTCAATAATCTCTAATTGACCTCTAACTACTGACGAATTTGAATGAAAAATAGTGGAAGATGAAGAAGCAATTTGAGTTTGAGATGTAGAAGGCAGTGTAGCAGAGTCATCCGGTTCATCAATATTTCCATTATACAATTCCTTTTAAATATAATAGAAACTACAATTATGTATACTATTTTCGCCTCAAATTTAAAAATCAAAATTGCATATTAATTAAACTTACTTTATTATGTACAATTTGGTTATTTATTTGCTGAGTTGAGCTACAGGTTATCAAATGTTTAGTACATAAATGTTTTTTTAAGTTAGTTAGAGTTGACTTATATGAATATTTTTTCTTACATATACCACATTTTGCAAATTTTTCATCTACAATAGTAAAATGTGACCAAACATTGCTGTAACGGTTTTCCATTTTTATAAAATTAATTAAATTTTTTTTCTTATAATGCTAGAAAATTAAAAATATTGTTGCTTTGTTTGTACTTTATCAGAATATAGTATAATAATAATTTTTTAGTAAATAAATTCAATCAGTTATCATATTTACTATCATAATTTTTGTTTTCATACCACACAACAAAATTTTAACCTAGATATATACAGTTTAGGTTTTTATTAAATTATATTGAAAATTTTTGCGTATTTGCATATTTTTGAAAGTTTTAATTGCTACTAGCCTTGTATACAGTTTATGAGTTATAAAAATTTCAAAATTGCAATTTTTAATTTTCATATACAGTGTTATTTATGCATTTTTCTACCTCCCCTTTTATCCTACAGTTTCAAAAAAAATTGGAATTTTTTTTATCATCTGTATAAATATAAAATCTATATTTTTATGTACTTGTGAACTTTATTATCCTTAATAGGTGTACTGTAAGGATAAAAACAACTGTTCTCTTAGATATTCATGATCTTTTTTTATTTTTAAATAAGTTTTGTCTTAAGATAAAAAAAATCAAACGAGCGGTTTTTGAGATATTACAATTCAAAAAATATGCGGAGAGGAGTAGTGTTTAGAGCGGCACTTTATTTTTACCACGATGCATAGATGACAATTTATTCACTTTGCGAACCTAGCTCATCATCTATTGCTAAAAATTATATTAAATCAAAAACTGCTCGATTGATTTTTTTTATCCACAGACAAAACTTGTTTCCAATTTTTTTTAAATTTTAGAGTAAAAGGGAGGGCAGTAGATTTAATAAATCATTCTATATAATGAGTGATTTAAACCATTCATAGAATATTTTGGCTGAAAAATTATTTAGAAAAAAAAACTGCATACAATATTTAATATTATAAAAGTTAATGAATCGTAGTGTTTTTCGTATCTGAAGAACATACATAATAGGTTTTGCCTATTAGATGTCATCTAATAGATGATAATGTTAGTTATTTATAGACTAAATATTTATTTTACCAGTCTTTTAACATAAAACAATTACATCACTGTTATTTGGAAAGTAACAAATAACAGTTTGTAACAGTTACCAAAATTGATAACAAGTTGCCTACAATACTTTTTACAAATATAACAGTTATATCACTGTTAAAAACAATTTTATAACATTTTCTAAGAAAATAACAGTAACTGTTATTTCGAAAGTAACAATAACAGATTGTAACAGTTATCAAAATTAATAACAGGTTGCCATCACTACTATATGGAATGATGGACAGGGAGTGATTGAAGAGTTCGGTTGTAAAACATCTAAAAGCGCATTCTCTCGGTCATATCGTTGTTTCGTTTGCCCGTATGGCGTCCTCTTAAAGATAATATTAATAGTAACATTGTTTACCATTAAGTATCAACTTTGTTGAGTTTTTTATGAGGATTAATTATTTTATGAAGATTGCTAATCAATTATAATGTACTTAATGTAATTTTATATAACATATATTCAATCTCAAATAAAATGTAGAATGAAAATTTTTAACTGTTATGCAAACATAACAATTTCTTCTAAAAATAAAACAAAAAAGAAAAACAACACAACATAGTAAAAGTAGTGCTTGAATAATATGTAATAAAAAAATTTACATAACCGACACAATGAACAGCATGCATTTGATAAATTCGATCTGCATAACACTACTGGTTAATAAGTAACAAATAGAAAAATAAGACAACCTGGAAGATCTATAAATAGTAATAATTTTAGTTTATTTGAGCAGCAAATTCAAACAACCGGAAAAAAACCAGAAAAATATTTAAAAAAACGGTGACAAATTCATTAATTATTCTTATTTCGTATGACAGATATTTGAGAAAATTATTACTGAGGTCAATTGAGTCTGTTTGTAAAAGCGTCCAACTCAAATAAAAGTTCATAAGTAAACTGACAACGTGTCTATAATAAACGTTCAGAACGTTTTGAACGCTCTGTTTCTTTTAATTATGATGAATTATTAACACAACGTTGCCAGTTTACTTATAAACTTATTGTCCCATTCTACGAGAATGTCTATCTGTAAGATTTCTATCTTACCACCTATTTTTGACCACCGGTTGTGTTCTCTCATGCATCATATTACTCTACTATAAATCTATGGACACTTGAAGTTTGTCCATTCAGTTATTTAAATTCGTATCTCTTACCACCAGACTCGATTGACTTCTGTATTCATTAAAGTAAAAGTTGTTATCGACTCGTCGTTTTCTTAATTAGATAATTTTGTATTTTACAAGCTAGTTAAATGTGTATTTTTTCATGTTAAAAATAAAGTTGGTAGTTTATTCCTAAATTACTTTATTTATTTGGTGCACAAGGGTCTTGCAAATAATTAGACGCGTTTATTGAACAAATTAGCCATCTGGAAAAATGTTGAAAATTATGTTTATAATAATATGAAACAAATTATTTTTAACTTCGATGTGAAACTAATTAAAGTATTTAATTATGCTATAGTGTTTATTTATTTATTATTTGTTTATATTGGCATTATTACTCAGCTTGTATTAATTAATATGATACACTATCAAATTTAAAATAGTATGCTTAGTATATTTGATCTCTTGTAATTTGTTTGTAAATACAACAGAAGTTAATAAAACAAAATAAATTATGCGTATTTTTATGAGTCTTAGAAATTATTTTTTTAAATAAAGCTACAACTCGCTGATAAACAAATTGACATTAAAATACACTTTAATGTATAAAATTACAGGTTTGTTAAAAACGTCTACATCTTTGGATATTATCCCATATATACTCTTGGATTTGTACTCTAGTTATGCCACTGTTGGACAACTAAAGTTTATTTTGGTGTTTAGATGAGATTGTAATACATCATTAAATACTATACTCAACTGTTAATATAAACTAACAATTAGATAATGTAACGTTCAATAAATTTCATCAATTGTCATGTTAGATTAAATACAACAAAATGAAAGTAATCGTGAAATCATAAAGTTTATTTTATACAAAATTGAGAAATATTAAAACAGTTTTTATTTAATTATAATTATATAATATATAATTAATATATAAATATATAATTAAATAATTATATATTTAGAATAATCTTAACAATAATAACATAATATGATAGATCAAATATACTGCCAAATAAAAAATTACACTTAAAAAAATTAAAATTATTCACACTTAAGAATCTTTAAAAGTTAATACTTTCATTATTTTAATGATAGGTTCAATATTTTTTTAGCATGGTCTAGTTTTCTTTATGCTAATTGCCTTCTTAATTTTAATTTAAAATTTTGTCAACTTGAATATTATTATGTCAAAATATACATATTTTATTCGCATGTAAAACAGAGAAACTTATTAAGAAAAAGACTAGTCAATTACAAGTTATAAACAAGGCCATCGTAGATTTAACACTTTTTAAGATCTTGTTGCAGAAAGTGTACTGTAGAAAACATTTCACACTTTAAAAAATTTAATTTTTTTGCCTTCTACGAGTCATTACATAACTAACTAACACATAGTAAATTTATTCATTGATAATTTATGCGTTACTAACACATGGAAAAAATTGTTTATGAGTATTATTTAGTTAGTCTTAGAAGAATCACTTTTGATAGCATAAATTAAACGATTCACTTATTTACAATCTTCTTTCTCTACAAAAATAGTAAATAAAGTATAATAAGCATAGACACATGATCCCCACCATCTGAGTTCACTTGAACTATTGATAATGATTTCTAAATGTGTTTTCACATTGAACATTTGATTTTCTGTGTTTGAATGCATACAGTTAGTTGCATGTTTCAAACAATTCAACGTTTTAAATTCGTTATATTACATGCAAAATTATTTTCAATAATACATAATAAATATGAGCGAAAAAAGAAAAATTGGAATAATTGGCAGGTAATTAATAATTTCTGATTTTTTATACACTTATATATTTTTGAAATAGTAATTTCTTAATGATTTTGTCAAAATAATGTATCTATAAAAATTGTGGTGTAATTTAACTTATAATTATATAAAATTGATTTAAAATTTAAATGTATAAATAAAAATTGATAACTCTAAGTTCGTTTTGAGGGCGTGATCAAAAAAATTCCCACTTTATAAATAATTATATGGTAATGACATAATTTTTTTTTTAATTTTGGTAAACAATTTTTTTTATATCTTTCCCTCAAGGTCAAGACCCTAATTATGTCACTGTGCACAACACTAGATAGATTCAAATGTTGTAAATTTACTTATAAATTTCCAGTCAAGTAAATACATTATTAAAAACGATAATGCTTCAATTTAAAATATATTCCAAGACTTATGGGGCAAATGATAAAATAATATACAATAATATTTGATATAATAACACGTTCATTTTTTACATAAAATCTATGATCTCAGGCAGTATATTATTTAGGGATTTTTTATGGGTGATTTTAGAACTTTCTGAACGTAAAGTATAATAGAGCTTCATCCCATCTTCATCTCTCGCTACCATAATTTTATGTCAATGGGGGAGATTTGGACTCCATGGATCCTCATAATTACGCCACTGATTTCAAGGGGGTGCATAAATCGCTTTCTTTTTAACAACATCACATCTCTAAAAACTCAATTTTTCAGAGGTTATTTGAAAAATTATTTAATTGCTCTCTTAACAGGAGAGCAAATAAAAAGTTGAAATGTATTGAAAATAAATATTTCAATATGAATTCAAGCTTTTAAATGTTAAATTTTTTGTATAATGATTTTATTAAAATATACTACTCTTTAATGACAAAGTGATTACAACTATAACTTAAAAGCTTCATTTTTTGAGTTATGACTTAATTAAAAAGAGTTAGCGAAACCATCGCTTTTAAATACTTCAATGCAATTTCTGGTATAACGAAAGAGATCGGTAAGTTTTCAGCAAGTAAGGAAACAGGTCAATTATTACAACAATGAAAACAATACAAACCCGTTCCCTAGTTACTGAACACTATATAATGAAGACTTCTAAATGTATATTGTGTGGCGTAGCAAAGTTTTTGTTAGCTCAACTATTGTGATTTACAGTTTGATATTTTATTCTGAGACCACTATAGTCGTTTTTTTTTTAGAGAGAGCGGTTCTATTAAGTATTTTATGCCTTTTGGCCGTTGTCCTTTCAGTGCCCACCTCAGTTTAATGAACTATTTCACTGATATAAATGTTATTAATTAAGAAATGTTTTAGTTTCCTTTAACTAATATGCTGTTTGTATTATCAATTCATAATTACATTACATGGCAATATTTATTTCACTTTTTTAACTCATTTGTCTATTAAATGAAAGATTATGTAACTTTAATCTGTTAATTATAAATTCGAGGTTGTAGGAGTTATCTTAGTTAGAAATGAATGACGACAGAACATGCCTTTTACGTCAATATACAAAAACGATTAAAAATAATAACAATTAAATATTTATTAAGTTGCTCGTAGGAACTAATCTTATCAATAAAGTAAAACAAAAATATTATCAATATATACAGTTGCCTGACAACCGCCAAGAACCCTACACATATTTTTTAATATTTGGACACATTGCTTGATGGCGTATTTATAGAGCGGGAACAAGGATTTTTCTTACTCCTTCCATTGATTAAAATACATAGTAAATAGGAAGGATGTAGGAGGAAGTCTCTGTTTTTTAAATATCAGTACTCATTAGTTATTTATATTCTCAGATATTATTGATTTTCAATTTGTGTAAAGAAAAATTATTTGGATCAAAAAACTATAATATCATGTAGTAAAATAGTTATTTTTTCATTCCCTTCGGGGATAAAATACCATAGCTTTAATTTTTCTAATTGAGAACTTCTGTTTCTAATTCGATAATTTTATTGTGAAAAAAATTACAAACAATTTTTTTTGTAAATTCTTTTCATCCGATCGATAGTTCATCAATTACAACATGTTAAATTTTGTAATTTGCTTATATTTTATTATCAAAAATAACAGAAGTCCTAATTATTTCATCTTCCACACAACTAGTTTTTATTTACTAAGGTCTTATATAACACGAAAATATTATCTTTAATAATCTATGTCTATTAATAGTTGTACTCTTACAACACACATATGCGCTGAATATTTGATATTCATCGATGTTTGTCAATTAGTAACAACAGTTTTCTTGTGCCAATATTCGTTACTTGCTAATTGTTTCCTATTGGTCGGTAGATCGGTTTTTGCTACACAATTCAAAAGGATCAATGTATTTTAAATGGCTTATGATCAATTGGAATGAGAATATTTTAATTTACCAGCACAAAAAGACAAATAATCATTTTACATTCGGTGAATAGACGAGAAAAGTGGGACCCTGACTATACTTAAAGCAAGTTTTCTATCGTACATTGTTGGCCACTCGTGTAAAACATTTTTATTAATAACTATGATAAAAAAATATTTTATGGCCTATTGAAGCAGATTATTTCTGCCTCCGGTACTAAGAAAACAAAATTAATGGTGATATTTTACTTTAAATCTAATCTTTTAAACAATATTAAAACGCAAACGTTTGGACAGATTAAAAAAATGTAGAGTAAAATTGTTTGTAATTTTTTTCTCAATGAATTTATTAAGATAAAAACGGGTTCCTGATTGAAAAATCAAAAATAAGGTATTTTATCACCGAAGAAATAAAAAATAACTATTTGACTACTTTATATTGTAGTTTTTTAAACCAAATAATTTTTCTCTTTATATAAATTATAAGTTTTTAATAATCTCTAAGAAAATAAGCGTCTTACTCAAAATCGATTACTGTGTTAAATGAAAATAAAAATATTTAACTCAAATATAATTAGACTAAAATAGTAAACAAAAGAAGTTTTGAGCAAGGGTGTAGTGAAATTATGGGGTGTATGATATAGTCCAAGTTTTTTTTTCAACTTTAACCCGACAAATCGTGAAAACACTGTCTTTGCTTTAATTTAGTCTCAATTTTATCTTTGCTTGCGCTAAACATTTTTCAAGTGAAAATGTAAAATTATAAATAGTAGAATTTGTTCAATAATACTATTAAATTTATTGAATATAAAATTACTATTTGTTTAAGTTTAAATAGATACTTTGCTTTTACAGTGGCTTAATAGGTCAAAGTTGGGCCATGTTATTTACAAGCGCTGGTTACAATGTTGTATTATATGATGTTGAACAAGCCCAAGTAAAAGCTGCCTACAACAATATTAAAATTGAATTAGAAAAATTAGAGAAAAATGGAATTCTTAGAGGAAAAATAGGAGCCAAAGAACAATTCAATCTCATCAAAGGTATTGTTTGCAATTTCTATTTTATAAGATTAATTGTAAGTTTAAAAAAATAATTTATTATAAATTTGATTTATTCTTTTTTTTTTTTTTGTAAAAATAAGTAGGTTTAATTGGGGCTACTTACCTCTTTTCCTATATAACTATACTGTTCGACCTAAAGTATTTACTTTAGTAATTATAAAGTTGAAGTTGAAAAGCTGCAATTTTTTACTCAAAAATAACATTTTTTGTTTAATTTTAAGGGTTGTTTACATATAGAAGACAAGTTGTGGGGACAATCTTATTTTTAACTAATAGTATGTAACATAAGTTCTAATGTAATATATACTTAAAGTACGCTGTATTTCTGGAACATATTTAAAACTTCAGTTGAAAAAGTTCTAATTTTTTTATGTATGTTTCAAGTTTTGAAGTCTATAAAAGGAAAATTATCAGATTAAATAAAGAAAAAAATGTCTGATGATAAAGACATATATACAGTACTTATAAAAAAATTCTATTGTTTTATAGATTATTAAAGTTTAAGTAATATAATGTAGAAAATATAAAATCAAGAATTTTAACACAAAATAAACGTATTATAAAAAATTTTACACAAAGCTATTTACTAAAGAAGCCATAAGTAATACATATAACAGTTTTATTGAACAAAATTACATACATAAAAAATAAAGTGTCGAGACAATTTTTTTTACTAATTTATAATATTTAACATAAGTTTTAATTTAATGTATGTTTAAAGTCGCAGTATATCCGGAACATTTTTAAAAGTTAACTTTTCATGAAAAAGTTGCTATTTTGAATTCCCTTTATAAGCAAATAAAAAAGGATTGACATTTTACTCATATTTCCAAAATAATATACAAAATTAAAAAAAAATCTAAGGTATTCATAAAAAAAATTATTTTGATTTTTTTTTCAAATGGTTTGATGGTTTTAATAAAATACAATTTTAATTGTTAGAATTAACAATTTCAAAAAACGTAATTTTTTGGAGATATCCCCAATTTATGGGAAACAAGGGGAATTATTTTGTATTTTTGAGGGTACTTTCTTCAATTAAATACGATTTATGATTATTTGAGGTATTCTTTGGTAAAAACATCCAGTAAGTCGAGAAAAAATGGTAACAGTCACGAAAAAATTGAATACATTTGAATAATTAATTTAATAGTGTCTCAGCTTCGTTTCGCTCAAAATGAATAGAATTTAGTTTTTAAAACAGTCATTTTTTTTTTAATTTGCACATAAAATGGCAAAAAAGTGATAATTTAATAAATACATAAACTCGCCAAATGGAACAATAATTTTTTTTTGCAAAAATTCTATTAACTTAAATTTTATATATTTTTTTAGTATACTTATCGTAAGGTCTTGTTTTGCTTATGTTACTTTTAAGTTATATAATTTTTAAGTACTTACTTTTTTTTAATACTTTGTTCTCTTCAATAAATATTTCTCTCTAGTTATAATATTTATTTTATAGGAGTTACGACTCTTGAAGAAGTGGTAAAGGATGCCATATTGATTCAAGAATGTATACCAGAAATCATCACGTTAAAACAAGAGCTTTTAAACCATATTGATAAAATTGTTGGTCCTCAAACTATTATTTCTAGTTCCACATCTACATTCTTGCCATCCGATCTTTCAGGAAAAATTCAACATCGTAACCAATTGATTGTTGCACATCCTGTTAGTAAATATTAATTTCCTAACTATTACTTATTTATTATACTATTTTTGTAAGGTAAATCCGCCATACTTTGTACCTCTTGTGGAAATTGTTCCTTCTGAGTGGACCGAAAGTTGGATGATAAAAAAAACTCGAGAGATTATGGAAGAAATAGGACAATCGCCAGTAGTCCTTACAAGAGAAGTTCCTGGATTTGCACTGAATCGTATACAGTATAAAAAAATTATTTTAAAAATGTTGATTTTATTTGTAATAGAATTTATATATATATTCAGGTATGCCATTTTGAATGAATGCTGGCACCTTGTTAAGGATGGTATATTAAATGTAAAAGATATAGATACAGTTATGTCAGAAGGATTAGGCATGCGTTATGCTTTTCTTGGTCCCTTAGAAACGACTCATTTAAATGCCGAGGGTTAGTTCCACATTTAATAAGAATTATAATACAAGAACGGTTAAATTAGTGTTAAAAAGAGTTAATAGATGCATATCTAATTATAGCTTCATTAAAATGCAGTACTTAATTTAAAGCTGTGGTACATATTCAAATATATTATAAAACTATCAATAATAAAACAATATTCTAGTAAAAAAAAAAAAAAAATGCGACCCATAGCACTACGGTATCTAAAATTGTCTTTTTTTTTTTAGTAAAACATATATTTTGTAATAAATAAATAAACAAGTAATAATTTTATAGGATTTGAAAATTATGTTCAACGTTATTCAAATTCAATGTACAGCGTATGTCAACATTTCAAACCACCGCCTAAGTTTGAAGGGGCAACAGTTAAAGAAATTGCAGAACAATTGAATGCTATGACACCATTAGAAAATTTGCAAAAACGTAGGATGTGGAGAGATCAATCTTTAACAAAACTTTCACAGCTTAAACGAAACAATAACTATTAAATAGTTAACGTTTATTTTTATTTTTTATTGATTTCTTATAAACTTTCGTTGACTTTTTATTATGATAATTATTTTTGTAAAAAATTAATGCTAAAAGATGTTTAAGAATTATGAAATTTTATATTATTATACTTTATAAGAATTATTTAGACATTTAAATAAATAATGAAAAATGTTTATAAACACAATAAACTTTATTTAATCAAATTAATTTTCATTATAAATAATAAATTAAAAAAGCTATCTTTTATACTGTAGTAAATAGCTGAGGAAGTATTAAATAACTTCGACATTAGTATAGTATAAGTTTTTACCACAGTAGTAAGCAGTTTTTAAATTCTTAAGTATTATATGAATGTCATATAAAGGAAAAATGCAGGGTAAGCAAATTAATAATGGGAACACATGAAAAGTATAGGGGGATTGACGTTTTAGCTAAGAAACATCTAGTCACGGGTCAGGACGTTTGGTACATAAAATTTATATTATGTTACATTGTTATATTGTATTTTGTTTTTGTGTTTATTACATTCCGTAACTATTCAAAAAGCTGCACAAAGTGTAAATACTTTATATCCACCGTGCTATTAAAATTGCGTATGTGTGTGCGGCAAAGGTCAAGATTGGACTCCCGGTCTTTTAGTCGATCTTAATAATTAGTGTGCGTACTGGCTAGTTTTTGGGCATAACCGTCCTTTATTAGGTATAGTGTAAAGGTAGTTGTGCTGGTGACTGATGAAGAGACACCCTTCAGTCTGCTACTTTTGAGTTAAACCGTGCTGACAGGTCTAAAACCTACCCCTTTAGTGGTTTACCTATTGGAGGGATTGGGGCTGTCCAGTATATCCAACGGGAGGACTCGAGAAGAGACAAAAACGACAAACTCGTTGTTAAAAGCATAAGTTCATAACTTATTTGTGATATCTTTAATTTATGACAAATAAAATTATTTCACCTCATCGCTATCTTTTTTTGTTAATATTATATACGGTTATCTCCAAGCACATATATAGATAAGAATGTATATCTGAGACTCTATGAGTAAATCACCGTGATACAATATAACGTGTTTACCGTCACTGTGCGCATACATTAATGACTGTGCATTTCGATATTTAGAACCTCCTAATAATAACACGTAGGGGCAAAAAATATTCGCGACAATTACTAAATATAATTAAAAATATATTCGAAGTAATTATAGGATAAGAAATTTCGTAGTAGCTAAACTTCGAAGCATTGACTAGTTTTAGTAATGGTAGCAACTATTCCTCATTACAGTTTCAAAAATATTATCAATTATTGACATCGACGTTTTTGATAACTTAACAATAAATTGATAATAAGACATTTTTTTTGCTAAAAAATAATTAAAATTAAATTAATAATTAATGTACAAATAATTGGTTAGTTATACTAGAATCTAATACTCAGTAAATATTGGGTTGTTAAAAAGTTAAGAACTCAGATTATGGGTTGTTTATAACGTTTAAATATTATATCTATTGTATTTATACAAGTGTTAACAAACGAAAAATTGAAATACGTGTATGAATTTTAGTAGACGACACACGAATAAATTAAGAATAATTAGGTAAATAACATAAAAGAATAGAACCTACAACGCTTTTATCTAAACATTATGTACTGTATTTGAAATATTCAACAACATGAATGATCTAATTTTAACAAATAATGAAGCAAAATTCAATTAATATTAATTTCCAATTTTTTTGAAAGTATTTTAATAAACAAATATTCAGTTAGTTTTAGTTCTTTAAGGTGGAAAATTCTGAAAGAAAATGGCCATGAAAAGGGCCATTGATTTTCATCTTAATGAACCAACTCAACAAAAAAAGACTAACTTGTTTCAAGCAATAAAAGATGAGGTTTGTCTATTTCTTATTTTCTTATATTTATAATTTTAAATTATGCTATATTATTACAAAACTTAAAATTAATGTGTATATTAATCAACCAACCAATCGTTTTATGTTTTTTTAAATACTTATTAAATATTAATTTTGTGAAATTTAAACAAACAATATTATTGCTTATTTATAAAAAAAAAATTAAGATATGTTATTTTTAAAGTATTGTTATTTTTCTTTGTTGTTTAATAGTAGTTCCTTACCAAAAGTTTACATGCAAATTATTTTATTTTTAATTGAACTTTTATAACTTTGGTATCTTCACTCATAAGTTACAGAACATATAATTAATAAATCTTGTTAATTACTATATATTTTTTTATTATTTAAGTTTTTATCTACATTTTATTAAAAATAGTTATTATACAATTAATGGTATTTGATGACTCTCGTAAGAGTTTTTTTTTAATGTTAAAAAAGTTATATATAAAATTAAGAAGAAATATTATGATTTTTTAAAAATTTTAATTAAAGAAGTATTTTACTAAATTTATTTTGATTATAATTTTTGCTTGAAGGTGATGACAAGATTATACTATGTTTAAGTTTTAAGTTATTTTATACAGTATTTTTTTAAATATCTTGTTTTGTTTAATATTGGTTAATATTGTTTTATCCTAGAGCTTACTTCAGGTAAAATACTTAATATTTTGTAGGCACATTTACTTATTTAATTTCTCAACTGTCACTTAAATAATTGTATTTTAGTTATCTAATATTTTCTTTTAGTTAAATAAAATAGATTTAATGTCTTTTTACCAGTTAAGTAGGATATTTTATATTGTATATGTTATTACTAATAAATTTTAAATAATTATAATAATTATTTAACTAATGAATATTATATAATGACAATTGACTTATCCATTATTAAAAAAAAAAATTGTGTAATTTATTATGGATATTATATCTTATTTATTTTTTTTGTGTTTTTTTATAAAAATTGTTAACATTAAATTTTTAAAAGCTTGTAAATGATTTTTATTTTAATAGGCAAATGGAGATTCTGTTTCTGATGATGAATCAGTTGATGCTGCTACTGATGTCTTTCCACTTGGGCATTATATTGATAATCCTGAGGAATTAATTAAGCAAATGTTTTCAGTAATACGTGGTAAAAGACTTGCTCGCTTAATACCCCCAGAGCTTAAGGTATGATGTATAATATTTTCTATTATCTAAATAAATTTAAAAAATATATAAAAATTAAATTTCTAATTTTTACAATGCAGTTTATTTTTTCATTTTTTTAAAATCATTTTTATTTTTATTTTGAGTAATAGTACTTTTAAGTTAAATATTAAATATAGAAAAATATTTTATAAAATTAAATTATAATAATACATTAAAGTTTTTTTACTAAATGATTTTAAATGGTATTAAATTATGAAATATTATTATTATTATATATGAATTATTAAAATTAAATTTTAGGATTTAACATTTGAAGAATTAAAAACTGATTGTCTTATACAATTATTGGGTATGTCAAAAAAGCGAGTTTTAGGAGTATTAAAAGGTAAATTGTATCCTATAGTTTATTAATGTTATTTTTTAAATCATTTAATATATTTTTATTAATATTTTGTTAAATAGGAAAGGAATTGGACTCGTCATCTGACTCTGATGATTCACTTATTTTCGAAAAAAAAAAAATGAATGAAACTAATAAAAAATCACATAAAAGGAAAAAAAACAAGATTAAGAAACCTAAAGTTAGATTAAATTCCGATTCTGAATCAGAAAAAACAAGTTTAAAAGAAGGAAACACTCTATTAGAAATATTACAGTTGGAAATGAGAGCAAAGGCGATTCGTGAATTGTTAGAACCTGAAAAAAATTCTGATGATTCCATTAACTTTGAAAATGTAAGAAATAAAACTATTGCAGAAGACAAAAAAAGTGAAGAAGTAAAGGAAACAAAAAGTTGGAGTGAACGATATGAAGAAAGGGAGGATGTTAAAGAGGTTGTTAAAACAAGCAAATTGTGCACAAGTATAAGGAAGCGAATGCTATTACATCAACAAAAGGTTCAAAAATTTATAATCGTAAATTATTAATTTATATAACACCTGTTTTTAAAATTCTATACTAGTGGGTACAGATTGTATATTTAAAATTCTACCTATGATGCATACTCACTATATATATATATATATATAAAACTTCTTATAACATAATCAGACATATCCTAAGATTGATTTTGACCTATCAAGATTTTTAGTAAGAATAGGGTTAAAAAGTGGCTATTTTGAAATTCTAAAAAAATAAAAAATGTTATTTTTAATTTATTGCTTATTGATAATTAATAATAAAAATATGATTTTAATATAGTCTAAGAACGCAATAATTATTAAAAAAAAAAATTCAACAAAATAATTAGCTTATAAAATAAAAAATAATCTAATTATTCTAATTTTTATACCTTGGTGAGATGAAGAGTACAACTGGGAAATGACTGATGATAAAAATAGCAGCACCCAAGCCTCACTTCCAGTTATTACTTTAAATTGTAAAAAATTCTGAAATACTGGTCTACAAATTGTTATCGATCAGTCTTTATTTTTTATTTTATAAGCTAGTTAAACATTTATGTTACCATTTAAGAAAATGAATTTGATACCCATTTAATTTATAAGGGATGATTTTATTAGGTGAAAAATCAAGAAATATACGTGACTAAAAATAAGCAAAATTTTTTTTTCATTATTGTATTTATTTTGAAAATTAGTGGTTTATGATAAACCAATCACTCTATATATAACTTAATTATCTTATATTTTTTTACAGTTGTTAGCAGAAAAAGCAAAGTTAAAAGCTGAAGAATTGGAACATGTCAATTTTGGTGATGCTATTAAAGCAAAGTCAGATGAAAAGCTTCAGAAATTACTTTCTAGTATTGGTGATGAAAATTTAAAGCTTGGTAAACAAAATTTAAAACCTATTGATATTACAACAATGGATAAAAACCAAGAGCTTTTGGAAATAAAACTTCCAGATGAGGTAACGACTATTGGTGATTATGCCATAATTTCAAATATTTAATAAATAATGAATAAGACATAAAAACTTTAGCTTCCAGATATCAATAATATAAAACATTAACTTTTGCTGAAAAAAATGTCAAGTTTATAAAAGTACACATTTAAAAGTTTTTACTATGCGACTGTACTTAAAATAAAAATCAGTAAATTTGAAAAGGACAAAGCATGAATTTTGGAAGATAATAAAAATATAGTAAATAAATTTTAGGAGTTTTCTTATTAAAAATGAAATAGGAGACTATGACTAATTATTATAATTATTTTTGTACAATATAATTTTGATTGAATTGTCTTATCTAATTAGATTTAAATTTATTATTATTTTACTAAACTATATATTAGTATGTTGTAAATAGTGATAACTCAATATATTTTTAATGAAAAAATAAATGTAGTTAATATTGTTAAAAAAAAGAATATTAATAATACTTAATCCCATAACCAAATGACTAAAAAAAATTGAATCTACATTAACTACACCAGACAAATGCTTTAAATTACATCTATAGTTCTTAATGACAAATTCAAAAATTATTTTGGAAGAATGTCAATACCTCTTAAAAATAAAATGTTAACTTTGGGAGTTTTTCTGCTTCTATAAATATGTCCATGGAAGACTAATACTGATCCTACACAAAACTACTTAATAACATTGAAGTTTACTTTTTAGTTACCAAGAGTTACTTAAATTTTAAAATCAGACAAATTTTTCTACCTTTAAATAAACGTCATTTAAGTGTGTTTTTAAGTATATCGTTCTTAAGAAGAATATACTAATTTAAAACTTAATATAACGATCAAGAAAATATTTAAAAAATGAATCCAACAGTGGGGTTTTCATTAACACATATTTTAATATGTTATATGTTGAAATAAATTAAACAAACAAATCAAAAGACTGATTATATCTTCCATAGTTTATAATATTGTTTTTTTCTTGATTGGTTGGAATATCTACACAACATGTTATCTTAGGTGGCTCAACAAAACAATGATCCGTTGGCAAAGGTTTTTTGTAAAGTTTCCTTGCTAGCCAAGCAAGTAACATCATTTCCCATAACATTGTCGAGTTGTAAATCACTGTAACAATATAATAATTACTATCTTATATGATATTTATATTCATTTATTTGAGATCTTACAATTGGCATATACCGTTGGTGTTATAGGAGGCTTGCATGGTAGCCAACCAGCCCAAACCATAGAACGAAATGCTAGTCCTTGAAGTTTGGCTAGAACTAGAACTAGTTGTAGCACGATAAATTTACCTTGGACATTATGATCTTTGAGCATTTCACCTAATACACGCAAAGTCATCGAAATTCCCCACATACCACAGAATATGGACATCACAATAAACGGTTGTAAGTACATGTAATTTACTTGATATAAACTCTAAATTTAGAAGATTAAAAAGTTTGTAAATAAAAAAATTATGACACAAATCGAGCGGCGTATTTAGGAGTGCTTAAGAGGTTTTAAAATAATCTGGCATTTTTTATGTATAAATATATATCTTTTCCTCGTTGTACCCCTCAAGCTAATAAATTTTAAATACACCTCTGTATTTACATTTGGTTCGGTCTGTTAAATTAACTTACCTCTTCTTCCGCCCACATAACCAATAATATCATGTAAACAAATCCTTGTACGACAGGTAATTGTAGAACTAACATTCTTAAATGTCTTAGATGTTTTCTAGAAATCAAAAAACTTATGTTATAAAAGTACTATCAATATTTTTCGTTTTTACAGAAGTTTTTTGATACGAACTTAGTAAGTGTAAATTTAGGAAGACAACAGCAACAAGGCCAACAACAGCATGGTGGCACTTGCATATCAAGCGACTGTGGCTTTACTGAAGCTATAAGGTTGGCTTCACCGCCGCAATAAGCCATAAATAAGCAAAATAATTGATACATTGATGCCATGAACATGCCTTGAGTCAGCGCCTCAGCAAGTAAATGGGCCCTGGGTACTAATATAGCACAGTACGTAGCTATTGCAACCACCTGTCAAACACATAAAATTGTCATTATTATTATTTTTTAACTAAAATTTATTAATTTTGATTAATAACACTGTACCGGATATACACTGAGAATGAACGCCGAATGGGTTTTTACCATAGGTGGCGAATTTTTCATAATGTATTTCAAAGTATCGATGTATAGGTAAAGAATAACAAATACAAAAATTGCTCCCAGCGTAAAAATCGTCACTCCAATCAGATTTATAGCTATAATTATAATATTACATTTTAACGTATAAATTAGTTTATATATTGATATTAAAATAAATGTGAAACGCAATAACTTAAATTTATTATAGTTAAAAACGCATAACCTAAAAATATATCCTTAAATTATTTAGATTATATTGTGCACTGATGTACAACTTTTATATTTATTCATAACTATATTCTATTTAGCAAAATGATAATTTGTGAAATCTAATTGATATTGTTTTTGGATATTGTATTATCTACAGAATACCTAATTATAAAATGTAACGTAAAAAATATTGTTACTGTAAACCACAAAGATTGGTAGATTTATTGCTAATATGCGGTATATTTGTTAAGTAAAGTGTGCGCATTCATTCCAATAATTATTAGGATATTTGATATTACAAAACTCTTATACATTATGCTTTAATAATTAAGAAAAATAAAAAAATAAACTAAACATAACATAACACTAACATTTAGTAGATATGATAGATAATCAGTAGTATCAAAATACATTTATTCTAATGATCAGGGTCCGATTAACCCCTATACGGGCCCCTATTAAAAATATCGCTAACATGAAAATTTGATGAGCAACAAAAAAATCATAAAAACTGTATGACACTATCATGGCAGGCTAGTAAAATTTGAGATGGGCCCTTTAAGCTCATTGGTTCCGGGACGTTCGCCCTTGTTAATGATTAATTAATTAGGTTGAGCAAGAGAAAATGGTGAATTATATTTCCTAGCTCAACTTAATTAGTTTACAAAATCAAACAATTTTTATTTCAATGTTCATTACAAATAAACTAAAAAAATTATTTTTATAAAAATTAGTGGTAAAAATAATTTTATATTATGTGATTTTTAAACTGTTGATTTTAATTTAACAATATTTGCATTAAATAAGCGTATAATTTGATCATTAATAAAAGTTATGCGTCCATAACTTTATGACCGTCATCTTAATTTTTGTTTTTTAATTTAACAACAACATTTTTAGGAAAAAAATGTATCTTTGTAAAATTATTAATTTTTATTTTCAATGTTATTTAGGTGAACTTTGCGTTATAATCTAATGGCTTTTCTCAATTTTCTTATATTTTATAAAAAAACGGATATCGTAGTTTTAAATTTTCTGTGATGTTATTTTAGCATACATTAATTAATTACAGTGACTTTTTGTTGATATTAATGAAAGTATAATTTTTCTCTTTAAAATATAAATGCTAAATTATAGGGAAATGGTAAGGCGATACGGTAGTAGATAGTTTTACTTTTTCATATGATGACTTATGATGCAATCTAATGTTATATGCGACTGTTGGTCGACGGAGAAAGTGGTCAGTTTGTTTGAGTTATTTACGTATGTACAACTGTATGATATAATAAACCTGCAACCACACTATAAACTTGTTTTACCGAATGTTAGGTAATTTCTTATTGCGATTAGAACAAAAAATAATGTGAACTAAACGTGGATGCTGTTGACAAAGATAGATACAAAATGCAAAAAATACATGGTGACCCTGATATTATGTTTAGCATTCTATGTGTAGTCGACCATAGCAACTGCTCAAAAATTAAAAAAAAAAATACAAGATACGCAAATTATTTATAAGGCAAAAAATAGGAGAGTTCATCCGAGAGATGTAATGTCTTTGTGATCACCTGAAACAAATTACTAAACTAAAAAGTAATTTGGAGGACGATGGAATTTTTTAGAGTTCAAGTTCAATAAAATACGTTTTCATTATATTTTACAAGTGTAAATTTTAGATCGTAGAAATTATACGGTCGAGTTTTTTTCTCATGTCTTTTAAGGGTAACAAATTGCTGCTTCGTTAATTTCCTTTATAAAATAAATATTTATACAAATTTATGGACAAATCACAGATTAATTTGTTTTAAAAGGAAAATTTTTATTGTTAAAATCATAATAGGTGAATTCCAGTGTTTTCTTTTAACTAGTAAACTAAAAGATACATATAGTGAAAACTTTTTGTCTCTTTGCTAATTTTATTTTAATACTTTTCTTACAAAATGGATATTAAACTACAATTAAATCATTTTTATATTCTAATTGACAATTAATTTTAAAGAAATATATTTATGTCGTCCTGTGAAAATTCCAAAATAAATGTACTGGTGAAGTTAAATTTGATGTGCTTATGTTTTCCAATAAGCTTATGGAAAATTCCATTCAAGTAAAAATATAAAAATTTATCAGAGAATTTGAAAACAATAATTATTACCTGTGAAATATTCTTCCACAGAAGGTATACCATTAGATGGGTGACAAATTGGCACTAACAAGTTTTTTACAGCATAGTCTGAAACTTCTGTACTGACGGAACTTACATTTTCCGTAGAGCTGACCGTTGAAGTGGTTACTGTTTTTAATAACTTAATTAATTCTGGTTTTTCAGTTGAGAAAAATTCCAAGGACAATAAACGTCCTAATGGTAAATTTGTAGATGATGAATCTGTTTGACTTTCTATTACAGTCGTTACATCTGCTACTAAATCGTCTTCCAATTCCGCTGTCTTGTAAACGACTAGCGGATCTAGAGTTGCCATTATAATTCTAGAGAAAAAAATACATATTAACAAATATAAGTTAATTAATAAGGAACATAATTAGTTCTGTATCATATTTGATTTTACATTAAAATTCCAATCGGTGTATTACTCAAAGTACTCAGAACGCTTAGGGAATGAGTATTCTAGAGGATATTTGTCGTACCGAGTACCTTCTTAAACAACACCATGATTTCAACATGCTTCTATATTTTCGTTTAAAATTAGACCTCTATAAGATGATTCTTTGTTCATGAATCACTTAATTATTTCAAGAGTAATATTAATAATTATTTTTTATTTCTTTTAGTTGCATCTTTTCCCCAATTTATCAATCATTATGTATGTTTGTTATTCCTTTAAAAGAGTATCAATTTAATTTTTTTTAATAGCAACATATAATTAACTAGTTTATGAATTACTAAATTATTTAATCAAGAAAATTACTGATTCATAACAACTTGTGCTCTAGTATTTCAAAAGTTATTAATAATTTAAAGTAATGGCTGGAAATGAAAAGAAATGTTTCCAACTATAAGGGAGATGTTTACTCATTTTCAAAATGTTTCTTCTTATTAGTTGGGCTTTCAAAAAAAAAGATTCTTATTTTGCGTAAATATTTTTAGTATAGACACGTTTCGAAATCGCTCAATTACCGTGACTATAATTCATGGTAAATAACGTGTATCGAATTATTAGGTAGGATACCTGCAGATATCTTACCTTTTTTTGGGTTGCCGTAAATTATTTTATAATTTTATTTATATTTAGTGTAAACAAATAATGTACTTAAATGATATAAAATTTGTTTGACCTTGTCTCTGCCTTAATAAATTAAAAGTAATCACATATTTTTAAAAAAAATATATTTTTGTCCTTATACAAATTTTAAGTGTTAAAAAATATCTATCCATTATTTATGAATATTAAATTTAATATTCACAATTATGAATGCAGTTTGAAAATATTGTTTGAGGAAGTCTTGAGACCCATATTATTATCTATATCTGAAAACAGAATTCGTGAAGAGCTTCTAGATCCGCTACTGCTAAACAAACAACAAATGTTTGAACTTTTATTATTATAGTAGTATCCCTACACCCATTAAATGTAGTTTATGAGGAGTACTGTCAAGCTTGTCTTGAAAGGAGGCGTACACCCTCTCTAGTCCATATTTAATTATTTGTTAATTTTATTACATATAGATGCTACAAGAAGAAAAAACTTTAAAAAGGCACATAAGTAAAAAAAAAACATTCAGTTAACAAAAATTATTTTTCAAAACGGCTCAGACAATAGTTTACACACAAAAAACGACCTTTTTTCAAAATTCTTTAGGTGGAGTTAGATATATACATTTTGATATCAACATTAATAATAATTTTGCCTCGCCTAAGAAATATTTCTGAACCACGTTTATATAAATTTTTTTTATATTTTGAAGGACTTAGCTTTCAAATCCTATTATTAAGGCCATCTTTTGTCACCTTACCTTAATTATTATAAAGTTATCAGACCCTACTATGTAGGTAGGCACGAGTGGTAACATGCCCAAAAGTGGCAAAATATTTCAGAAAAATTATTTAAAAAGAAAAATTAATAAATGCATTTAATTTTTGTAATTTGTATTTTAGAAAAATGTTATTGACTACTATCTAGCTATATTATTATTTACAAACAACAAAATAATGATAATTAATAGACAATGTTAAAAAAATTATCAGAAAATATCTATTTTCAACAATCAGTTAAATAATTTTAACCAATATATGAAAACTATGATAATTTTATGGTGTTATTTGACAATTATTTCAAAAGTAGTTCTTTTGTATTTTTGTCGTCTATTAAAGGTTCATTATTAATAATTATTGAATATATAGTGAACTAGTATAAATACGTTGTACATTTATACATATTAACAGAGTGATCAAATCTGGTATGGCATTCATTTTCTTAGAAACTATTAAATTTTTTTTGTTAAGAGAAAAAATATTAGGTTTAAAAAACTACAATAATATTTAGTTAATTAGAACTTACCTTCAGGGATAAAAATTCTTAATTTAAATTTTCTTAAATGGGAATCTATATTTTTAACTTAATGATATGATAGAAAAAAAAATTATAAACAATTTTGTTCTTATTTGAAATGTTTATGGATATATATAGGTTATCAGTTTCGGACTCGTTACAGAGTCTATCTTCAGAGCGATAGTTACAGGCTCGTGATTGTAACTAAATTGACTATACTGTGACAATATAGTTACATAGAATAGCTCATAGAATATTTATTATGATAGTTTTTAAGAAAACTTTTGTTATATTATCATTCTATTCTGTTTATCTTATTTGTTATATTCTAGTCAATAAAAAATGGTTTATGTGACAGCATAGTAATATCAAGACTACTGTATTTGAAACAGTCAATAATAATAGAATTTCAGACTAAAATCACTTTACTTTAAAAAGTTGTAACAGATGAATGGTTGATCGGATAAAAAAATTGTAAGGACAAAATTGTTTTTAATTTTTTCTTCAAATTGTTAAAAATAGGGATTTTAATTAAAAAAAATTTAATTTAATAATGTTTATCTCTAACGAGATGAAAAATATATATTTAACTACATATTATTGTAGTTTTTAACACCTGATAATTGTTCTCTTTATAAAAATTACAAATTTTCAATCATTTTTATATTATTTGTAAATTGTTATGTACTTATGTTTTGTGTACATGCAGTATGATGCATTAACATATTAATATAATATTTATATTATATATTATATTTTACACGTGAAATAGTTTTTTTCCATATGTAAGTATAGCCTTACGTATGTTTCTTTGGGCTTTTAGCGAATAATTGTATTGCGGAGCGGTTATTTTCGACAATAAGTCATGTAGAAACGTGTCTAAGGTCAAATATTTCCGCAAATAGACTATATCCACTGGCAATCAGGGCCATCCTCGCCCCAGGCCCCGCGCCTCAGAAACCTTGTTTGGGGCCTGCGCTCACAGGCAAAAATAATTCTAAGTTTTTTTTTAAATACAACCATTTTCATATATTACAAACATAGTTTGAATTTTTTTTTGAGAGAGAGAGAATATTATATTATTAATTAAATGAAATTTTTACAAAATACTTATACACTACACAATTTACAATATAAACTATGATATTAAAACTCTATAAAGAATTGTCTTCTATACAGTGTACAAAACAAATTATACTTAGGTTAGATGAGGTGCTGGTAAAGGTATTAAGAAAAAATACTTCACTTATGTTAAAATTTTGAAATTAAATAATTGCCTTCGTACAGCAAGCACAGTGGCATAGCCAATAGGTAGTCCTGGTAGGCCCGGGCCTACCCAGATTTTCTCAACAACGTCTACGAATAAAATAAAAATATTACTCATCACTTCTTCGGGCCTACCCAATAAATAAATTCTAGCTACGCGCCTGAGAAAGCATCACATTTTTTTGAAGCGCCGATAAAAATGTTATGCTTCTTAAATTGTAAAAATCCTGCTAGCAATTTTAAATATTGAATTACATTAAACTGGTGATAGTTATTATAGTGACATAATTAAAGAGTTTGCCAATAATCAAGCAAAGAATAAATTACATAAGAAAAAATGTTTAAAAACTATGTTTTATTATGTCACTTTGTGAATTAAACAAAGATTTTATTTTTTTTAACTATTTAAACGATTTTAATTTTAAAATTAAATGCATTGCCGTCACTAGATTATGCGAAGCTCTGGCAAACCTGTTACCTGCCAGATGGGGATAAAATCCCTCCTCTTCCGTAGTTTATTCGGGTGCAAGGGATTTCAGACTGATTTCTGTATTCACTGACAACTCGACATGTATCCTAGAGGGGTAATGAACCCCCTTGAAAAATGTTAAACATACATTTTAGATTTTAAGTTAGGTTTATGATACAAAGTAGCTGGAGGAAACATTTTTTTTAACTTCCTAACCAATGAAATTTTAGCTACGTATCCGTTAACCACGAACAAATATTAGCTTCGAATTGAAGCTATGAAGGTATTAAGTAATGTTATTTTTATTACCTGTCTCATTAATACTCAAACTTATATTTAACTTATAACTCATATTCGTTAATATTAACATTAATATGTCAAATGATATGAAATTAGATCCAGCTGAAAAAATTCTCTTACGTTTTTTAGTAGTGAACATATTCTTAAATAATGTAATTGTTGAAGATAGCCAATTTTGATAATGTTTTAAAACAACATAAACGGACATTGAATTATATAAGTTGTAAATGCATAAATAAAAATTTTAATTTTATAAGTATTACTCCAAAAATTTGTCTCATTCCCTCTTGTTATTATACACTGTTATTTATCTTAATTACAAGAAAATGAAAATTGTTTACTTACCTCGATAAAATATATTTTTTTATTATTTTAAGTATTTCTTAATCATAACCATTTGAAAACAAAGGTACAGTTCTTAGCATATTAATCATATAGCCTTAAATATTATATTTCTGAAAACTGTATTTCAAAATTTAAATGGCTTTTTAATAATTTGACAAAATAAAACTTATTAATACAACAAAAGTCTAGTATTGGTTGTATATAAAAATAATATTTTGTATTATATCCAATTTCGATAAAAAAATTATATTTTATTAAATTCGCGGAATAACGTCGGCCAACGATAAAACGGTGCTCCGAACGTTTCTAACGCGACAAGACTCGTATTCGACAAAGTTAAAACAACTACTGAAGTATGATCCAGAGACCAGAGTATTTGGTAAGTAGAAAGCATAGCGCTGGCAATGGATACATATAAGAAGGAGTGATTACCACAGTAATTGATTACACCTGAGGAATAATCGCTTCTGATGAGTATTAATAGAAATGAGTATTAAACAAAATTCACATTATGATTTTATGAGTGACTAGCAATAATAAAAGTAACAATGTTATATGTAATATATTTATGTATATTAAAACTTCTTCTCTAGTAAGTTACGCAGTGTATGTTAAAAGAAACAAAACTATAATTTTGTGACCACTTCAAATTGTTACAATGGCGGGTCTAGCTGGTAGTTAAAAGCTGGGTACGCCATTTTATGGATACAACTATTCATAATATAGTGAAAAATATTATGGTATATTGATATAATCGTTTCTACTAGTAAAATTTGCTAACTTATAATGTTTAGTTCGTGCACTATATGGAGAAAACGAAAAGTTTATAAAATAAAAAATAAAGTTTTTAATCTTTTGTGCACCCGAAAAAAAATAACAATTATTTCAATAAACTTTAATTATTAATGCTTCATAAAACTGATTTATTAAAACGAAAAAACAATGATAAATTTTAATTATTCACTTTATGTGGATCGTAATAAATGAATCACTCTGTATTCCTTTTTTGGTAAATGTTTCGTTCATAATAAGTTCTTTTTCCGTAATATAAATATGTTGTCAGAAATTGAACAGTATTTTCATTTTTTTGTAGGATCAAAATATAGTATTTGCCAGTAAAATAAAAAAAAATCTCATGAGGTATTGCAATTGACCTTATTATACGGTATAACATTTGTTTATATACTAATACACATTTGATGATTGTTGATGATAACAATCATATTATTGGTTATAATTATTTAAAAATGGAACAATATTGTTCAACTTTAAAAATTTATCAAAAATTGTTTTATTGATAGAACAATTTTTGATAAATGTTTAATTTTTCTAAAATATAAAAACGAATCACCCCGAATACAGAAATATTTAGAATTGATTTTTTTGGTCTTATTAAGACTTTAAAAAAAGAAAACAAATATGTCTTTAAAAAGTATATAAAACGGAAATCATTGTTTTGACTATTGAATTATTTTCTGTGGGAAATTGGTGAATATTAAGTAGTCGTTTTGTCTCTTGTTTACGCCAATAAATTGGTTTTAATACAATTTATTGACTAATTTAGATTAGACTTAGTTTTCAGGTTAATGTAATTGAAGCTTAAATTTAGGATTATTGCTATTTAAATTATACTTTTATATTGGAAATTAATTTGTTGGTATAAATGTAAAAGATTAATTTAAAGTAAGTAGATAAATAACAACATATTATGATTCATGTGGTCAACCATTAGCGCATGGTGTTTTAGAAACTTTGGTTGAATTGATCTTATTTAAATACTAGGGATTTATAATCTAATGCAGGGCGAAGGGTCATGACAATGTAGATAACATTATCAGCAATCGTACATTATGTTTTATAATATTTCATTGTAAATAATTTGGCGCTTCTTCCGAGTCAGCCGGTGCCCATGCCGCCCTATTCCATTTAATAATTATTCTAATTAGTTTTAATATTCAAGCAAATAATTATTAGTGCAAATTCGTTATAAATAGACTTTACCATATAAAAATTTATTAAGATATTTTATTAATTGCTTAATTGTAATTTAATTAATAAATTTTATCAGTCATTACATTTACATTTGTACGTTATTAATTCAACGTAGGTGAGTTCCAAAATGTCTAATTTTCTATGGTAATTTTCTTGTTAAAAATAATGTAATACTGTTTATGTTTAGTCTACTTAAATAATAATAATAATGTATTATACTTTTAAGGTATACATTTTCAATTCTGATAGTTTTCATTCTTACTTTCAACAGGCTTTCATTTAAATTTTAAAGAATTAAATACAGTTATAATTTACAAAATGAAACTTCATTATATAGTAACTATTGCGTGTTTACTGGTCATTACATCGAAAAAAACTCACCAAGAAGAAATTAATATTGGTATAAACAGTTTTTGAATTATCATAATCTTAAATAGTATAGAATTATATATTGCACAGTTTTCTATTTGTAGAGTTCCTGAATTTTAATTTGTAGAATAAGGATTTTTTCTTATTGTTCCAGTGTTATTGATTCACCCAAAGAAAGTTTTATTATTTATACTATTTTTATGTTATACTTATTAGTATACAGTAATAATTTTAATCAATTATTATCTATTAAATAAATATCTATATAAGATATAAAAGCCAAATAATAACAATTGAAATTTTTTTGTTTAACAAAATTGAAGTTAATATTATTTATTTATTTAAAGGTTTCTTTAGTGCAAGTTAAATTAAAATAATCCTACATTTTTTTGAAACAAAAATTTTATGTTGTATTGGGAGTCAATAATATTAGAATGATATAGAAAGTGATTAGATATAATCCATAATCCATACATATAGTTATGTTCTTAAAATATTATTAGGCTTATATCTTACCTACTTTGGTACAAACACCAAAGCAAGTAAAGCAAAGTAATACAAAATATCTAAAAAAAATTTTAGATGATTTTTTAATTATTGATATAATTTGAATAACAAGTTTTACAATGAATTTTTCTTTTAAATATAATTAATATTTTTTTTAACTCTAGCCATTATTTAGTTAGTAATTTTTTAAGTCATGATTTTAGCCATTATAGGAGGTGGAATAGGAGGAACATCATGTGCTTATTTCCTAAAAGAAATGTTCAATGAACAGGTTAACATAGATTTATATGAAGGTAATACTATTGGTGGAAGAATTGCTACTGTAACTTTAAACGATGGAAATATGTATGAAGCTGGTGGATCAGTCATTCATGATCGAAATAGATACATGTCAAATTTTGTTGACATTACTGGTAAGTATATATCTATATCTATATATATATATACTTTTAAAAGTATGTTGGCCTTTTTACACTTTAGGACGAGTGGTTAGTCCATTCCAGAAAGAAATAGTAGTTCCAATTATAAAACTGATTTTTTTCTCAGCAAACAGAGCTACCGTGACTGTGTGAAATATTACTTAGTCGGCTACACTGTTTCTTTTTGATAAATTTACAATAAAAATTAAATAAATGTCAGTAAAATATTATTTATACCACATTAAAAGTATTAAATTTTGATATTTTACAGAAATATTATGAATGTTTAATATTTCATTCACAAGAGTAGAAGTGGCAATAGACAGTTCACAATTTAAATCCAGACCTGATATGTAAAATAAATGAACTATAAAATTTATTTCACTCTTTTATCATATAAAGTTTGTAATGTTTAAAGTCACTGATATAAATTTTGGTTTCTTTTACTTAAAACATTTTTTTAATTCATCTGGTTCTCTTGAAAAATTATTTGCAAATCTTTACTATAAAATACATAATAACAAATTAGGGATATCTTAAATTTTTAAAAATTAAAACTTTAAAGTAGGCTTCTTATAAAACTTAATGGCAAAAAATGATAAAAAAAAAAAAAAAATTAGGTTATAAATATGAAAAAATAAAATAAATTTTTTTCATTAGATTTATTAGATCAAAAGTTATAAATTTTATAAGAACTGTCTGGGTTACCTGTATATTTTTATAAAAAAAAAACGGTAGCACAGTGTGGACGTGACATGGTTGAGACAAGTATAGATGATTAAAATCTCTATCATAAGAAACGCTTCAATGCAAATCTGTAGATAGTGTTTAGTTTTAAGAAATTAGTGGATTATTCCAAAAGCAATTAACTCCTATTTCCTTCATTATTCCTAATTAGTAGTTCTATGATTTATAAGTATAATATATGAATAATTATTTATTATAACAGCTAAATATAGTATGATACTCATATTTAATAATTTAGTATTAATTTTTACAGAAAAATTATAAAAAAAAATATAAAGTAGTTGTTACTTTTGGGATGTGTATAAAAGTTGAAGAGATTGATGCAAAACTTTTAATAATTTTTTGTTAATTATGAATAAATGGATACAAGAAATTTTCATCAGTCAATAATATACTTTTTTAAACTCATTTTTCGTGCTGATATCAAATCCGCAATTAGATTTTTTCAATTACTAATTTTTGATATTATTAATAATTAGTTAAAAACTATTAATATACAAAAAAATATAAGTTAAAATGAAATTCAACAACACAGCACCGCAGCGGATGAAATCATGGGGGAAACTAGGCATGGATATTTCTGAATATCAGTATATTATAGAATACTATTGGATGTAACTATATGGACAATTCTGAATATTTCAATTGTATCATCTATTTGAACACCAAGAGCTACATAGAACATATTACTAAAACCTCTGTTTAAAAGATTTATTATAATAAAAATAATGATTTTAACAAAATTTCGAGTTTTCCTCATAAATTTACTGTTAATAGTTATATTTTTTATGTTATCAATAAATAGTTAAAAACGAGTATTAACATATCAAAAAAAAAAAATTTAAATAAGTTTAACTTTATATTCTATGTCAATTAGATTTATATAATATTCATGAAAATTAGTGTACTCCCCTTGCAAGGTTTATTAAAATAAATAAAATACAATACCAAGAATTTTAACACAAAAATAGAATTTTTGAATATCATATTCATATAAATGGCTATCATAGCCATTTTGACCACAAAGACGATATATATCTCGAAATTTTTTTTCATAGTATAGTATAATACATAAGCTTTAATTTAAGATAAATAAAAGTGTCAATATTTTAGGAACGTTTTCAAAACCTAAGTTGAAAAAGTTAAATTTTTGTGCAAAAGTTGCTATTTTGAATCCCACCCTGTAGGCACGTAAACGGTCAGATTTTCAAAAAAGTTATATAAAATGAAAGGGAAATATCTATGGTTTTTAAAAAAAGAACTATTTTCTTCATTTTTCAATAAGTTATGGCAATTAAAAAAAAAAAAATGTCAAAATTTACCGATTTTATAAATTGTAATTTTTTATGGGATTTTCACTATTTACGGCGAACGAGGACAAAATTTTCAATTTTTGAGGATAATGTCTTCAACTATATATCATTTGTGATCTTTGAGGAAAATCGTTTCAGTGAGGTCTGAGAAAAAGTAGTGAAAGATACATAAAAAAATAATAATAACCACATCAAGATAAAATTAATACCTTCTCAGCTTTGCATCGAAGCTAAAATAAGTTTAAGATAATTGAATAGAAATAAATGTTTACATTTGAAGTTATTTTTAAATTTACAATAAATTAAATAATAGTTTATTAAATTACATTGTCTAACTAATTATTATTAGTTATATTAGTGTATTAAAGGGTTTCTCTTTATGTATATTAATATTGTGTTTAAAAGAAATTGACATTACGAGTTGGTTAACTTAGACGTATTGGTGTTTAATATGTTATCAGTATTTTGCATGTCACTTATGTTATTTAGAATAAATATTTGTAGGTCTAGAAAAACGTAATACAGCTTTAAAATCTGAAAGAGTTGGATTATATTCTGAAAATGGCTTTGAGTTTATAGAGAGTAATAGTGAAGTGGTGAATATAATGAAATCTGTTTGGCGTTATGGTTATGGAGTTAAAACAATGAAAGGTACAATTGATGGAATACTTAACAAATTTGATAAGTAAGAATAAATAATTAATATTTAAGAAATTTAATGTTATAAATGATGTTTTTTTTATACTTAGAATTTATGAATTACAAAATGCTGGTAAAAGTTATGATGATATAGTTGATCTTTTGGTAGCTATTGACCCAGATTTTGGGAGCTATTTAAATATTTCTATCAAAGATGCTTTTATAAATAATCTAGGATTTTCTGAATTACTTGTTGATGAAATTGTTAAAGCATCACTTGTAGTAAATTATGGACAAGATGTTGATGTTCACCAATTTGTTGGTAATTAGTTAATATTTGGATAATTCAAAATTCTGCTTTTTTTTAGTATTGCCTTATATAATATACTTTTTATTGTATATATGATATATGTAATATATATAATGATTTTTATAGTGCTTAGTAAGTAAGGAAACTGGTCAAATTTTACAAATAATGAGAACAATGGAAACCCGTGACTTACTTACTGAACACTTTACATATATAATATAAAATTATGTATATTGAAAATTTTAAATATTTGGTAAGGAAAATATTGTTTGATTCAAAAAACACTACAATAATATGTAGTAAAAACATGATATTTTTCATCACTTCAAGGTTAAAAAACATTAACTTGAGTTTTTTTAAATGAGAACATATATTTTGAATTTAATAAAATGTTTTTAATTTAATTTTTAATTTAATAGCAAATGACATTTGAATTTTTAATATAGCTTTATTCGTTTATTAGATATAAACACTTAAAGTTTCAAATTTTTGAGTTAATATACATGTATAATACACAAGGGATTACAAATACAGGTAGCTAATTGGTTTTTATGACAATGCTGTCACAGTCACAGATTGATTATTATCAATTTTGATTATCAATAGATATACTTTCTGTATTGTTAGTTAGTATATTTATTAACTCACAACAATGTGCCTCAAAAGTTTGAAACTTTAAGTGTTTATATCTAATAAACGAATAAAGCTATATTAAAAATTCAAATGTCATTTGCTATTAAATTAAAAACTCAAACATTTTATCAAATTTAAAATGTGTTCTCATTAAAAAAAACTCAAGTTAATGTTTTTAACCTTGAAGGGATGACAAATATCATGTTTTTACTACATATCATTGTAGTGTTTTTTGAATCAAACAATAATTTCCTTACCAAAAATTAAAAATTTTCAATAGTTACTGAGTAAACGAGTGTCTTATCCTTAATGAATCACCTATATATAGAGTGATCCACGAAGTTTTGACAAATGTAATAATTTTTAGTTTACTAAATATTTAGTTACTCAAAAAAAAAAAAAAATAATTATTAACTTTTAGGCTATGTTAATATCATAATTTTATTATTTGTTTAAAAACTTCAAAAATACATTGATGAAAAAACAAATTAATTTGTAATTGAATTGTGTTTATAGTGCCATAAATGATAATTGATGTTGCCAAGCTACTTTAAAGCATAATTAGTAAATTTTTACATTAATTATATCAATAGTTGAAAATTTAGGTACAAAATGTTATCACAACTTTTAAAGTTGTTTTAAAAAATTATTTTTATTATATTTAGTGTTTTTTGGTGAAGTCAGCAGTGTTTTTATTGGGGTTAATTTCATTTAAATAAACAATTTAATATTTTATTAATGAAGTGCTATTTACATATTTACTATATTTAGAAGAGCAAGTAGCATTAAAAAATGCTGTTTTTTTTAAATTGAAGCAACCCTTGGACTTTCTAATACTGGGAAAATTATTCTGGAATATTCCCTCAATGTTTTTTGGTTATTTAACCCTTTTTTTTTTTTTTTATTAAAAGTAAATGTTTAATATGGAATTTTAAGTTAGTTAGAAATATAGAATGCACTTTTTTGTTTAATTTTGTAATTAATAACTATTTTAATCTAAGATTAAACGTTTCAGGATTAGTTTCATTGGCAGGAATGGGAGGATCTTTATGGGCAGTAAAAGGGGGCAATAAAATGGTGGCTGAAAAACTAGTTGAATTATCAAAAGTACGTTTAATACAAGAATATGTTGTACAAATAACACAAAACGACAAAAAATATATTTCATATACACTGACAACTAGTAATAGAAATAGTTTAACATATGACTATGTAGTATTTGCTGCACCGCTAGCTGAAAATCAAAAAATTCCCATAGTATTTAATGATATGATAGAACCTTTCAAAGTGGGAAAATATCATCGAACAATCAGTACTTTTGTAGTAGGTGAACTTAGAAAAGAAAAATTTTCTCCTTTCTCATATGAAAATGATGGCAAACTTATTATAGCAATCAAAAAAGAATTTTTTAATTCAATAGGAAATATTGAAACTGTTAATAACACATCATCTAACTCAAATTACTGGAAAATATTTTCTAAAGAACCACTTTCTTCATATCAGCTAAATGAATTATTCACTAGTGTAAGTGAAGTTAAAGTAATGGATTGGTTGGCTTATCCTCATTATCAAGTGCCTACAAAACCTTCAAGCTTTCATTTATCTGATCAGCTTTACCACATAAATGCTATTGAGTGGGCAGCAAGTGCTATGGAAATGAGTTGTATTGGAGCCAGAAATGTTGCACTTTTAATAAAGAAAAATTTTGAAAACAATTGGAATCAAACTACCATGGAGCCTCGTGTAGAATTATAAAATATACTATGAATAATATTAGGGATTGCTATATATTCATGGAAAAAATGATCAACATCATTACTTAATAACATGTTTAGTATATTATGTACATAATAGCATAAGTTTAAAAATTAAATGATAAACATTATTAGTAGTAGTGATTTACTATAAAACATAGGTAATTACATCAACATCAAACAATTTTTATTTTGAAAATTTTTTTAGTTTAATTACCGCTGCTGAAAAGTTCCAAATCCTAGACCAAGACCACGATGTGTATGCGTAGCCATACGAGCAACTTCATATTGACTTTCCATTGAATGAAACATTTCTTCTTGTTTTTTAATAATATCCTTTGATTGACCTTGTTGATTTGCTTGATTATCAGTAGCTAAAAAAATGAGTTCAACATATTTATATTAATATAAATGTGATGCTTCATAAAAACTTAAGATACGTTTAAGGTACCTTCCTCATATTAGTTTTATGATATTATACATATGTTAAATATATTTTGTTACTCTCATATTTAAATACTTTTTAGTCCAGACCATATTAAAAGCATAATTTTTATTTTTATCTAATAAGGAAAAAAATTAATTTTTTTTTTTAATTAATGGAAATTAATTTATGGATCAAAAGTTATAAATTTACTGTTAATAGTAATTATATAAATTTTATACGTGTCAATCTAAAAAATCCTCATAAAATTTTTAATTCTAAATTTATATGTTGAGCTAAAATAGTGTTTTAAAGTTCAACAATTTTTACTTATAAACTTTCATATAAATCAATTTTAAAAGACCACAAAAGTAGGTTAAATATGACATTTTGTACAAATTATTTTTAAAATATTAAAACCCATATAACTTGATAAAATTTATTTTTTAAATTAATTTTTTCATGTGTAAATACTTGCTATCTAATTAGTTATAATCTCAAAAAAGAGGTGATAAAAAAAATCTGATTTCAGACTTGATACTATTGTAAAAATTTTGTTTATTCAAATATATATTGATCTATGATCATTAAAAAGTATTTTATTTTAGTGATATGATTTTACTGTGTAATTTGGTGTAACAACAAATTTTATACTCTTATTAAATTGGAGATATTTAATTTAAAAAAGTTCTTTTGAAGTGGGCATTTTGTATAGTAAATTCAACTAGATTAAAATTTTGTTTTTTTGAGGTATTGGTCAAGTGAGAGTTGAGAAAAATGAATGACAGACAAAAATAAAAAATATATAATAAAATATTATAATATGAATAAGAAATTCTTTCTCACAAGGGGAGAATGAAGACAAGAATGCAAAAAAAATTATTCCAATGGGTGAATTTGAACCTCGTACCCCAGGGGTTTAATATTGTAGTATATTCAACGTAGCCACTAAGAATTAAATGAATTTTAGCTAAAACTAAGAATTAAAGCTTGTTCAAAAATTCAAAGTCACTTTTATTAACTTTGAGGAAATAAAATAAGTTTATATTTAATATTATTAGATTCATGTAACTTTTATAAAAATTGGTGGACTCATTACTATGGCTAACCTTTGTAAGGTATTTTAAAAAAAACAAAATTTAAACTCCAAAATATCATGTTTCTTTAACATCAACTATTTGCACATAATAGATAAGGGATTGGGACAATTTCTTTTTATTAATTTATAATAGGTAACATAAGCTTTAATTTAACATATGTTTGAAACTGAGTATTTCTGGAACATTTTTAAAAATTAAGTTGAAAAAGTATAATTTATATGTTGCTATTTTGAATTTTCCCATGTGGGTAGATAAATGGTCAAATTTTCAAAAAAGTTTATATTAAATGAAATGACAATATCTAAGGTATGAAGAAACCAAACATTAAAATAAGTAGATGAATTCACATACCTAGAAAGTACAATCAACAAAGACAGAAAAAATAAATCTTAGCTGTCATGCCAAGATAGCCTTTAACAGCAAGAAAACTCTACTTACATCAAGAAACATAAGCCTAAAAATAAGAAAAATCTATTGAAGATATATGTATGTGTAACCTGAACTATAATAATAGAAAAATCAAAAAGAATAAAAGTATATGAAATGTGGTGCTATAGGAGAATGTTAAAAGTAATCTGGATGCATAGAAAACCAATAAAAATGTACTGGAAAGGATATTACAAGGAAAGTTATTATAGAAAAATATTGTTAAAAAATAAAATGAATAGATAGATCATATAAAGTAACAAGGACTGTTGTTGAAATTGATTATAAAAGGAAAAGTAAAAGAAAGAAACTATAAAAGATCAAGATTAGAATATATTAAACAAATAATAAAGAATAAACCATATGAATCACATGTATAAATGAACAGGAAAGCAGATAATAGAGAAGAATGGAAGATAGCTGCAAATTAATCAACAAATTGAAACCATAGGTATATAAAAACTGTTTTTTACTTTAACATTTATTTTTATATTTTGATTTAAATTAATTCACTTAAAAAAATATCCCTTCAATTGCTACAAAATGATTATTATTAAAACAAAATTAACTTACATTGTCCATCATCCTTTATACCCATGAGTCTTTTGAATTTAGCTGTAACTTTTCCATCTTGGTCACCAAACTTTGTAGATTGCCATATTTTTGCAGTATTATTACTATTTGTAGCTGTTGGTTGATTTTCAACAACTTGTGTTTCAGATTCTTGATTACTATTTTGTTTATGACCCCATAAGAGTTTACGTTTTTGAATCTGTTCAGCATACTTATTGGGATTAACAGCTATTGGATTATAATAAGATGGTAACTGTATTCCAGTTTGTGTTTTAACTTTTTCTACTTGGGCTTCCATAGTTTGTTGAAGTAACAATTGAGGTGTTACATGTGAAGTGGAACATGATAAATCTCCTGTAGGTGGCACTTTCAATTCTATACCCAATTTATCTAGTACTATAAAATTTGGTAATCATTATGAAATAGAATAATATTTATACTTATAATCATGAAATTACTTTGTCTTTTACTATTAGCTTTCTTTTCTATAAAATAATTATGTGATGAATATTTTTCTTTGGTATTTGATGGACTGCGTTTTTTATAATATTTTGAATTATGTCGAGAATAAGGACTCCTTGATCTTCGACTGCTTGTTCTAAAATGTACAGTGAACTCTTCACAGTTAAATTCACATATAATATTATGATTAATAATGAGGCCCCCAGAGTTGAAGGGGTCAAAGTGAAAATTTGAAAAAAATAAAAATAATGAGAAGTGTTTAACTTAAAAGTAAAATGACCACAACTTTTAGAGGTTTTAAGATTACAATGAATATTATTTAAATAAATATAGTTATTTAACATTAATTCCCTCAGAAACTGCATTAAAAAAGAGCATACCTCAATTTTTAAATTCCACCTCAGAATCAATTTTTAATCATTTTGATCCCTTCAGCTATAGGTTACTCAAATGTAATTATTATACCTTGAATTTTTACTACGACTGCGAGACCGATATGAACGTTTTTTACTACGACTATGACTCCGAGATCGCCGTGATCGTTTTTTTCCACTGCTTCGACTTCGTGACCGTCGAAACTTTTTTTTACTGTGACGATCTTTTGATTTATCCCTATATATTACATAAATTGTAAATACTAAAAAGTAAAATCACAACTATTTCAACAAAAAAACTTAAAAGAAAAAATCATATTTTAAATAAATCAAAGAGATATATGTAAGTGTAAAATAATTTAAAAAGCCCAATTAGCAAAAAAATAATTTTGTTAATAAGAACTGACCTTCTATGACGACTATAATTTTTTAATTTTTCTTCATCAGAGCTACTTGACTTTACATCTTTAAGATTCTCATATTTTTTGTGAGGATATGTTTTTGGTGATGGTGACGCTGTGTTGGACGATGCAGAACTAGAAGGAGAGTTCTGATTTTTGAAGAGAGATTTGTTAGAACTATGATTTGACTCTTGCTGAAATTTGATAAAAATTAGTATTAAAACAATATTTCTTGAGATTAGATTGCTGTTTTCAAAATAGGATAACAGCAAATTTAAAGAATATTTTTGAAATTTTCTATACATAACATTTTTAAATTTATAAAACATAATTATGTGTATATATAATTATATATACACATCGTAAATTATTCAAAATAATTTTTTTTTTAAGAATACAATAACCCAACAGTAAATAATAAAAAAGCAAAAAATTATACCTTCTGAATGCCAGTTTGAAGAGATTTGACTTCTAGCGGGAAAGGGTTTACCTGTTGTTTTTCATAATTACTCACCATTGTGAATATTGTACAGAATTGATAATCAGCCGCAATCAATTTCTTCTTCGTGCGGCGCAAAGACAAGAGGCTCCCACAGTCGATTGACTACTCGTGGACTATTTTATATATAATTTCAGAACAATGTCGTGTTAATATTGGTTAGAACCGGAATTTTATTTTTTTAATTAGGTATAAGAGAATATTATGTTCTTTACTAGCCTAATTCTAAATATGTTTTACCCACCTTAAGTCTTGGACATATGGTTTTAACTTGGATCACTCATGTAAACAAATTGAATAGTTGATTTCTTTAATAAAATCTTCAAGATAAAACCAAAAACATAATGAAAATTAAGTTGAATGAATTTAATTTAGAGAAATTTATTGCACTTAATAATTTCTTAGGCAAAACATAACTTTATAAGATTTAGTTTTTGAGAAATTCAAGTTAATAAAGTATTCAATCCAATTGTAGTGTTCAAGATGATTAAGACATAAATTCATAAATTTCAATGAATGCTTTGATAACAATCAATTTAAAAAATAACAGGGATGAATAAACTGTACAGTCCTTAAACAACTTTAGAATACTATCTTACTTAAATAATATAAATTTTGGATAATAATCTAAGTTGAATTTTTTAGATAGCTTATTAAAAAAAAACTATAATTCCTTATAAATAACTTAGTAATTACGAAAAAAAAAAAAGGTTAATATTCATACCTCACTCAATTCCATTGTAATTTGCTCATAATTTGCATCAATTTCATTTCCATTTGTATTTTCAATTTTACGCTATTATAAAATATATATATATATATATACAGATTATGTCTTAGATAAATGCACAGCTTATTTATATAACTAATTACAGTCTAAATGATTTAATTGATACACAGTATCTAAATGAGTACTATGATTTTTATCAGATGAATAATAAAATTTTAGTTAAAAAATAATAATATAAAAAAGATAAAAGCGGATGTTCCTACTCACTGAAGTGTTCCGTTTAGGGCTAGGGCTACTGTCATCATCACTAGCATAATTACATAAACTTTCCATTGCTTTGTTATTTCTTTACGTTATTTTATTTAATTTAACACGAAAAATGAATTTAAATTTAAAAAGTTATTTTAGTTCAAACCATCACGTAATAAAATGTAATAAACATAAATTGTATTTTAATGATTTGTTAAATCTAGTCAACAGCGTAACCAAGGTGAATAAATATTTTTTATCACACTTAGATGTATACTTGGCGTTTACCTATGCACAACTACAAATTAGACTTTAAATTTAATCGACAAAATAAATATTAATTACTAGTTTACACGATTTCAGAAAAAAATAATATATAATCATTGAAAATGGCGTCGACAGTCGAAAACCAATTAAACAGACAAATAAACATTATCAATGCTACGGTACTACCGCTAGAGCGCAGTAATAGCTTTTTGAAAATCTAAGAGGTTGTAGTTAACAAAATTCATTGATCATTGTTTCAAGCAAAATTTATATTCAAGTATTAGTTATTGATGTTAATAGATTGTAAGCCTGAGTAAAATTGAACTTTTTTATTAGGTCAACTTTATAGATACATTATTCTTTAATAGTCCATTTCAGTAATTGTATGAAAAATCGATTTACACAGTATGCCTAGAAATGCACATCTACCGTACAATATATTTGGATAATTCAAATTTTATAAATCGAATCAAGATGTGAGTGTAGTATCTTAAAATTCTTAGCGTGATAATTGATCCTAAAAATCAAGCAACGAATTAAATTACAATAATATGCAACAGTGTTTAGTAATTATACAATTAATGTATTATATTAACATTAAAATACACTAGTGCATGGTTTAAAATGTATTTTTTACCACAAGAAAAATATGTAAAACCCAAAATTGTAAATTTTGGAGTTATTATAGTGGTACATTAATATTAAGATAGTACTATTTTATTTATGAATTATAAAATTAAAATTTGATAGTCCGGATTTTGATGTATATTACTCAATTTGTTTGAACTTATCAGAAAAATAGTAAATATTTGGCGAATTGTTGGTATTACTGATTACTCTGGTAGTAAAAACTATTGACAGTCGAGCACGTGCATTAATATTTGTTGCATAAAAAATTATTTTGAGTTTATCGTATAAAAATTTTATTTGTTAAATAGTATTGTGTGACTTATTCTAACTTGGAATTTCTGTTTTTAAAATTGGTGTTTTCGTAATTGTTAAATGATTTTTTAATTGGAAATCAACTTTGGACTTTACCATCATTTTTAAAGCATTTTATTATTAATAAAATAAAAATGACAGAAGATACAAGTGTTGTTGAAACAAAGGAAAAAGTTTCATACAGTGCAAGAGTTAAATTCCTTAATAAAATTGCTAAACCTCTAGCTTCTAAATCGTTAACAAAAAAAATTTATAAATTAGTGAAAAAAGGTAAGCTTAATTCTTATTTAATTTGTTTTTACCCCTCTATTACAAATCAATTTTTACAAATGAAATTGGCATTATTATTTAAATATAGTGATAACAGTAGTTATTCGAAAAATTTTAAGAATTCTTAAACTTTTGTTCGAGTCTTATGTTCTACCTACTTTAATTTTTGTCTTCAAAAATATGTATTACCTAAAATTTATCAATTTTTTAATTACTGGACTAATGGACTTGTAGTACAATATGTCAATTAATTACATTTTTATGACAATATTTTTCTATGTTCTTAATTTTAGCACACAAAGAAAAAACATATTTAAGAGTTGGTTTAAAAGAAGTACAAAGACGTATTAGAAGAGGTGAGACAGGTTTAGTTATATTTGCTGGAGATGTTACACCAATTGATATTATGAGTCACATGCCTGGAATTTGTGAAAATAAAGGTTTGCCTTACTGTTATATTCCGTCACGTGAAGATTTGGGTTCATCTATGGGAGTTAAACGATCTGCAGTTATGGTCCTTATTCGTAAACATGATAACTATGCTGATTTATATGACGACTGTAGTAGTGAGATAAAAGGATTACCACTGGATTTTTATTGATTATTTTGTAATTTTCTTTTATTATTTTAAAGTAATGTTAAGAAATGATGATATAATATAACATAAATAAAAATAACTTTTAAAATAAAGTATTATAAAAAATGAATTAATATTGTCATACTTAATTTCAATGAAAACTATACATAAGAATAATAAAGGTGAAAAAAACTACAACTGCAGCTATAATTAATGAGTCTCGTTTTTTTTTTACATTAATTTTTTGTATAAGATTATTTAGAGCTGGAAATCTGCTAGATAAATCATGTAATCTTGATTGTAAACGTTTAAAATGATGACGTTGTGATATTAGGTGTTCTCTAGTATCTATTGCTATAGAAATTTGATCAGATATCATACGATCAGAATTGCGAACATGTTCATGTTCTTTGACATATAAATCCATTCGTCGATTTTTTGTTCCAGAATTTTTATATCCGCTAGAATAAAAAATTCACTATAAATTAAAGACTACAATATATAAAAATATAAATATTACTCGATGTCTTGCCTAACACTATGTAGTAAGTCCTCTCTTTCTTTTCGAGCTCGCATGGTTGATTGTATTTTTTTAAATTCTTTTGTATAATCTTGTAATATATCTCTGTGTCGTTGAATAGTATGCATATTTTGTGAAACGCTAATATGTTCTTTGTTGTTATTCCATTCTTCCATTTTATCATTCACAATATTAAGCTATAAATTCATGAAAAATAAATCAATTATAAGTAGGACCTCGATTATAATACATATTGCATTATTTTTTAGTGTTATCTTAGACGATAATCACCAAGCATAAAATTCAATTTTTTTTTATGAAATTTTCAAAATTAACATTTATTTTGCAACTTTTCAATTTTTTTGGTAATTCTGTCATTTTTAGCCCATATTAACACATTTTAGTGCATAATTAGAAGAAAGAGAACCTTTTTATTAAAATTATGTGTAAATCAAAAGTTAAATTAAATTTTATGACATTAAAAAATGTCATTTAAATTGGGGTTTTATTTATAAGCATGATAAATGAAATAAAAAATAATAATATCTTTGTTGGAATTTACTTTTGTTAAAAGTTCTTCAATTTCAGAAGTAGCTGTATCAAATCTGTCATCAGATAACAACATTTGTGATTCATCATCATTGTACATCATTGGATTTTTAGTACTTATTTTACTTAAAGACACAAGCATAGAATCAATTTCTGATTCTAGACGTCTGGCTTGTTTTCTAAGATCTAGAAATATTGAAATTAATTATTAATTATACTATAATTTAATTAAAAAGTCCATCATTATTTCAAAATATTATGGTTTTATTTATTTAGGTAGCCCATGTTTTAGGAACAAAGTATACATATTGACAGATTAAAAAAAAAAAATAGTTAAACCTAGGGCTATAATAAGAAAAGCCAAGTACCTAAATTCTTGGTCATAGTTGGATCAAAAAAAGTTTTAAAAATTATTTTTTACATCCAGTAATGGAATTAATAGAATAAGGTTAACCACTTCTAAATGGGGACATATTTTTTTATAGGGGTCATAACGAGAATCTAGGATTAAAAAAGTGTATCAACCAAATTCTTTTTTTATTCGGGATAGCAAAATAAAATTTTCATTTTCCATTTAAGGCTAATAAAAAAATTGTATTTTGTCTTAAAAATATGTATGGAATACCTTTAAATATAATAATTAATGGTAAATTTTCACATTAAAAAATATTTTATATATTGGTTGAAATTTACTAATTATCCAAAATTCCCAATGTTGATACTAATTTTAATTCTAGACAATCAATAGACTTCCTAAAATTGACCATAATTAAATCATACTATATAAGACCTACTTATAAATATAAAAAAAAAATTCTTTTACCTCCCACCCACCAAAATTAAGTATTGCAGTAAAGTAAATCATCTTCTGAAATTTCATATCTTACAATTATTTTTTTTGAGATGGCTCATTAATAATTAGGTTTTCCCATATGATTGATATGAAAACAATGCATATCTTTCACTAAAAAAATGACCATGCACTCAATTTTTAAGATAAAATGTCAAAACTAGAATTAGTTTAAAGTTTATAAAATTATCTCTATTTGTTATATGAAAAAAATGTTATCAAACTATTATTTTTATTGATTATAGAAGCAAATGTATAATTTTATTAAACAAGCCAAAGAAGTGTTTATTTTCTTTATATCATGACCACACTGTCAATTTTCAAAATAATGAGTTCAAACTAAATTTTTTTTGAAGCCTATATAAATATTCTTTTTTTCTTTCTTTCTCGCATTAATCCCAATTACTTGGGGTTGGCCACTCTTATCCTAAACTTCCACTTGACACAATTTCATACATCATCTACGCTCACATCAGCCGTTATCATATCGCATTCAATTATATCACTCCATTGTTTTTTGTCTTTAACAATAATTTCTAAAATTGTTCTTACAGCTTCCGTTTCCTCTCTCTTCATAATATTGAGGCTATAGTCCCTCTTATATGTTTGTTCTTTATCCTTTTTTCTCTAGTCACTTCACTCATCCATATACGCATTCTCATCTCTGCTGCACTCATTCTCTGCTCTACTTACTTATCAACCTCCCTACACTCTGAACAATATATCATAACTGATCTCACTACGGTCTTATAGAATTTACCTTTAGCCTCTATATAAAGTTTATATAAAATGTAAAAAAAATGTTTTTGAATAAATGATTAATTTCACTAATTATAGATATAAGAGTAAACAAACACACCTAAAACACCGTTTTATTGGTTTCATGAAAAATCTAATTAAACTAATTTTTTTCACCTAATTCATCTTGCACCATACAATGTTTTAGTTTTAGAGTAGTTACATATGAATTTATACCATATATATCTTTAATAGTACCATCCAGTCATAATTACTTTAAATATGTACTAGAGAAGTAATAGTAAATAAAATTATTTTACTATATAAAGAATAGTATAGAGATTAGAAGATAAGTTGTAATGAACAAAACATTAATATATTTATATATATATTCTTACTACTTTCAATTTTATAGTTTAAATAGGAAAAAACAATATGCTACATTACTGCACAAAATATTTTCAAAAATTTAGACTAATTTTTGAATTGTAAATTAATATTTATATTCATTGTTATATGAAGGCAACTTTAAAACCAATCAATATTATCATACATGTATACTCAAATTTATGACATAATGCAAAAAAAAAAAACGGAATCGTATAAATTAAATTTTTTAATTAAATAAGCAATTATATTTTTAATTTTATTTTAATACATTACCTTCCCAAGTCGCCATTATTTTATCAAAGTTATACAGAAATAAGATAAAATAACAAAATACAATAACTTAATTCACTAAAAATTACATGTTTAAATGCATAAACGGTAACAACATATAATTAAATGATTTTAAATCATGTATAAATAAAAAAATATAACAGCTAAGTATGTACTAAGTACTTATCTATTATTATAAATTGAAATAAATTTAATGTATTAATTATACATAGTAATAAAATTTTCAATTATTATTACATGTAATATGCATCATGGTGAGTTATTTATCAGTCGTTATCACTTTTTAAATTATTATCATGAACTACATTTTCATGTTATTATCAAGTGGATTTATTAAATTTCACACCTTGTAGCGTTCCTAGACTGACTGGTCACGAGGACAAATATTCCCTAAAACCTCTGTCTATAATGTATTATTATTATCCCATGAATAGTATACTACGGTTTATAAAATTATTTTTTACTCATCACTTCTTTTTTTGAATTCACAATTTTTGTGCCCTATTGGTCATTTGCGTTTCAAACCTCTCCTCTGCTGCTTACATTAAATCCAGTCATGAATTCACAATTTTTGTATTTATACATATATAAGTAGGTTTCAGAAAAGTTTAAAATTAAAAGTCACATGATAGTTTTAAACAGTTTTGACTTATTGACCCAAATTTAGGAGACCTTGAAAGAGCCAATTCCCTCCAAAATCCTAGAGTAACTATAAATATAGTTTATGTTTTACATATAAACATATAAATCACATAAATCCAACATTAAACAATACATCAGATGATAAATACTATCTTGGAAAAGAACAATAGTTCAACACAGGGTAACTATAATAGTATCTAGCTTAGGGTCCAACACTTAATATTTATGAATAGGTATTAGTATTGAAAAATAAATTAAGTAATAAAAAAAGCAATACAATTATTTTATATTAACAATTTTATAATAATTATAATTAAGCTTATGAAAAATTACTACATTTTATGAATAATCTAATAAATAATTATAAATCAATAAATCTTATTTACAACCAGCTTACTTTAAAAATATTATATTATTTATGGGCAATATACATACTGTTAAAATATTAACAGCAGATTAATATATATGTGAGAATAGTCAATATCTAACATTACATAATAATGAGTACTGACAAGATTTTTCTAATTATACTTCAGTAATAAGATGTTGAGAATTTAAATAAAATAAAAATCAATAGCAAATTTTTAAGTACATAGGCACATAATATTGGATAAATTGTTCAAATTAAATAATATTTAAGAGAAAAGATTTATATAATTATGAATAAATAATATAATTTATAACTCAATTAGAAAAGATTTTTCTGTAAAATGTGTCACATATGAACACATAATTAATGAAAATATTATTAAAGAACACAACGAGAAATTTAAGTTACATAAAATTAAAAAGCACGTTCTTCAATTTGTTTTTGAAGCTCTTCTATTTTAGTTTTGCGATGGTGTAACATTTTCTTCATAACATGGTTATCATTTTCTAGTTTAGCAATTTTTTCAATCATACTTTTGCTACTTGCAGCCTAATAAAAAAAAATATATTTTATTATTTCAATAGTTAATTAATCAAATGTATATTTACCATAGCACTACTGACAACACTTTGTTCTTCAATAGTTTGAGTTGATTGTTCCGATTTTCTAACACTTGTTATTTCTTTTAATCGTCTCAACTCTTTTCGCATCATATGATTCTAAAGAATTGATAAAGTCAATATTAATTATTTATAAAATGATGAGAACTAATATAAAGTTAGTTCTAAGCAGGGATTGAAAATCTAATGATATTGATATTCTAAGTATTTCAAAGCTTGAAATAAGGGGAAACAAAGGAAATTTATTTATTTTGCCTTATTTATAAAAATTAACAGAAAAATAAATATAGCTTAAATCTTAATTATTTGAATTTTTATTTTACAAACTAAGATCTAGGAAACATCTTTTTTTAGACACAAACAAAACTTAGGCATAAATAATAAAAAATAGGTTCATATATTATGTATTTTTTTTTAAAAATATAATTTCTTTAAGATGTTAAAATTAATATTCCAATACATTGCTCTGAAATTGAAATGATGTTCCTACAAGAAATGTAATATTTTATAAAGTTTCTGAAATTTATCATTTCATAATATTGTAATGAAACTAAAATAAACTGAATTCAATTGTTCAATTCCAAAATATAATGGAATTATACTTTTGAACACTAAAAATAGTAACTTATCCAGTAATCCGTTTTTAAATATTTAAAAATAAAATTAAATACCTCTTCTCTAACTCTTTTGTATACATGTTCTAATTCTTGATTTCTATTTTTGAGTTCATCAGTATTGGTTTTAGATAGTAATTCTAATGTAGAAATTTTAGCGTTTTTGTCAACAATACATCTGTTTAGCTGTTGTATATCTTCTTTTAAAGATTTTTCTACATTTCTGGAAGTTTCTGTAGAGTAATACAAATACAATTATTTATTTATATTATATATTATATATTTATATTATAATATTCAAAGCTAACCTGTTATTTTTTTATGTTCATTTAACAGTTCCAAGTTTTTATTATGAACATTTCCTAGTTCGGCTTTTAACTGCTTTATTTCTTTGTCATGTTGTAATATAACTTGACCTTTTTCTTTTCTTAATTGATAAATACTTTGTTGATAGCTACAAATTTCTTCATTTAGTTTTTTTACATCATCATTTATATTTTTAAATTGATCACATTTAGTCCTTAGAAAATCTATTTCTTGTATTAAAACTTCATTTGCTTTTCTCAACTCATCTTCTTGATTCAAGAATTCTAACAGCTTGTCATCTTTAGATTTCAATTCAATTAACATTGACTCACACTCGCTGTCTAAATTGTTATTTTGACGTTTAAGTTCTTCCAATTCTTCTTCTAAGCATTCACATTTAGTTATCTGAGATTGAATATCTTCAACAAGAACAGATAAATCAGCACTAGATTTTAATATTTTCCTTAACTTATTTGTGATCTCATTTAGTTCAATGAGATCACTATCTTTGATTTTAGACTTCATTTGATAATTTTCTATTTGATCTTCTTTAAACTTAATTGTTTGATGACAATTTTCTAATTGATTTTCAAGTAAACTTATTTTTATTGTGTATGTTTCAATTTCTTTAGCAAGCAAAGAACATTGATCCACAGTTTTATCTAGTTTAGTCTTCAATTCTAATTCAGTAATTTCTTTTATTTTATTTTCAGTTTTAAGATTATGAACATCATGTTCAAGTTCAGCAACTTTATTATTTATAGTATTATCATTTATTGGTAAATTTTGAATTTTCTGTGAGAGTAATTTATTTTCTTCAAGAAGTTGATTATAATTTTTAGTTGCTTCTTTAAGTAATTTTTCAGTGTTGTATAATTTTTGCGTTTTGTCATTTAACTCTAATTGTAGTTCATCAATATTTTTACTATTCATATTCAAAATTTCTTCTCGTTGTATACTGTTTTTTTCACATAATGCTTCATATTCCTTAGATTTCAACTGAAGATCTTCCACCAAAGTTTTTATATCATTTTCTTTTTGTTCTAAAACAGATTTGAGACAAATGGCTTCTAATTGGGCTTCTTTCAATTTGTTTTCTAAAACAGTATAATAATTTTTTTGATCTTTATACAAGCTACAAGATTCATTATACATACTAGTAAGATCTTCAACTTTTTTTTCAAGATCATTCATAGTTTTTTCTGTGTTTAATTTGAAAAATTCAAATTCATCAGATAAAATTTGGTAATTTTGTTTATTTGTATTATTTATATGAGCTTTTAGTTCATTCAGTTCATTAAAATAGTTCAAAGATTGCGTTTCAGCTTTAATAGCTCTTTCTTTTAATTCTTTATTTTCAGTTTCTTTACTAGGATAACTGTGTTTTTGAGATTTCAACTCCTCTAATTCTAAGCTTAATTTTTCATTATCAGATTCTACTTGTTCTTGCCATTCTTTTGCTTTTTTAATGTCTTCTTGAAGTTGTTTTATTTCATCTTCATATTGTTGTTTTATTTTTTTATGTTCACTAATTAAATCAGAAACAATCTGTTGTTCTTTGGTCATAATTAGACTAACAAATGTATCTAATAAGTCTGTTAAATTGTGGTGTGTTAGAATTCCTGTAATCTTTCCTGGTTCAAGAAGATTAATTTCATTAACAATATTTTTCTTTCCATTTCGTAATTCTAAATCTATGTCTAAATTCTGATGAATTTGATCTTTTAAAGTTAGATTGAGGTTTTCTAATTCAGCATACTGTTGTTTTAATTGTTCTAAAGTAACATTCAAATTTTCTACTTCACAACATTTTTCTTTTAAATTATTTTCTAATAAAGACAGTTTTTCATCTGATTCCTTATTTGTTTTATTTATATATTCTATTTTATCCTGAAGATCACACATATTTTTTTCTAGATCAATATTAGTTTTTTGAAGCGAGCTAACTAAATTCATTTTGTCTTCTAAAACTTTACGTAAAGTTTCAATTTCTAAATCAATTTCTTCAACTGGTGTTCCTGGTTGAATTTCACAGTTAAGTTTCCAAGAAGCATCGTCTAATGTAGAAATATCATCTTCTAATAACATACGCTTTGTTCTTAATTGTTTCTCGCATTTATTTCCCGATATCATGGCAGAATTTAATTCCGTAAGTTTCAATTTAATTTCATGCACATAATCAACAAGAGGATCAATTAATTGATTTCTTGTATCAGCTTCATTACAAATTTTTTGTTCGTTTATATTTGACATAAGAGTTTGTAATTCATTACGTACATCATTAATCTCAGAGCATTTTATACTAAGTTCTTTATTTAAACAGTTTAATTCAATATTAAGATTTTCGATTGTACTTTTAGATTTTACCAAACTTTTCTCTGAATCACTTACCTTGCACAAAAGTTTTTCACGACTATCTAATAATTCTTCTACTTTATTTTCTAGAATTTTAATTTGCTCTTTAGCAACATTAAGTTCATCAGTAGTGTTTATTAGCACTTCTTTAACCTTATTCAAATTTAATCTTAATTCTGTTTTTTCATCAATTAATAATTTTTCAGTTTCCTGCTTTTTCTCTAGTTCTAATTTCATTGAATCCATTTCATCATTTAATGCTACTAAAACATTATCTTCAAAATCATCAACTCTGTTGAGGAATGAATCATTTCTAGAACATAAAAATTCTAAATTTTTCTTGTATTCATTTAGTTCTTTACATTTTGTCTGGTATTTGTCTTGTAGAATTTGTTCATTTTCATTTTTTTTTAATAAAAGCGCCTCAAAAGTTTCTAATTTACTTTGAGTTTCAGTAATATCACGTGACTTAGATACATACTCTTCTTCTAATCTTTCATATTCTAGTTGCAGGGTTGATTCCATTAACTGTTTTTGTAAATCTGCAATTTCTCCTGTTTTAACAACAATTTCTTCTCTCAAATTTGATTCAATATCAATTTTACTAGCTAAAAATAATTCTATGTTATTAGACAATTCTATAAAATCATTAATTAATTTTTGGTTATTGGCAGTTTGCAGCTGTAATTTTATATCAGAATGCTGTTTTTCAAAATAATATTGTTTTGACATATCAAATAGTTTTTCATTGGTATGATTTAATTCCTTTTGAAGATCAGTTATTTGATTAGTTAAAATTATAAATTTACTTTGTAAATGTTCACAATTACAATGAATTTTTTTAATGTTTATTAGTTCTTGTTCCAAATGTTTACATTCGACTTCGAAAGCTAATTTTTCACAGTTAACACGGTTCACTTCATTAGTTTTAGATTGTAGTTTTAATTTAGTGTCATCTAATTCAGCTACTATGTTTGATTTTTCTAAAATTTCAGATTGCAATTTTTGGTTTAATTTCTCAAATGAAATAATATTTGCTTGGATTTCATTTTCCATACTTTCTATTAATGTTTGAACTTCATTTTCTTTAGCAAAAGCTTCATCTAAATCAATTGTCTTTGCTTGTAATTGACTTTGAAGTGAGTGATTTTTACTTTTTTCGGTTTCTATGTCTACTTTTAAATCAGTAATAATATTGTTTAATTGATTAAATTGTTCTATGTATTTGTCAATTTCAGATTTTAAGTTATCGTAATCAGCAAGCAAAGATGATTTTTCAGCAAGTTCAATATTTAATTGTTCAATAACAATTTTGTAGTCAGAGGCAATTTCTTTTTCATTTATAGTTGATTGAATTTCAGTATATTTTGAACAAATATCTTCTAACTCATTAGACTTATGTAATAAATTGTTTCGTAAGTCACTTTCAATTATTAATTTAGCTTCTAAATCTGACTTCAATTCATCGATAATAGAAGTAAGCTGATTAATCTGTTCTAAATTATTGCATTTTTCAAGCAAGTTTGAATTGGTGCTTTCCAATGTAGATATTAAGTTATTTTTTTCATTTAATTCAATTTTAACAATTTCAAACTCTGATTTCAACTTTTCTATATTTAAAACATAACTATTACACTTATTGTTCAAACTGTCTATTAAGTTTTTAACATCATATAATTTTGAATGAGCTTTCTCAAGTTCAAGAGATATACTTTGCAACTCACACTTTACATTATTTTCATAAGACATATATGCTTCTAATTCTGTTTTAAGGGTATCAATTATTTTGAAAGGCTGTTCAATTTTTTCTGAAGATACATCAGGATTTTTTGTTTTGGATTTGTATACACTATTTTCTGATTCAATATAACTTGACTGTAGTATTTGATGATAAATATCTTCAATTATTTCTTCGATCATAGATTGAGACTCGTTTATGCGAGTTAAAGAATTATCAAATTTATTAGATTCATCATCAAATTCAGTAAGAACAAAAATATTAGAATGATTATGAACTGATTCAGAGCTATTTAAGTTTTTATCTAATCCTTCATTTAAACTATTTTCTCTTGAAAGATACGATTTTGATTCATCCAGAATATTACAATTCTTAGATAAAGATTCATTACTTTCACCCTCAATATTTAATGAATTTAAATCTGATTTGTTTATCAATAGTTGGATAGAATTTTGCATTTCCTTAATTTTATACAGAGCACTTTCAAATTTTGAAGATTTAGATGATAAATAATTTTTAAGCCAATTTACAATTTCAGGATTGTCAATTGATTCATAATTTACTTTGGTGTTTGATTGAATTATTTCTTTTATATCTTCACACTTAATTAACAACTGATTTTTGCATTTTTCATGTGCAGTTATTATATCTAGTTTATCTTCTAGTTTAATTTTTAATTCTTGAACTTCGTTTTTTAATTTTTTAGTAACTAAATCAGAGTTTGATTGAATCTCATTAAGTTTACACAATGTATCCTCTAAATTTTTGGATACAATATCCAGTTTTGTACTTTTGTTATTAGTAACATTCATTTCTTTTTGTAAAGATTCATTGAGATCCATATTTATTAGTTTTAAATTTTTATTTTGAGTTTCCAGTTCATTGTTAATAGCCTTATATGAATTAAACTCTTCTTGGATCGATTCCATTTTGGAAAATTTAATTTTAAATAGCTCAACAAGGTTATCTATGGTTAAATCATCAAATGTTTCAATAAATGATAACAAGAGTACATTTTTTTCTTTAAAGTCATCTGTACAATCATTATTTGACCTAATTTCAAATAATGAAATATCTTTAAGGAAACTATCTAGATTTTCTGAAACCACAGTTCTAATTAATGTAATTTTTTCATATGTTTTAGCAAGCTCTTCTTTTATTTTTAAATTTTCATTGGAGAGATTTAAAATATTATTAGTTAGGCTTTCAAAATGTGTATCTGTAAATTTAATTAAATTGTTCACATCTACAAGTTTTTCAACTTCAATATAATGTAACTGATTACAATTTTTTTTTATGATAGATTTTATATTCATTTCAATTGTATTAAGTTCGGATTGTAAATTACAATTTTCATTTTTAAGTTCTGAAATTATTCTTAAATTTTCAGAATTTAGTGATTTGAAATTATTGTTTTCATCTATCAGAGTATAATTTTCTAGTTGTAGTTGATTAAGAGCATGATGAGATTCTCCTAAAAGAAGATCCAACTCGCATATTTCTTTCTTTTTCAATACACAATATTCATGATCAGCTAAAAATTGTATAGCAAATTGAAGTGATTTTATATCTGTTATATGTTTCTGGGCTTCAGATAATTTATTTTCAAGAGCTAAATTTTGGGATAATTCAACTTTTAATTGTGTATCTTTTTCAGATAATTTTGATTTGATAATTTCAAATTCATTTATATAATTAGTATGTTGTTGTGACATATCTTTAATTTTCATCTCAAGTCTTTTGATTTCTTCATATTTTTCAGTCATATCAGAGTTATTAGCAATGAATTTTTTTAATTGATCATCTTTCATTAAAAGTTCCTCTCTTATTTCCTATAAATTTAATAGTAAAATAAAATAATTGTATAGTTTAAGCATTATTTTATAAAATAATTTAATAAAATTATATACAACCATTAGACCTATTTATTAAAACATTATTTTATAAAAGTATACATGTGGGACAGTTCATTACATCTTATAATATGTGAAATATACCTACATCTATATAAATTAAAATGACTAAAAAATAAGCGGTAATACATGGGCTACTAGATGTTTTTTAAGTATCCCAAGGATGCTATAGGAATAGTAATGTGTTTTTTAAATAATATATTATAAATTTTTTTGTCAACTAGGCACTAATAAGTTCAATAAGTATAACTTCGAGGTTCAGTGCAAAAAATAACTATTGAGAAAAAAAAAAAAAATTGGACATTTTTTCATTAGCATTTTACATTCTATAAACATTTACTTGTTTTTTAAAATATACTATTTGGATTAAGGTTTATTAATACAAAAGGTAAATGAAAGTCAAATTTAAAATTTTTTTCTTTTATACATAGGAAATTAATAAAATAAATAATAGTATTGATTAAAAAAAAAAAAAAAAAACTCTAATATATTGTTTTATACACTGGAAATAACTAATATAATTTAAAATAATATAAATTCATTTTAAGTGAATTTTTCTCATAGAATTAAAAAGTATTTAAACCTTTATACTTTTTGTACAGTAATAAATTCTATATTTAAACCCAACATACCTTAATTATATTTAAAAGTTCTTTTTCTCGGTTTTCATACTTTTCTTTTTGTACTTCAGCAACAACTTCAATGTCTCTTTTTTCATTTTCAATTCTTGTAACTGATATTCTGAGTTTTTCTATGATCTCAGAAGAAGCATCTCTTTCAGCTTGTAATTCTTCAATTTGTTTTTTCAAGTTTTTCAAATCTTTAAGTTGCTCATTCTTTGGTAAAATTTAATAAATTATTATTATTATTATTATTAATATAACAAAACTTACGTTTTCATGGAACATTTGCTTTTCTAATGTAGTAAATTCTCTAAGTTCATTATTTTCCCTCATACTCATTTCAAATAAACTTTTATAATTGTTAACACGTTCCCTTAAAATTTTTCTTGGAGTTTCACAAACACCAGGGGGTCTAAAAAAAAAAATTAAAAACTAATTAAATCAAAAAAATTATTTAAATTTAATTTCACGTCTTCAAACTTACGGAGATATACTACTGATTTCAGTATTACTAATAGAAGGATCCTGGTCTATAACTATTTTACAATCTTCTTCCCTTATTAAATCCCATTCAAATGGTTCCAAAGGAGTTTTAAAAGTCTCTAAATTAATATGTAACATTTACATAAAAATTAAAAAAAATAATAATTTTTTTTTTAAATGTAATCAATTAATGATTATTACCTTTATTTGTAACTCCAAAGTTTGAAGGTACACTAGGACGTGGTAAATTAACATCTTCTTCAATAGTTTCAAGAATGCTATTAGAAGATAATGTACTGTCAAGTTTTCCACCCCATGTGCGTCTACGGTTAAAGCCTCTCTAAAATTAAATTTATGTCATTAAAAAATGTAATAATATACAGTACATAATTAATATATTACTGTACATTAACATAGTACATTTAAATATCATGTAAAATGTGAAAGAATCAAGTGTTTTAGTTTATTTTTAAAAAAAAACTTCTTTCTTAATTCGCCTATAATTTATAATAATATGACATTTATAACATTTCAATATTTTAAAATATTTCTTAGGTATCATTTAGAAATAAAATAAAAAATATCAAGTTTTCATGAAGTTTAAAGAATTTGAAACAAATAAAATTAGTAGTCTTATTTTAATTTAAATAAAGTTAAATTCTAGCGTTGTAGAGTGGAGGCATTATTTTAGATTAGCAATGAACTAAAATTACTGTCATAAAATTTTTTCATAACTATTTGAAAAAAAATTAAAATTTTTTTTATCATATTTACCAAAAATTACATGATTTTTAACTGAAGAGATCAATTACTCATAGAAGACAAATCATTTGAATTTTATTCATTTTTTAATTATAAAATATATTGAACAAACTTTAATTTGAAATGGTAAATAAAAAATGGTACAAATATTTCATTAATATGCTAAAAACTACAAAATCAACAATTATAATGAAAATTGTATGATTTTAATGTCCGATAACTCCTAAAAATCTATATTTTGGACAGTTTTTTCTATTTATATTTTAAAGTGAATTTTATTAACTTTAATTTTAGATAATTTAAAAGAAGTACAGTAGAGTCTTGCTAATCCAGACAATTTATATTTGTACTTTAATACTCCTTTATAATGTATCTATACATACACATAAATATTATTTATATCAATGTTGATTGTATAACATAATTATGTTATACAATTATTGTAGGTACATATATGTAGGTACCTCTACGAAATATTCGGTAATACCCATGATTAAGATATGGTATTTTCGATTACATATTGTGATATTGTTTCGTTTAGTGGTGATTGTGTATTCATGTCGACCGTTACGTTTATTTTTTCCTCCGCTTATTTTAAAAACAGTGTAACAACTTCGGTTAAACGTAAGAGAGTGATAGTAGCTATGGAACAAAAACTCCAAGCTTTATTACGTATTGATGCTGGTGAATCACTAACAAAAATCGCACAAGAGTTAGGAGTGGGTAAACAAACCGTTTCTGATTGAAAGAAAAATCGAGTAGAAATTGAAAATTTTTGTGCCAAAATGGTGAGCGTGGACAGTTTAGGTAACAGACGCACGTTAAGAAAACCAAAAAACGAAGCTTTGTACATTTGGTTTTGTCAACAATGTGAACAGGCCTTCCGTTGTCGGGTATAATGTTACAAGCTATCGCGATTAAATTTTTTAAAGAAAAATTGAAAGGAGATCCTACATTTACTACTAGTGTAGGATGGTTGTTACGGTGGAAAATCAACATGGCATTGGTGAACTTGGTGTAAGTGGTGAAATTTGATCAGGTGATAATGTTGCAAGTGAAGACTTCAATAACAAATTTGAAAAGTTTGTTAGCGATCAAAACCTAATACCTTGTCAAATATTTAATGCTGACGAAAGTGGGTTGAACTACAAAATGATCCAAAAAAAAAACATTAGGTTCAAAACTTGATTCTGTAGCCAAAGGTCGCAAAGTGAAAAATGAATGAATAACTTTACTTCCTTGCAGTAACGCTTCTGGTGATTTAAAATTTCCACTTTTGGTGATCGAAAATCAACTAAGCCTAGAGCTTTCAAAAACGTTACTATGAGTGCACTTCCAGCTTAATACACTTCACAAAAATCTGCTTTGATGAACGGAAACATTTAAAAAAAAATGGTTTTTTGAGAAATTTGTGCCTACAACAAGGGAATTTTTGAAACAGAAAAAACTTCCAGAAAAAGCTGTATTGCTTATAGACAACGCTTTGTGTCACCCTAGTGAAAATAAATTACGAGATGGTGAAATTTTTATGATATTTTTGCCGCCTAACGTGACGACATTGATACAATAAATGAATCAAGGTGTGATTGAAACGACAAAATGGCTTTACAGAAAAAAGTTGATCATGTTTCTTTTAGAGCAACAAGAAGTGAACCCGTTAGTTAACTTTATGGATTTTTTTAAAAAAAGTAACAATAAAAACTGTTCTTTATTTAGTTGCAGAAGCGTGGGAAAAAATTAAGCCAGAAACACTTCAAAAAAGTTGGACAAAATTGTGGCCTAATATTCCTCCAGAAAACTATGGACAAAATGAAACAACTTCTAATGAGGACATTGATTTCATTCAAGTTTTTAGAGAGTTGAAAGTTTGTGCCGACGTGGAAAAAAATGATATTTCTGAATGGATAAACAGTGACACCGATGTTGGTCATCATGTTCTTAGTGAAGATGACATCGTAAATGCATGTATTGAAAACACAAAAATTGACAGTTCAGAAAATGAAGATAATAGTACAGATCAATTAACAGGCCCGACACATGGTGAAGCCAGTGCAATGCTGGAGCAGTTGATGACTTACTTTGAGACACAAAGTTAAACAACTTCTGTTGAGCTATTAACTTTAAGACATCGCACTGCGAAAGTACTTTATTTTTCATTAATACAAAACAATATGACGGATTGTTTCAAGTGAGTCCATCCAGTCTTATTTTTTTTTTTTTAAATTTCAATAAATTTGTATTGTTTATGACCACTTAATAATAATAAAATTATGTAATGTAAAATTGTAAATAAAATTAATTTTGAATTTGTATAAAGACATAAGATGTTTTTTGTAAATATATATATGTGGGAAATGCAAACAGACAATTACAGGAACAGAGCAAAGACGCAATACTATTATTTAATTTATATATATATATATAAATTAATACACAAAAACTCTATTAAATGTTAACAAACAAAAATAACACATATATTTAATTACACACGAAAACTCTATATAAAATATTCACACAACACAAAAATATTATATAAAACAGAACACACATATAAAATAAAGAATATACATAGAGATACGTCTTAGACGACTCACGATTTGACTTAATTTTCCCTTCTTATAATACTTGATACCACTATCTATCTCCAGACCCTGGAAGTGGTGCCATCTAGATACCAATGGTACCCACAAATATTAGTAAGTTAAAAAAACGTTCTTCCGTTTAATCCGGATTACCGATAATCCGGCTAGAGTTCAGTCCCATCTAGTCCGGATTAGCGAGACTCTACTGTACATCTTTTTGGAACATTATAAAATATTGAAATAAATTTGATTTCATAGTTATTTTGTTTCCAAGTACATTGGTCAATGATTTGATACATTTTTAAAAAATTTATGTTGAAAATACGATACTTAAATACCATTACTGAAAATTGTATTTTAAAACTATCAAATATATCAAAAACGATATGATTATCTACTTTAGAGGCCTATTACTCATAGAACACACATTGTCGGAATGTATTTCATTCCGATTCAATTTATACATTAAATAATATATTATTAAATATATAGAATATGAAAAAATGACTTAAGCAAATTTGCTTGAAAATATTAACATTTTGCTTGATTTTGGTAATAATTATTAGCCTTTTTCAACAAGATTTTATAATAATACAGAGTTTTTTTTTTTGTAAAATTGTGCTTTTAGTGATTTTTAGGCACTTAGCTAAAGGCCTAGATGAAGGGTTACACCTATCATAAATTTAAAATTCTAAAATTACTCTAGTTTGGGACCTCTCTTCAATACAAAATATAGTTATTTTTAAAGTTACTAATACTAGAAATTATGTACATTTAAGTAAATTTAAAGAATATTGTATATTAAAAATTTTTAATTTTAAGAATAATTAGAATATACTTAAAATGAATCTCTGTATAGGATTTTACTCATAAGAAACAGTGTGAAGGAAAAGCCTCTAAAGTTTTCATTGGACACAAATTATGTAAGATTATAAAAAGAGCTATTTAAAGTTGTAAATAAAAAAGTTGACTCAAGCTTGAAAATTTTAAAGGCTAAAATATTTCTTAATATCATTTCTTGTTAATCACCAAAGTTAGGCAAATTGGCTAATTTGACTTAATTAATACTATCATAATTTTTATGTTTTTTCATTATATTTTTAAAAAGTACATAAAGGACACAAAGCAAAAATTGATAATATAAATATTAAATAAAGTAATAAATTTTGATAAAATAAATGAATAGTTTCAAAAATAATTATTATGTGTATTCAAACTTTTAGTTTGTGATATATATATGGAAAACAAAAGAATTACTTTTAATTGAGGTTGATCTTTAGTTATTACTGATGAAGTTATCATATTTTTTTGTAAACGCATGATACGTTCTTTGAGTTCTTCATTTGTCCGTTTTTCTTCTTGATATTTGTATTTTATTTCATTTACTTCATCATTTTCATTCTGGTTTTGTTTCATTCCTTCTAACTCTTTATTAAGTTTAGAAATTTGAATTCTGTATCGTCTTAGAAGAGTTTCGTCTGACACATTTTCATTAACTTTAGCAGAATTTTTAATTTTTTTTGCTCTTGAAGCAAAACTGTTTAAAAATGTATTTATTTTTTATTAAGTCTAAATTTGTTGAAATAATAATTAATACCTTAATGTATTGAGTGTTTGATCTTCAACAGCTAAAGTAATTGTACATATAATAGCTGTTAATGAATTTCCCCCAAGTGAAGTTTGGAGTATTCTAGTTAATTTACTATCCCGAAAATTAACATGTTGAGAACTTAAACAGATTTTTTTTATTAGTATTACAATATGAAACATTCAAAATAATGTAAATTACCCATCTTGACATTCACTGAGTTGTTGAATGACTAGACCTAAAGTTGTTAATGAACTATTTATTTTACAGCCTTCTTTGAACCTTTCAATAGATGGTTGTGTTTGACTCGTTTTTTCTGATCCAGCTAAATCAACTAAATTTATAACTGATTGTTGGTACGCACCATCACAATCATCTTCAATGTTGCGACTTTCTAATATCTAGCAAGTCAAATTAACTAGTTAAAGTAATTATGTTTATTTGAATAGTAATCAGAGTAGGTGTACTTCAAGACATGGCCAAATTAAAAAATTTAAAGAAAAACAATTGCATAATTAAAGTGTTAACACCAAAAAGATACTGGGTTATAATAACTTAATTTTTCAAGAGTAGGAAAAAAATGTTTATTTGAACCTTGTGGACTTATGACAACAATTAAATATTACTAAACCTGTTATCTTAAAAATATTATCATGATTTTACTTTATTTTGTAGCAATCATAAGTAAAAAATTTCTATTTATTTTTTAATTTATACAAAAACGATATATATTTAAAAATGTCCAATGGTAGTAGATAAAACATAGTTTTGATTATTACAACTAAATAATCATATTATTATTTCAAATTAAATTATTTATTAAGCCAATAACCCTAGCAAGCTAGGCTTTATTCATTTAAAAGAAAAAAAAATTACTTACTATACGAAATATAGTATGAGATCTTGATGATCGTTCATTCATGTTAGTTTCACCAATACTACGATTTTTTTCACCAATTTTCATTAAATCAATCACCTGAAATATTTGAAAATATGCACTTAAAAAAGTTTTCTATTAAAAAATGTAATAATTGTATTATTGTTTACAATTATTTAAAAAGAAAATGCGAATAATATTTTTAACTTTTCAATAATATTTATTAATTACCATTTGAGCATTTTGACAAACAACAGCTTTTAATGGAGTTATATGTAACCCATCTTTTTGAATCTCTATTTTTCTTGTTTGTGTTTTTAGATCTTTTTTCTCCAATAAATCTATTATTTTTTCATTGTAAATTTCTAAATAGCTAACCCTAAAATTATTTGTGAGAGTTAAACATATAATTTTGTTATTTTTATAGAGGTATAATAAGCATAATAATTTAGTTACTGGATAAAGATTTATCTAGAGATTTTATAATAAAAACTGTTTTCCCAACATAGATTTTTACACATTATGCTTTACTACTATTACATTTTTTAAATAATTTTAATATGACTGTAAGGAATTAACAGCCGGTCATAGAAAATATACCAAAAATAATGTGAAAAAAAGAAGTACAATATGGAATGGAAATCTATGATCCTAAGTGTCATAGAGACAAACCTTACCATTAGGCCACCCTGCATTTATGATTCAGATACCGATACACTTTATATAGATTGATAACATGATTTGCGGCTGAAAGAAGCACAGTACTATGTCAATTCTCATAAATAAATAAAAATAAAAATAGGGAACATGTATAAAACCAATAATTAATTTCTAAATAATTGTATTAATGCTTTAATGGAAGGTCATCTATAACAATGTTAAGCTTATAGACTACAAATTTTAGAAAATGATTCTGATTGCACTCTATAAAATCTATATCTATTCTAGTATATGTACTCCAGATAAAGGAACTATATTTCACATTTTTTATTTTAGAAAAAAGTTAGCAAAGAAAAAATATAAAAGCAGATATATTAAGAAATAAATTTTAATGGGAAAAAAGTATAAAAGAAAAGCAATTAAGAAATTACCTTAATAAATATTCTCTGCTAGAAGTGCTATTCATGGCGTCAAACATATAATTAACAGCTAATGGAATTATCCCAGGGCTCCAACTATCACCAGACATGGTAAAAGTTTTTCCCGAAGATGTTTGTCCATATGCAAACACAGTACCATTAAATCCTTGAACACCTCTATCAATTATTGGTCTGACAATTTCATCAAACACGTCATAGTTACTTATTTCAGGATCATAAACTCTATCTGTTGAAAAAAGTTTAATTTTAAACACAAGTGTATAGTACATTTATAGTTTTAAGGGATAAGGAAAAAATTATATTTTTAAAAAAAACAAACTTAATAGAATATGATTCTTTTAACATACAAAATTAATGAAACAGCTTTTTAATAAAAGAAATGTCCATATTACCAAAATTAAACTGATCTCCTTTTCTTTTCTCTGTAATGGGATCAATTTGTACAATACTATTGGATTCTATTTTCCAATAAATCCTTCCATCTAATTGCTCCTTATGGTTTAATGGCCGAGCTTTGATGACTACTTTTATGTTACAATTATCCATAGTGTTTAAGTTTTAAAACTTGTTCAATTGTATCCATAAAGTTAAAACAGTAAATAAAACATGATTTGAAATTGATATTTGAATACTGAAGTAAATATTGGATATCTTTTAAAAATTGAACATTAATTGTAACTACACATACTTCTCTAAGGAAAAGTTTAAGGATGATATTTGATTTTAAAATATATATTACTGTTACTTCATTTTATGTTATTGCAACACTACAGCTATTTTATTAGTAAACGGTTAAAACATTTGATTTTAAATAAAAGTAATTACAATAACATATAACCATAGTTCCGTTGATTTAGTTGAATTTAAATTAATTCAGTATCGCCAACTTAAAATTATTTCTTACTAATTTTTTGTCTGTGACATATTTTAGGTTAGGTTCTTATCAATTTTCTACAAATTGTTGAGTTCCCAAACAACCACAGATAAGAAAACAATAACGTTTCATAACATTGTAAATTTACGTTAATTTAATTTAATTTTAACTTAATACGTAATTACTATAATTATATGTGGACATATAAATAATTAAAAATAGTAAAATGTTTGACTTCTTTTAGGATGGTGGATATTTGCGACATTAATCAGTGAAGATCCACGGTCTATATAATTATATTATAAATTCACACCAGTGATAAGAAGAGTTTGCAGTTTAGTTTATTATCTATACCTGAATATACAAAAAACATAAGTTGTGCTATGTCTATAGACTTGTATCACAGAAAAGGCTATTTAAGTACCTATTCATTGCTTATTTCACAGATTAGAGATGACAACTTGTTATCAATCTGATAACTGTTACCATCTGTTATGGTTACTTTCAAAATATAAGATACTAACTCCGGCTCCCTTTCAATACGAATAAATCTTTCGCCTTTTACTAAAGATTTCCGTGGCGGGGAGCATTCAAAGGAGTCTAGATTTACAATTTTTTTAACAATGGTTACTTTCAAAATATAAGATACTGTTATTTTCTTAATAAAATGTTATCTTTGTATAAAACTCTTAATAATGGGTCACGGGGATTGCCACAAACTGATAATGCTCAGACATGATAAAAAAATCCTCCAAATACATTTACTCCGACAACAATTACTGCGAATACCTGGTTATAAAAATTGGCATTTTACTGCGACGATGATTACTCCGAATAGGACAATCAATTGATTGCTCCCATAGATCTTGTAAACACAGATAGGACATTCGTCCTACTGATATAGTCTTCACTGATAAAGCATAATGCCCTATCCATGTTTAAAAGATATATATTTACTACGAATATCGATATTTCATGAAATCGATTGAACAATTATCAAATTTCGGAGTAGATGAATATCGTACCAATATATTATCCGATGGAAAAAGATAACCCTTATCACTAATTATTTTATATTAATTATTATAATTAAAAAGTGTTATAATTGATTACTGTCTATTAACGAATAATCATAATAAAGACACTCGAATTGCATCCGATTTTCGATACGATAGGTTCATTAAGGTAACGAAGGGAGCTTTAAACTAAAACAACCCCATTTGTATAATTGGTGTAAGCCCTTAAAAAGTATTTTTTTGAAGGAGGAAGAAGAGCGATTCCAAATTTCAGACTTAAAATCTTTTTTGTCTCTCCTATTAGTGCCCATTATTATAACTTTTAATTAGTTATAGTTTTTCATTTGTTAATTGGTAAAAAAAAATATAGGTGTGCATGTCACTGATGGATAGGATTCGTCATTAAACAGATCTTTTATAAAAGTAATCGGTATCCCATTCTCTTAAACTGTCATTCCAATTAGTGTCGTATAAAATCAAACAAAAATATGATTTAATATCATTTCATTGTTTAAAGGTGAACAAGGAAATTAATTAAGTCCAATTTGGATTCGATCTTTTGATTGGCCACAATCTGAAGAGACCTGAGGGAGCTTAGTCTCCTAAATTTCTGCCATAAAATATACCGCGAAAATTAATTAATTTGTATTTCTTGTTGTATAGAAATATTTTTTTCGATTAGGTAAAAAATTATGTAAATTAGAGTTCCCAAATATTTTGTTACAATACTCGGACACTGGTCAATTTAAGTAAACGCAAGACAGTTATAAGTTAACAGTCGCCAATAGTTTATGATAAATCATAAATTTACTTAACTCTTCTGTTAAGATAATTAGTTATAAAATTAACTAATTCGAGTTGAAAATATGCAGTTGATTCAGTAAAAAATGGTTGAGTATGTTGAGTATTTGTATGTGGATTACCTGAAGTTTTGTCAGTTGTACGCATAGAGTTAAATATTTTAATTTATAATCATAACTGGTAATCAAACAATTATTAATTTTTCCTCATTAAATGGAAATAAAATATAATAATGTAATATTAAAAATTTTATATATAAANTCAAACAATTATTAATTTTTCCTCATTAAATGGAAATAAAATATAATAATGTAATATTAAAAATTTTATATATAAAATTATATATATATATAAAATTTGGCATTACATTTTCACAAAATATAGTATATTACATTATTATACATATAATGAATTAAAACATTTACCCTTTTGTATAAATATATTTTATAACTATAACTTTTCAATGAATTAATTCGTGACAATGCTATTTTTGTGTGAAAATTCTCGATTTTATTTTTTACATTTTTAACTTTATAATGCTATAAATTATTGAAAAGTGTATGGATCAACACAATTTTTTATGAGAAATAATATTTTTTAATAATCCATTTTTCATTCGACATACTTTATCTTAATCAGGATATTAATAAGGAACTAGCAGATCATGTAGCTTTTGGAATAATACACCAATTTTTTAAAATTGAACACTATCTAAAGATTTGCATCGAAGCGTTTTATTTTGATAGTGATTTTAATCACTGTCAGATATCATTATACTTGATCCAACTGTGCTGCGACCCCCTGCGCTGGGTTTTTTTTTTCTACCCCCGGCATAATGTGGACCGCTCTAGAACTTCCGTTAGGTATTGCTTCAGGGCAGCCCACGCTGTTTATAAACCTCACACCGCCGTGTTGTGACTCAGCCCGAAATTAATCAAGAGCTGAGTCAAAACACGACGTGGCCTCCCCCGTTATCCGGACCCCAGAATGGGGTCCGTTGCCCAGGCCGCACCACGTGGAGATGGGGGTAGGACTTTGCTAAGTGGAAAACGAAACACATATAAACAAACAGACATAAACACTGAAAACGAAACGACCTGGTAAGTCAGGCCTATTTTGTTTTTCTGGGACGAACCTTTGACAGGTGAACCACCCTGTACATGCCCCCGCTCCAATAACGCTTTCGCGTAAGCCGAGCAATGACCGCTACCCGGGTGTTGCGCTGAGCCTCCGGGCCGCCTCTCACAAAGCACACAGTGTGGTGGAGCCGTGCAATTGCTCACACGGTGATCCGTCGCTCCGCATGACAAGCAAAGGGACGATCTGTTAGGTCCATTGTATTCCCGAGCGAAGTGGCCATACCCATGTCATCGGAAGCACCGCTCTAGGCGAAACCGGAGTCTCACCTGGCAGCGCACCAGGCCAACGAGCACCCGTCCTACTCGGTCTAAATGTAGTCCGAAAGCCCTCTTTGCCTAAGCGTAGGTAAGAGCTTGGCTTTAGTCGTTGGCTTTATCTCTTCATCCGTCGGGGAATGAGCTGCGAGCGGCCGCTCCCGCGCCTTCCTCCGTGATGCTACAACCGAACGGGGCCCAATCCCCTGTTGTATCGCAACCGACGAGGGGGGGTTATCGAGCTCCCGTTGCTCTCCTCGTCTCCTCCGCTTCTTCTTCTTTTTCGGTCGTAGGTCCCAACCTCGTCGCTAGCTACATCGTCATCAAAAATTCTAGCTTGTCGTTTTGCCAGGGTGACGCAAAACTCCAGACATCCCATAAATCGGCTTCTACTAATGAAGCGACCTACAGGGAAAATGTTTTCGCCGTCCTTCCTGCTGTCTATGAGTAAGTATGGTAGGCGCTCAGACCACGGTTTAATCTTTTCCCAAGTGGGATTAACCTTCCAGTCGTCGATCATAATCTCGAAGTCGACCACGTCGTCCTCCGTTAATGATCGCTTGGTGTCGACCAGAGTGAGCCCGCTACGTTGGGTCCGGTTTTGGAACCTTTCCCACTCACTCCTGCCGCCCCCTGAGGCTCCGATACCTCTGGGGGGTAACTTTGGTCTTTGAATTAGAGGCCATAAGTGATTTTTGAGGTAAATTCTAACCTGCCTTTTTACTCTACCGCCAGAGGATCTGTTTTGTTTTTATATAAAGGAACGAAGTCCGAATATATAAAATCACTCTTGAAACACTACCGCTTATACGAACGCTTAGATATCATCTTATATCACGGCTACCCTGCATATCTGCAGGGTTAACAAGGGTCCAAGAGCAGGCACGTAGCCAGAAAATGTTTATTGGAGGGGCCAACAATTTTGGGCCCTTGTATCATTTTCCATAATTTGTTTACCATGAAAAGCTTGTGGGGGGTCCCTCCACTCCTCCTTAGACAGTATCCCATTCTATGAATCTTACAAGTTCAAAATTTGTGTTTATTTTTAAAAAATTGGTGGATTATTCCAAAAGTTACATGATCTGCTATTTCCTTATTAATATCCTGATTAAGATAAAGTATGTCGAATGAAAAAGAGATTATTAAAAAATATTATTTCTCATAAAAAAATTGTGCTGATCCATACATTTTTCAAAAAGTTATAGCATTATAAAATTAAAAATGTAAAATACAAAATCGAGAATTTTTACACAAAAATAGCATTCGGTAGCCATTTTCACCATGAAGGCAAAATTAACTCCGAAATTTTTTTAAATAAAATNCGGTAGCCATTTTTATCATGAAGGCAAAATTAACTCCGAAATTTTTTTAAATAAAATAGTACAATACGTTAGCTTTAATTTAAGATATAGATAGAAGTATCAGACTTTCTGGAACATTTTAAAAATTTAAGTGAAAAAAGTTAATTTTTTGTGAAAAAGTTGTCATTTTAAATCCCCCCCGTGGGCAGGTAAAGGGTCAGATTTATAAAAAAAATATATCAAATGAAAAGTAACGATATCATACATCTATATAAAAAAGTTATGGCAATTTTTGAGGGTAATGTCTTCGACTAGATACGATTTGTGATCTTTTGACGTATTACTGAAAGAAATGGGTTCAGTGAGAGCTGAGAAAAAGTGGTAACAGACACAAAAAAAAACACACCATAGTAAAAATAATACCTTCTCAGCTTTGCATCGAAGCTAATAAAATAATGATGTGAACATAAGCTGATTTAATTTTTCAACTTTTATTTTTAACTTTTAAGCTATTAAGAAAAAATAATTTATTCCTAAATACTAATAACAATTAAGTTATAAAAAATTTTAAAATAAATATAAATTATAAACAATGTAAAATTTATTTTATTTAAAATTAAAAACAATTCCTGCCTTTTTTTAGTCATATTTTAATTACTATTATTTAGAGCACGCAAATAACAAATTAACAAAAACAAATAAATTACCTATTGTAACTACTAAATTATAAAAAAAGAAACAAATTAAAGATAAGATTTATCAAAAAAATTTTCATAGAGTATACTCTATCGAATTTTGTAATCAACTAGATTCTAATCAATGCAGATACTTGGTAGTTTGTTATCATTTGTTAGACCAGAGTTAAAAAAAAATTACCTACAATCACGTTTGGAGTAATTGCTATTCCATTTATTATTACGTCTAGAACGTTATCTTTTTCAAATAACGTTTTCTATGAATATAAAAATGAAAATACAGCCATAATAATAACTGTATTACTCAATAGTAATCACAAATTAATAATAATTTCAATGTATATAAGGCCTAGCACGTTTTTGATAATTCGTAAAAATAATTGAATTTTAAATTTGGGGGGCCGGCTCTGGGCCACATTAAATTTAAGGGGGGCCAGGCCCACCCTTGTCTACGTGCCTGCTTATACTCCTCCCCTAATTTGGAGTTANCCAAGAGGCTCGCTGTCCGCGACCGCTTATTCGTCAATCCAAATGAATGGACTGCTTATTTCGCGGCTAGCCTTCATATCTGCAGGCCGTTCCTCTATCCGCAACATGAGGACGCGCCCGATTCCCCGAGCTAGGGAAACTGCGCTCGTGCCGAGGTTTCGTAGCCGCGTAGAGCCCGATTACACCGACACTTTTCAAGGTTTATTATTTATGTTATAATTAGATTAAAACAATTTTTTTTTTTTTTTTATGACCCGATTTGTATGGCTATTTCAATGTAAAAAATATTGAAAATAGCCAGAACGTTAAAAAACACACAGATTATTCAATATTAACACAATCGAATTAAAATTTTAGGATTGACCTTATTATAACTTAAAGTTAACATTAAAAAAAAAAACAAAAAATTTATGTGAAATTTCAAACTTTAATGACTTTCTAAAAATGGTGCTTTTTTTGAGAAAATTGACGTTTTTGAGCTCACTTAAAACCATTAAGATGTTATTATTTTATAGTGATTTTTAAATGTGATATTGTATAGTGTATAATCTATATTTAAACTAAATTTCAAATATTTAAAACAATTTTCTTGGGATTTGGAGGCCTACAAAGTTAGAAAATTTATAAAAAGACACGTATTCTAGGTGCCTTATCTCTGTTGGGGGACTTAATTTCAAATAATTTTTTTTTTAATATTTTAGTTATATATCTGCTTAATACACCATAAAAATTTGAAGTTTGAGAAAAAAGTTTATTATGTAAAATTTAGCATTAGAAAATCAGTAAAAATCCGTTCAAAATCATGTAATATATTACAATACAATTTAATTATTATATATATATTATAATTATTTAATTCATTATTTTGGATACAAAATAAAAAATAAATAATTTTGGTTTTATTCTTTGTAGTTAGAATATCGTATCTTCATAAATATCAGTTAATGATGTCTTAAAACTTCTTATGGTATTGGTATTAATTGGTACAATTCTGTGTTTTTCTCTAGTACCGAGAATAGTTTTACACAATTTAAATCGCGTATTAAGTTTTTTTTTCATTCTGTTGTACTTCTATAGTGGGTTCATAAATGTATTTTATCCTTTTAATTTTTTCATCGCAAAATTGGAACATATCAATTGGCGTTAATATTTGGTTTGAACCAACTCACTGCAAGCTAGATTTTGATACTTCTCTTTTTGTCGTTCCACCAACTCCATCACTGGTGTTTTTGCCATGACACGAAGCAAAAAAATTCCATTCTGCATCAAAACCAAAGTCGTCAATATGATAACACAGATTAATAAAGTTTTTTTTTATTTTTGTATTGACTCGAAGCACCGTCACTAAAATAATGAATTTTTTTTACAAATGGCGCTGTTAATCTAATGTCTTGTATAAGGTGATTTTGAAATGTATGTACAGCAACGTTATTATGTTCAATGTGATCACTAATTATGCATATACATCGACACTTAATTATATTTTCTATTTTATAATAATAAACAAAAGGATGAAGAGTGGCTTGTTTATTAACCCAGTGGAAGCTTTGAATTTCATCCTGTACAACAAAATTATAATTTTCTGAAAATTCTGCCAGAGCAATACACTCATTGAATTCTAATGTTTCTTTTTTTAGTTTTAAAGTATATCTATACAATACCACATTTAAAAATCACTATAAAATAATAACATCTTAATGGTTTTAAGTGAGCTCAAAAACGTCAATTTTCTCAAAAAAAGCACCATTTTTAGAAAGTCATTAAAGTTTGAAATTTCACATAAATTTTTTGTTTTTTTTTTAATGTTAACTTTAAGTTATAATAAGGTCAATCCTAAAATTTTAATTCGATTGTGTTAATATTGAATAATCTGTGTGTTTTTTAACGTTCTGGCTATTTTCAATATTTTTTACATTGAAATAGCCATAAAAATCGAAAGGTCATAAAAAAAAAAAAATTGTTTTAATCTAATTATAGCATAAATAATAAACCCTGAAAATTTAAGATATGAGGCGGTCATGCAACCACTTCTGGATGATTTGGCATGGATTGACCCTATTGTATTTATTTTAATTGTGATGGTAAAAATAAAGTTTGTTATGTTAAAAATTTAAATGAAATATTAATTTATTTGATTTTATGTTTTAGGAAAATATGTAATGACTAAATTAATCATAATATAATATAAGAGTATAAATACAATTTACATGTATTTTATAAAAGTGTTCAAGTGAAACATTGTCACATGGTCACTTTTTACTCTGAAGTTAAGTCGTTAAAATACAATTAATTAACTTAAATAATAACTATCTAGTAAAATTTTGTACCATATTGGTAAGTATATTATTATTTTGGTTTTATTGATATCAAGTTTGTTAATTTTAGTTAAGTTTTGAATTTTTTAACCAATGTTAAACATTTAAACTAGTTTTTCTCAAAACTACAAAAAAACACTTGGTCACTTTTGGCATGATGGCAACAAAATATTTAAAAATAAAGAAATAAAAATATTAGTAATTATTATACAGCTATACATATTAAATTAACATTAATTCATTGATTGTTTTTTGTTGTTGTTTCTTACTTAAAACACTTGTTATACAATGTGTAACTTATCGTGTGTAACTTATCGTGTTTAATTATTATTATTGCTAGTTTGTATTAAATTATTGTTTTGTAAAGAGGGAAAAGATGATATGTATTTGAACCGGTTTATCGGAATTGTTATCGCCACTCGGTGATATCTTTTTGTTTAATAAATCAGTAGTGATGGGAATTTCGGGTCAATCGAACGATCCGGATCGTTTGGATCGGATCGTTCAAATGACCCGTTTATATAACTCGTTCTTTCGTTCATTTCTTACGATCGGTCACGGTTCTTATCAATTACTCCTTAGTATGGTTTTCCTGAACGAGTCGTTCAAATTCGCATTTTCATCATGTAACATTACCGTGATATCAGAATTTTTACTGATAATACACTTGTATAATCGGGTTATATATTATTTTTTCAAATACAAATTACTTGAAATAACATAATATGCTATTATACACGAATATTTTTGTATAGAATAAAAACAAATAATTTATACTAGCGGATGAGTTGCGGTACATAAATCCATAGAATTTGTTTCTATAATAAGCGAAATCATTTAAACTATTTGTTTTCATAAAAGGAGTTTTATAGAGAAATTAATTCACCTAAATCAGATATTACAATTTACAGCAGCTATGACTAGATTATAAAAGAATGAGGTGGTTTAATACCTCTCACAACAATTATATTAGTCTAATGGTCAATTTTTGTCCTAGTTGCTAAATTCAATAATTCATAGACCTATTTTCGCTTATAAATAATTATATGAATGTAATATTTATGAAATAAATAGCTATATATTGATAATCAAAATTGTTCTTCAAATGAACAATGTAGTAGGATACTTGAAATAATCGAACTTTATTAAACCTGCATGATTATGTTAGTAGAAACATGTCACAACTTTGAAAATTTAGTCTGCAGACCTGCAATAAAAATGTTTTTATCACAAACCAAATAGTGTTGCTTTTAAACTCTCATTGGCAATAAGTATTTTTTTATTTAATTTTTTAAAAAAACATAAGTATACTAGGCTCCACCTAGCTGGGGCTTCGCCCCAGACCCGGGGCCCTTCGAGCCGTCATCATAAGTAGGCCACTGATTCCGGTAGAAGTACCCGGCTACGCCGAGCACGATAAGTGTTTTTCAGAAAAAATATTACTTCGGTGATACTATAGAAAACTATATCTAAAAATGTTATTATTAAAATCAGGAAAATTCAAAAAGAGAATATAGTAAAATGTAATTGTTATTGGGTATAAGGTTGAAGCCTCTTAATGAGGTATTCCCTTTAGGCCTATTCAAAAATTATTTTAGGAGGAACTTTAATATTTTTTACTTTGTTAAACATGTTATAGAAATTTTTTTGCTAAAATTAAAGTAATGATGAAAAAAAAGGACATTAGGTCCTTATATATTAGAAGTTGCCTAAAAGAATATTGATAGCGCGTGTTCAAGGAGGGGCCAATCTCTCTTAAATACACCCCTATTATACATAAAAATTATTAATAATCTAATTAAAATAATTGTGTTTATATTATAGAATAATTAAAAAAAAATTTAGCAGGTTATTATAAGTGGCACACTGTAAATTTAAATTAAAATTAATATTAAAATAAAATTAATATTAAAAATAAAAATAAAAATTTAATTTTGATAAATATATTGGTAACTGCGATTTAACGATGAACATCATANCTTGTTCTATTATACAGGGTGTTCAGTAAGTCAGGAAACGGGTTTCTATTGTTCTCATTGTTACAAACAATGAGAACAATAGAAACCCGTTTCTTGACTTACTGAACACTCTGTATAATAAGATACTTATAAAGAATATATTCTTCGTTTTTTTTTTAAATTTTTATATTATAAGAATATAAGGTTAGGCATAGGTTTTAACCGAAGTGCAGGTAAACGTTNTTAGGCATAGGTTTTAACCCAAGTACAGGTAAACGTTCAGTAAATGAACGAATCATGAAACAGTGTGTCCGATATATTGCGTGAAACGAACGAACGAATGAACGTATGAACGAATGAACGATATCTATTTTTTTTGCGATCCGGATCAACTCGTTCACTGATATGACCCGTTCAAAAAGACCCGTTCGTTCGTGAACGACCCATCACTATATATCAGTTGTATACTAGACACCCACGTGTTGAATCATTTGTGTCACCTTAGCCATATACATATACGATAGTAAAGGCAATATTGTAAAACTATCGTCACGAAAGGTCTATCGCTTTTTCTATGTCATTTAGTAAAATTTTTATTATTACAGATTAATTAAAAGAATATACATATATATATATTAAGTCAAAATTTAAAAATTTATAGTTAATAAATGAATAAAGTTACGTTCAAAATTTAAATGCCATTTATTATTAAAATAAAACTTCAAATATTTCATTTCATTCTAAATATGTGTTCTCATTTGAAAAAAACAATGTTAAAACCCATACAAGGCAATAGGGATGAACTTAAAAATTATTACGTACCTATAATTCTAGAGTTCAAATATAGAATTATTAAAAACAACATGGATAATTCAATCAGCCAAATTTAATTATTAGATATCATTTTTAGCCTTAATTTTGATATAATATTTCTTACAACTTTTCTGAGTTAAAAAACGAATTAAGTTCAGAATATATTAAAATTTATTAAAATAATTTAGCAATGTCCAAACTTTTTTATTCAAATATTACTAAAATGAAAAAATTTAGTTGTACCTAATTTAATATTCATATAATTTTCAAAATGTTTTTAATTAAAAATTGATTTGTAACATTATTTTTGACCTTGCCCATAAAGTATTATTGTTTGGTATTCACTACTATTGTTACTAATATGTAAATAATGTATATAATAAAATTAGTGAATTTAACAAATAAAATAAAATTTAATTTTGTTGAATGGTTTTTAAAACATACATGATAGATAAACAGCAATTATTTAAATTTAAAGTAAATATCTTATTAAGGTTTCAAACAAATTTAACTTATGTAATTTTACATAAATAAAATGTTATATTTTTAAATGACCGCATTTTTTTCTGGATAACGTTTAATTATGAAAAAGTAAAAATTACCTTGATAAATATCTCGATTGTTGGTGATTTATTGAAATTTCAGATATTTTGAAATAATATTTTAATAAATGTACTTACGATTGGAATGAGTTTGAAATTTAAACAACAAACAATATTTATCGTACTGCATTTTATAATTAAAAAATTGCTTATTAAAAAGTAAAAAATTACTCAAATTTACTAAGAAAATGTCAATGTGTATTAAACATGTGTATTGTTTCCATAACAACTGTAACTTTGATTAATCAAGAATACTTTACTATTATAACAATAACAATTAACCAGTATATTATAAAAACATTTTATCCAAGAGAAATAGAATGGCTAACATTATATGTGAGAGATAATTTATAAATTTCATAAAACTTTTTTGGAAAAAAAAGACCTGTTGGCACACCTCATACCGAATTGTCTTAATACGGTTTACACACCTAAGTGTTATCACCGAAATGTTTTATATTATACCCATCATATGGTTATCACTTGAGGTTATCACTCTTCTGGTTAATTTTCAATCAGCATAGTCACTCGTTTGTCCTGTGTATCATGTGAGTGTTCTCTGTAGTTAATTTCAGAGTCAGAAAAATGCGTGTTCATCAAATGTGATAATGTTTCATTATCGTTATTAGTAAACATGCCGTCTGGCAGTAGTATTGCTTTGATAGTTTTGTTTGGTCCATTCCTTAGTTATTGCAGTAGTCTAGTTGCTCTAGGGAATTGTTGTATATCCCCACAGAACTTCTTTTAACTTTCTTTTTTGGACTTTTTCAATGCAGGTTTGTATTTCCTTTGGGCGTCCTTATAGAATTTCTAGTGTTGTTTCAAACCTGATTTCATTGCTTTATTTAAGAGCTTACGTGAACTCTTTCTTAATTTAGACAGGTTAGCATTTCACCAAACTACACCCTGACCTGTACTTTTCCTTTCTATTAAAGGACAGCTTTCCTTGTAAGCCGAGACAATGAAGTTCTGTAGTATATTTACAGCCCTTTCAGTATTCTGTCTCGACTCCAATCTAAACTGTAGGTTATTCAGGTCACATAAAAGATCTGCCCTGTAGTTATCCCAGTTTGTTCTTTTCGGGTTCCTATAGTACTCTGTCTCAACTTTGTTAATTTCCAAAGTGAATCGTAAGTGCCTATGATCAGAAAGAGAAGGTTCGGAGGACACTTTCCACCCTTTTATCTTTTGAAGTAACCAAACTGTCAGATCAATGACTTCCTGCCTGTTCCTGATTACAAAGGTAGGTTTGTTACCTCTATTCAGTATACTGAGGTCTGTAGTCAGTAATAGATCCAGTATTACCTCTCCTCTTTGATTTATGTTACTGCTCCCCCAAATAGTGTGATAAGCATTAGCGTCCATACCTAAGATGAGTTCTAATTTTTCATTTTTATAATTATTAAAGAGCATAGTTAGGTCCCTACCTGGATGTATGTCCTCATATGGTAGGTATCCTGAAGCTACTATAATATTTTTACCATCACTTAGTGTTACTCTAATAATAGTCAAGTCTGCACTTGATAGATTAAGTACCAGGCTTTAAATTTTTCATTAAACAAAATGCAAGTTTTTGTTTTATTTGCTTGTTTATGAAACAGTATAAAATTCCTTAAATTTAGCCTCTTAATCTGGTCACCATTAATCCATGGTTCCTGAATAAGTGTTATTTGTAAGGGTGTTGTATGCCTCTCAGTTAGGGTTCTTAGTAATACACTCCTGGTCCCCTAACTGTGATGCAGGTTTATTTGTGTGAATTTAATTCTGTTGTCAGCCATTCAGAAAACTGATGTTGACGCTTGAGAAAACACGCTGTACTAGATATGATACAGGTGTTTGAAACAGTTCCTGTATCACATAACCTTCCCTGTGGGTGGTGTCCCTCCGCCATCCTAAAGCGGTGACCGTTCCTTAGGTTCGCTCTCCACATTTCCTTTTGGATCCGTGGAGAGGTTCCCCTGAGCTGTGGCCGTTATTGAGGATGGTGGTTTCCCGGGTCCCTTTCCTTTATGTGACTCACTTCCTCCCATCCCTTTCGAGGCAGGAATGAAGTGCGTCCGTTTATTTTTTACCTGTGCCTTGCCTCCTTTTTCAAGTGGTACTGGTGATTCTTCAGCCTTCTTCTTCCCAGATTTTTGAGGAACTGATCTTTTTCACTTTCTTCTGGGCTGATGGCTGCTTGGCAACATAGTCCGTGAAGCAAACTCTGCCCATTCCAAAATATGGATTGTGCTTCAGTTTTTTTAGTTTGACCATTCTCTTCTCATCCACACTTAGGAACAAAGTTTGTCCTTTCAGGCCATTCTCTGTCTCATGGTGGACTTTCCAGATCGCTGTGTTCTGTTTTGCCTAAATTTCCAAGATCTTCTTGGATTTTTTTGACAGCCCTGGTAAATGAGTGACCATTCATTTATGCTGGATCGGGGTGTAGGCTTCCATTAGGATTTCTACATCGTCCCAAGGGTTTATCAAGTTGACATGATCAGTGAGCCACTTAAGAGTGCTCTCTTGGGTTACACTGATCACAAGTGCTCCATCAATGAGTTTGGTGTCTTCAAACTTTGGTACATCGGTTCCATCAGTACCCGACAGTATCAAGTCTACAACACAAGATTCAATAATTATCCCGTGTTCTGTGGTCAACTTGTTAGTGGGGTAGTCTGCGAGTAGACTGACTGCCGCTCAGTTTCTCAGATCTAAGTTTTAGACCCTCGATTTTGTTAGCTGCTGCTCCCAGTTGATCTTGCGACTTGATCCTGCATTTGTTGATATTTTTATATCTTTGATAGTAGACGGTTCACCAGGTGTCCCGTTGTTCGCATTGAGACCTTCAAGTTCGTCGATTCTTCTACGAAGAATTGCCATTTCACGCACTTGTTCCAATAGGTTGTCCGTAGGATCCTTGTTTGTCCCAAGTTCGTTATTTTGTGGTGTTTTTATCCATATAGTTCCCACGAGTAGTCAAGAAATAAAGGTCCATCACAGCAGAGCTCTGTGATAAGGCTGTATACTCTATGGTGCGCCAGGTGCCATAGAGGATCCCTAAGGTCACTATACCTTTCGGCTAACTACCCTGTGACAAGTTAGCAATCTTTTCAATTGGTATGGCTGGGTTAGGGGGGCTTATTCGCTGTTATCAAGCAGGTATGTGCTACTAGTGCCAACTAACCAAAGTCATGACTGGCTAAGAGCAGTGGCACTTGTTGCCACACCCACTGAATTAACTAGAGTCCCCCGGGGTTGCTAAGCCCGTGATCATACGGATCCCCCTGCGGGTAACACATGATAAATAAACAATTTTAATTATTTAAAATCAAAGTAAATATTTACTTAACGTTACAAAAAAATTCAATTAATGTATTTTTACATAAATAAAATGTTATATTATTTTAAAGACCAAATATTTGTCTGGAAAAAGTTTAATTATGAAAAAGTAAAAATTACCTTGATAAATTTCTATGTTATTGGTCATTATTGAAATTCCATAAATTTCAAATTAATGTTTTAATAAATATACTTACAACTAGCATGAGTCTAAAAGCTAAACAGCAAGTAAAGTTCATCGTACTGAATTTTATTATTATTGAAAATTGTATTCGATTTCCAAAAGATATTGCATCACCGTATATGGTTTAAAATAATTTCCCATAAAACATTGATTACTTGCAAATACAATTAATGTTTAAAAGATAAATGTTTGGTCGCCGATCAAACGCAGCGCCACTGGCGCGCCACCTGTTAACTCGATCTAAATGGTCGCGCGTGGTGTGTACAGCGAGCCTGTATTCGGCGCCTATGCTAAAGCGGTCCTATGACAGGTAATGGTGTGTCTCGGTTTTGAGAGCCCCCTCTTAAGCCTATGATCGTGGTATTTATTCTAATTGAAAAATTTTGGATGTTTTTCAGCTGATCAACTTCAGGAGAACATCTCCTTTCTGAACCGTAAGGACCGAAGACAGAAAACTGCACATGAACCATACAATATTGGTTGTATATTAACATTTGTAGTATTAATTATAGTTAAGATTGTGATTAATTATCAATAAATAATAGTTTGTTTTTTTTTTTTACTAGAAGAATATTGTAACAAGCAGCCCCTTAATAATAAAGGGGAATGGCCTATTACTGTGCGATGGTGTTGTTTATTTTGTTGAAATCAAAATGCGGAAATCAGAGGGGATAATAAATAGGTACACCTGCTTATGATTGTATAAATTACGAATTATATTACAGTTCTGAAAATGAAATTCTTAAAAGTAAAGGGAAAGGGGGGGGTGTAACTTACATATTATACTGACCGACAAAGCGGCCATGAACAAAATAGATAATATACAAAATAAATAAAACAAACAATTAAACACTTAGCTGTATAAGTTAAGATGGTAATTAATGGTGGTGAGTGTGGACTGTATGTGAGCGTTGATGACGACGTGAACGATGACACTAACTCGTAATATGCGAGAAGGATTATTTTACACGGATATACCGTACAAAACATGTAAGACGCAACCGTATGAGCATAAACAATAAAGATATGGCGAACTATGGCCGATCAATAGCACAAACACGCGGAGGCGTTTGCTGTGAATACGAGAGAAGATAACGCACTACTTAATTGTTGAGGAACGACTATTAGATCGTAGTCGCGAGAACGAGTGTACTGTTTACGTACCAAAGAGGATGTGTCGCTCGCTGAGGAAGTAACGATGATCGGACCAATCATTAACACGTTCGAACCGGTCATACACGAGTGCCACACTCTACCCAACAAATATTGTTACTGATTGTCTTAGTTGAATTAAGTTAATAAGTCGTGTCCATAACAGTCGAAAATACTGGATGCCCTGACAAAGAAGTGTTTCGAGTTGGTGGCATAGCAATAAATAATATAAATACAAATTTATTTAATAATAAACAAAAAGAAACTTAAGTTTATCACAAAGTATTGATTAACTCAAATTTACTAAGAAAATATCTGTCGTAACACAGTAAAATGAAAAAATAAGGTAAAAGTGTGTAAAATGTGTAACTATGTGTACGAAGATGAATATGAGGAGGTGGTGCCTACTGTCTAAGTATTCACGTGCGTGTTGTCGTACAGCAGTCACCGTGCTCGGCTGACACTCCGGGTTAGCTGTGGGTGTCGAAAGGCTGTTGTTATAGGAAGGGAGAATAAGAGTAACACCTAGGTATGAGCTGCAGACGAAGTGCAAGACACAAATACTTTGGGTATAGGAGAGGATAATGAAGTACGAGGTGCAGACGAAGTGCAAGACACAAGTACTTCAAAGAGAGAACGGGGTAGCCGAGTATAAGGTGCAGACGAAGTGCAAGACACAAATACTGGGCGTACCAGATAAGGAGTATAACAAAGTACGAGGTGCAGACGAAGTGCAAGACACAAGTACTTTAGTTATTAGGAGAGGATAATGAAGTACGAGGTGCAGACGAAGTGCAAGACACAAGTACTTCAGAGAGAGAACGGGGTAGCCGAGTATAAGGTGCAGACGAAGTGCAAGACACAAATACTGGGCGTACCAGATAAGGAGTATAACAAAGTACGAGGTGCAGACGAAGTGCAAGACACAAGTACTTTAGTTATTAGGAGAGGATAATGAAGTACGAGGTGCAGACGAAGTGCAAGACACAAGTACTTCAGAGAGAGAACGGGGTAGCCGAGTATAAGGTGCAGACGAAGTGCAAGACACAAATACTGGGCGTACCAGATAAGGAGTATAACAAAGTACGAGGTGCAGACGAAGTGCAAGACACAAGTACTTTAGTTATTAGGAGAGGATAATGAAGTACGAGGTGCAGACGAAGTGCAAGACACAAGTACTTCAGAGAGAGAACGGGGTAGCCGAGTATAAGGTGCAGACGAAGTGCAAGACACAAATACTAGGCGTACCAGGTGAGGAAAGATAACAGAGTACGAGGTGCAGACGAAGTGCAAGACACAAGTACTCTGAAATGTCGAGGAAAAGAGTATATAGGTTAGAAAAGGAATAAACAAAGACTTTACTTTAAACAGTAAGCCGGACAGCGACAACCGAGTACTGAGACTGATGAATGACACAAGGCACTGGAGTCGACTGACCACGATGGTCAGGTCTATTGGGTTTTTATAATAATTACACTTATTGCCGATTTGGCAATAAATATTATTTGTTAATTCATCAGTCTCAGGCAGCGGATGTGCTGTCTGTATTTTATTAAAATAATTCTCACGATTATGAAAACGTGACACCATCACAGATCTATGTATTTGCTTCTATGGTAATTTTAACTTCATCAAAAATACTTTACTATTATAACATCTATTAACATTAACAATTAGCCAGTAGGTATTATTTAATAATTAATTATATTTTATAGCAAAGGCAGCATTTATATTACTAGTGTTATTAAACGTTTACTGGTTCTATGCATTTCTTTATCAATTTTGTATACAAAGTAATAAAATAGTAAGGATAAGCAAAATACATTTCTTTCCTTTTTTTCTAACTAATCTTGTAGGTTAAATTTTTTTCCCAATCAGTTATTCTATATAAGTCACTATATGTTTGTAAAATATCAATTAATTAAATGATAAAAAATAAATATTCATTATAGCCATAAAACTATATATCCTAATTTAAATTTGATTATTTACTAATATAATTAATTAGCATCTAAAATAATTGATACCATTTTACAAATTTTGCATGAGACAATTAAACCATTACAGAGTACTTACAATATTAGTCTATAATTTGTGGTTATAAAGTTTATTTATATGGCACACAATTTATGTATATGTAGTTTTACATGCAAAAGTTCTATGTATACTTAATATAATTTATACAGATTCTCTGTACAAAAAATGGTACGACAAATAACGAATAATTATTTATCAGCTTTAGAATACAAATTATAAATATAAATATATTTATCTATAAACCAATTTCACTATTTTGTTTTTTAAAATTACAAAAATTAAAAACAAATAATTATAATATTGAATATTCACTAACCTGTACTCTTTAAATGGGTCAGTCTGTCCTACTGGGTAGAAACATGTTTCGGCGCACAGAGTCTTGGGTTTAATCCCTAGAATGCCAACAAAATTATTCTTGTGATTTTCTCATTGGTGGTGTTTGATCTTTGATGCAAGCGGTTCATAATATCCATCCCATTCATCATTGGCCTAGCCAAAAACCATCTTTGATTTCCTAACATGTGAAAGAGTGCTTGATATTAATGTGAAAACAATACATCTTACGTATTTATTATGTATTAGAAAAAAAAACTAATATAAAAAAAAATTTACAGCAATACTTATTTTTAAAAATGAAGAAAATATTTATAAAAATATAAAATAAAAACTATTAAATTTTGTTGAAAATGTGTTTTTGGTACCATAGAAACGATTCCTAGTACTCATTTCACTCACAGCCAACTTTTATAATACTAATTTTCCAGGAATAAAATTTCAAAGATATTTTATATCTATTCATTATATTGAGAAAAAAATAAAGTAAAATTCACAAAACTACTTTTATTTTATGTAAGTAGAAAATAATTAGAAAAAGAACTATTTAATATTGTAGAAAATATTTTTTGGGTACCATCCCAGTGTGCAAAAATTTATTTAAATAATATTAAATATACATTTTTAAATCTATCTTACCTAATGGACATGTATCAATAGAAGATAGTTATTATTTAAGTTTTACATTTTATTTTCTAGAAACAGTAGAATTTCGATTGTCTGTCAGTCTCTGCATTAAGCATGCAGCAAATATGTATAAAATGTTTACAAGTAGTAGAAAATCCAATGCACAAATTAAACGTTTCGCGTACATTGGATTTTACAATAACGAAATCAAAAGAATTTAATCCCTTTTTTTAAATAATCAGTTACTAAAATATAAAAAATGTCATTTTTAATGTTCCTACTGCATGGCTGTTCATAAGCGGAGATCCTGTTAATTATAAGGGAGGCTTAAATTTTCATCTGCAGACAGAGCCGTGGAACGTTTGCCCCCACACCTCTTACCATAAATTTATATATGAAATATTGTAACACATATTTCTATAGAAAATCATCTTCATAAATTTTATTTCAATGAATCTAGGATTTTATAATATAAATTGATTCTGTAATAATCTTCAGCTTTTGTAGTGTCTCGTCACATTACTTCAAATATTTCATCTGTAGTAGTGCTTACTATAAACTGATCCAAATGATTTGTCTGTTGTCTTTTTCTTTTAAGTCCTACTCAAAATTAAATATTATAAAAATTGATCACTTGTGGCTAATATTATTTTAAATTAAAATTATTAACAAAGATAACAAGCGTATAGTATTCCACAGCTAAATATAGAATTTGTTAAAATAGTGTACATGAAATTATTATGTTCAGTATATCACACATGCCAAAGAATGTTAACAATAGCATTATCTATGTTACTTCTACCGCTAATAATATAAATACTTATACTTCTAATATTTTATAACGTATATATTTATATACTTGTGCTAATAGATGAATATTCGGTATTTGCCCTATATTCGGTACATAGTCGAGTAAAGGGAACCCGGCTTAACAGATAATTTTTTTAAATAAAATATGCGTTTTAGGAATCATATAAAATGAAGTTTAATACATAATTATTATACCTATTATTGAGCAATAAATTTTTCATGCTCAAAACCATTAGTTTTTACAATATACTAGGGAGCTTCAATTTCGAATACTTCTTCAGAAGGGTTAAGTCCCCGTAAGTTCCCCCATCCCGATCACCATCAATGGGGCTGATTTTATAGTGTCTAACCTAAAGAATAGGTGGAATAAACTATTAGCTAAATTAATAACGTTGACATCTGAAGAAACCGAGACTGTAAGTGTTGACGAAATTATACAACTATGCAATGGAATGAACAATGATGTATCAACAACAAGATAATTAACAGGTTGGCTAGAATATGAAATACACGATAAAGGCTTTAATATATTGAATGATAATCAGCTTATTGACAACATATTGCCGTCAAAGATTAGTAACAAATCAAACCAGACTACAAGCCACTCCGAAGCAAAGGCCATGTTATCAAACTCCATCGACTGATTTGAAGTACAGGAGGAGGCATATATAACACAGGTCTTATTTCTCGTAAAATACGCAACATTGGCGCTTTAAAAGTTCAAGCCTCGAAAAAACAAAAAAAAAATGACTGATTATTTTGTATAATTTAAATTAATGCACTTTATATTGAAGCTGTTGGAAAATTTTAATATAAAAAATATATTTTGTTTTATTCAATATGTTTGTTATAAAATCTCAGTCATGATCTCGATGGGGACGGCTTATCGAAGTTTTACTATACTTTTTTTAGCTTCGATGCGAAGCTGAGAAGGTATTGGTTTTACTATTATTTTTTAGTATTAGTTTTTTTTTTTTGTGTCCGTTACCACTTTTTCTCAGCTCTCACCGAACTGATTTTTTTCAACAATACGTCAAAAGATCAAAAATCGTATTTAGTCGAAGACATTACCCTCAAAAATTGAAAAAAAATTCCCTCGTTCCCTATAAATGGGGGAAACCTCCAAAAAAATTACAAATTTTAAAATCGCTAATTTTCGTAATTTTTACAAATTTTTTTAAATTAAAACTACCATAACTTTTTCAAAAATGAACAAATCAATATAATTTTTTTTTTATAGATACATAATGTCTTTACCTATCATTTGGTATATTTTTTTTATAAGTTTGACCCTTTACCTGCCCACAGGGGGGGATTTAAAATGACAACTTTTCCACAAAAAATTTACTTTTTCAACTTACTTTTTGAAAGTGTTCCGGAAAGTCTGACACTTTTATATATGTCTTAAATTTTTTATGATAGTGATTTTAATCACTGTCAGATATTATTATACTTGATCCAACTATGCCACGTCACCACTGTGCCGCAACCCCCCTGTGCTGGGTTTTTTATATATGTATGCTTAATATACATAATTATGTATATTAATTCATACATAGTATGATAATTATAAATAACTAACTTTTTGGAGTAACGAAGTCCTTGTACTGTTTAAGTCGGTCTTGAGCTGAATAATGTATATTATTGGTGTTGTATTGTTGTCTATTTTCGGGTTGTTTGAATTTAATTGGTTGATGTACAATTTGTGGTTCGTCAGTTTTACAGTATTTCATAAGTCTATCCTGGGCCATATAACGTTATTCATTGTTCACTGGATAACATTTGGCATTATACGATGCGTAATTGTTTATCTTAAACCCATGTTTGTAAGCGTTCTTCTTTGTATAAGTTTTCTCATATCTATTGCCAACGTCTTTGGATTTCAAATTCTCAGCATTCCAAATCCGAGTGTTGAGACTTCTTTTAGATATTGAATATGTCAGTATGAGTTAATTTTTGCCAATAAATGCCTTTAAAAATATTGGTCTTATCTATGCTATGTACACATATTTTTCAATTACGATTTTAAATATTTCTTTCTTTTTGATATTATTGATAAGGTTATTCATCGAGAACGTGTCAAAAAATTCCCCACATATTCCTTGAAGTTTAACGCGATACTCTTCGGGCTGTTCACGATTCTTGTCATTTACTTTGGTAACTGTTAAATTTTAGAAGTAGTCATAATATCTTATGACAACCCGATCTCCTCTCTCTAACGGCGCCATAATTATGTTCAGTAATATAACAAATGAATTTGACGGCTGATTTCGGAAAGAGTCAATATGTTCGACTTTCAAATGTTCAAGATTTTTGAAATTTGATTTCGATGCGACTGAGACTTCTAGACGGTTGGCTTCCACAAGAGCTTATATGTTCTTTGTTCGCTGGTTAGACTAAAAGTCCCAATGAATTTTTAGTTTACTAAATCTTTTATACTAATTTTTTTCCAAATTTTTAGCCAACAACAAATAACGTTGCTAAAACAAATTTTTTATTTATTCAAAGATAAATATGCCCTCTAAAACTTTTATAGAGAAAATTACATTAATAGATAATTCATTGAACTTGGACAAAACATCGTCGAAAAATTATCTTTCAACTAGTGATGGGCATTTTCGAATATTTTAAACTATCGAATAACTATTCAAATTGTTTTTATACAACCGAATAGTTTATTTTTAGCATAAACTATCGAATATATTGTGTAACTAATATATTATTAATTATAATTATTATTCGAAATTTCCCACCACTACTTTCAACCCTATCGTCCAAAATATTGCCAGAAAATAATATTACAACACATTTCACGAACATTTCATTACGAAATAACGAAATCGAATCTTTTAAAAAACTGAACTCAGAAATTATTACACAAACGGAAAATGAAAAACAGCCTACCAAACACATCTACAAACCGTATTAGCTAATAATTCTTTTAACACGAACAAATCATAGTCAAAAAATAATCTTTCAACTCAACCATTTCAAATATTATCACAGTGGGGACGTGGCATAGTTGGGTCCAGCAGAAATATCTATCATAAAAAACGCTTCGATGCAAATCTATAGATAGTGTTTAATTTTAAAAAATTAATAGATTTTTCCAAAAGTTATTTGATCTCCTATTTCATTATTTATATTCTGATTACAAGTCTTATGATTTATAAGTGTAATATATGAATAAATAAATAAATAAATAAATATAAATAGTACTGAACTTAAAAAAAAAAAAATACATTTTTCAAAAAGTTATAGCATTATAAAATTAAAAGTATAAAAAAGAATTTTTTTACAAAAATCGAATTTGTCTATTAACTTTGATGTCTGTTTTCGCTGTGAAGACAAAATAAAGTCAGGAATTTTTTTACATAATAAAGTATGTTACATTAGCTTCAATTTAAAATATATATAAAAGTGTCAGTATTTCCGGAACATTTTCAAAAGTTAATTTTTTGTGAAAAAGTTGTCATTTTAAATCCCTCACTGTGGGCACGTTAAGGGTCAAATTTATAAAAAAAAATATACAAAATGATAGGTAAATACCTCACGTATCTACAGAGTGATCCATTTAACATTGACCAGCAAATATCTTATCTTATCTAATATGTGTCTTTACGAGCCATCATAACCGCTGCAATTAACTACCTGTATTACAAGTCTACCCGTTTTATACATATATATAGGTAAAAAAAATCAAAACTTTAAAGTGAAATAACATGCAAACTAATCGACTTAAATGGAAAATTCAAACGCTAAAAATTATAAAAAAAAAAACTCTATCAATATATCTAACTAAAAATATATGTTTCCATTTGAAAAAAAAAAGTTGGTACCCTTTTAAGGCATAAGGGATGAACCTAAAAATTATCTGATCATGGATAAATGTAGAGTTTTATGTAACTAAAATAATTTAAAAAAAAAATTATTAAAATAATAAATAGTTTTTGAGATATTTGCTGGTCAATGTTAAATGGATCACCCTGTATAAAAAAAAATTCATATTTTTTTGGTCATTTTTAAAAACGTTATGACATTTTTAAGTAAAAAAAAAATTGAAAAAATGTCGAAAATTATCGATTTTTAAATTTGTAATTTTTTTGGAGATTTACCTCATTTACGGGGAACGAAGGACATTTTTTTTAAGTTTTGAAGATAATTTTCAATTGTCTTCGACTAGATACGATTTGTGATCTTTTGAAGTACTGTTGAAAAAATCGGTTCGAGGAGAAAAAGTGGTAACAGACACAAAAAAAACCACATCATAGTAAAATTAATACTTTTTCAGCTTCGCATCGAAGCTAAAAAGTAAAATTAATTATGTCATGTGAGTAATAAAGATATATACACATGGAAATAATAAAATAATACATAGGAGTACTGAAGTTATACTGAGTAAATAGTACATACGATTTGTGATGGTTTTACTATTGTCCGGTAGTCTTGTTCATCTTATCATCTTTAAAATGTGTAAACTCAACCCCTCCCCACCTGTACATAGTGTTTTGTTGTATAAATATATATATATATTTAGTCATTACCGAGTAATGGATCAAATACGTTGAACTTTTATGCCGGCTATATTAATCAATCTATATATAACTCAAGACGTTTGATGTAAATATTTCTTTCATTGGGAAATAACCTGCCGTTGTAATAAACATTGGGCTCAGTGGAAAATTGGAAAATTTACGATCAAATTAATCCACCTTGTGTAAAACACAAAATAACATGTTACTATTTCTTCCAAGTAACAGATTGTTATTACTACTCAATAGATATGAGATTTTTGACTTACTGATATGAATCAGTTCACTCAAATGAGTTGACTCAATGTATCAACTCCAAATCCCAACTCCCAATCGTCGAATCTTTAAAGGCGCGATTCTGACTCGTGAGTTGTAGAAGTTAGTAGAACGCGAATTACAACGCGCAACTCGCAAGGCATACTCGTAGAGTGCCTTCTAAATGCGCCATAATAGTAGTTATCTGTAATAATATCAAATATGAAATATCAATGAACTATTGTTTTACACAAATGTGAATAATAATTCATTTTACTCATTGTAAATAATTATTATTTATTATATACTATTGTAAAATGAAATATAATATTGCTATCAATAATTTTTTATTCATTATTTGTTTATATATATTGGAATTAAATTAAAGCGCGAAAGAAATGAGAATCAAATTCAAATTGTATGTACATTATGGAAAAAGTAGTTGGTTATTACCAGGACTCGGAATTTATAGCATTTGCTAGAAAATGCTATTTTTGATGATTTTTCAAAAAAACGCTTATTTTCAGTTTTTTCTGCTTTTTTCGATGATTTAATAAAAAACAAATGCTTGTTTCTTATTTTTTCTGTTTTTGTACATTAAAATATTTTCTTTATGACGCAGCCTACTCAGGTTTTTTTTATCGGTTTTTGATAGATCTAATAAGGAAAACAATTCAATTGCCTTCCTTGTTTGTAGGATTTTATCTTTGTTATCTTATCTATTTGATAGCCAACGCCGTCCTCGGCATCGTTAACTTCTTTAGCTATGGTTGAAGTGTCATACTAATGTGGTACTTGGTTGATTTCCTTTTTATAATAAATTTCTCGGTAAACAATATTTTTAGACCATTATGGCATACTGGGATATCAACACAAATTTATATTTAATTTTTCAAAAAATCCATAAACAAGATATTATTTAACATTTCTTGTCATTCAACTTGAAAGTCGAAGACAGACATCATTTTGATTCTTTCAGAATTAATTTTTTTTGTATTTTTAATTTTAATTTATAATTAAAAGAATAAATTAATTAAATACCCGTTCTTATTTTCAATGAAATAATTTCATTTTAATGGTATTTAATATTAAAGTCCTAAAAAAGTATATTCAGCACAGTTACAAATATTTAGTACTTTATTATTTAAAAGAAAATTAAGAAATTTTTGAGGATTTTTTGATTAATTTTTTTATTTATAAATGCTTATTTGAGTGCTTTTTTTTATGTTTTATAGTGGTTTTTTTGATGATTTTAAGTGCTATAAGTCCCGTACCCTGGTTATTACTAATTAGTAATTTTATGAGATGATGGGCCTCAAACCCTGATTTTTACCTATAAGATGGTTGAGCTAATTTTAAGTTAAAACTTCTAATCATTCAATAGTTTGATTTTTCTTCTGTTAAAATTTTAGATTCTCAATGCATACTCACTATAGTTACACAAAAAGTAATTTATTTGGTTATTTGATATTTAAATTGAAATTATTGGGTTTTATTTAAAGGATTTGTCGTAAAATGTATGCGAAAACTAGTGCCTGGAATTATATGCATTATTATAATTAACCCCTTTTTAGGGGCGATAAAGGGGTCTTTTTTAATTGTATTCATGTTTTAGTGTTTTATATGAAAATATATATTTTTAAGATTAATGAATTTAAAAAAAAAAATGATATTCTTTATCAATCCTTTTTATTTTAAGAAGATGAGGAGGATCTTTTTTCGATTTAAATATATATTTACAAGCAAAAATTATTATATAACATAAGTATAGTTTTACTCAAAACACTTTTTTTTATTTAATTATATACATTATACAAACATTTTTTCTTTACTTTAATAAATGTTAAAATACGGGATTACTCCTAATCTATTTCTGTGTATGTAAAAGCGCAAGACCCTAGGAGTGTGCATTAGTGGTAATAGTGCATTTGTTTTTTTGATTAATGATAGAATAGTATTTTCGTTGCTTGTAGTGTATTTAAGTATTAGATTATCTATCCACTGAAATATTGACAGATGGGCGGAAACTATCTAGCCATGTAAAAAGTCTATACTGTTAAAATTATGATCAATTTTAACAATATTTGGCTAAATATTTTATTACAGTGATACAATAAAGAATATGTTTTCATAGTTACTGTAGTATAATTAATTAACATTTGGACGAGTTGTTAATTTTTAATAATTTTTTAAAAATAATTTAAATAACTTAACATTTTTTGAAAATAATTATTATGTAAATGATTTACATTTAATTTATATATAGTAGTATCTATATATAAATAGTAGCTCTTCTGAATAAATTGGAGAAGACTCCAGTTTACTATACTAAATTATTTTTGTGAACTATTTGGAAATCTTTTACATCAAACAAAAAAGGTTTTTAATTAACGATGTAAAATAATTTATCTAAAATATATGATATTTAATAAATATTTTTGCAAAATTATAAAAATATTTATACATAAATATTTATTGCAGTGGATAATTAGTACATTAAAATGACAAGAGTTTGAAACGATTATTATTTTGTTAAAATTAAACGATTTTCAAACACCTCTTGAACGCTAAACTTTGATACTCGTTCGGTGTAAATAAAACCTTGTTATAATTGAATTTCTCTTAAAAAAATTGAAAAAACTACTGAATTTATTTTTTATGGGTCATTTAGAATCTTTGTAAGTCGAACTCAAAGGTAAGTGAATATAATACAATTTTGAAAATAAAGTTAAAGAAACTTTTTTTGAATGGAATATATTCAATAAATGTGGATTTTATTTTACACTTATTAAGTGATTGTTCGTATAGTCATTTTTAAAGGAGAATAAAAATTCTGATGATTTATTCAAACAATTAAAAGATCCATTATCGACTACTATAAATATATTTTAATAATAAATATTAATATATTGATACTATGATACACAAATTTGTAATGAAAGCTACGTTAAACACATTTTAAAATAATTAATAATGTTGGCTAAATATTCTGTTATAGTCAAACAATAAAGTATTTAACGTTTTCATAGTTACTGGTGTATAGACATATATAAAAAATTTGTTAGTTTTAAAAGAAGTAAATAATTTTTTTCACAAATTGAATGTAATGTAAAATGAAAACAATGTTTGTATGAATTTTGTTGTGATGAATAATTATGATTAAATTGAGAAAAATGTTCAATAGATATTGCCTCATTAAAGACAATGAATTATTATTATATTGCCCATGAATAACAAACATCAAAAACTAAATCAGCGATAATATGACCTTGTTTTGCAATATTATGGCTTTTTAATAATCTGAGTAATATTTTCTTATTATTTATAAGTTTTTTTAATCTGGAAACAAAAGGTAAGTGTATAGAGTAAATATTTCGTGACAAAAATTGATCTTCAAAATTTTTAAAAACACATATCAATTGACACAACAAAGTTTTATTTATTATTATCAACGCTCTAAAGCTCTTTTTATTGCAATTACTACAACTATTTATACTATTTATTTAGTTTTGTAGAAACTTTTCTTTAAACCTTTATATCTTGATAATATATTTTTGACTATATTAGTAATATTATAAGTAATCTAAAAACATTTAATTATATCTTAATTTTTTATTTTTGTCCATTTTATAAATTATTAATTTTCTAAAGTTAAATTAGATTACACATAGTATAGTTTTTATATAGTTTTAGAACAATTAATAGATGGATAAATTACTTGTTGGAACAAATGTTTTATGAAACTTAAGTATATGGACAAAGATAACTAACAAAAATATTCATTGGAACAACATTTTTGGATTGGAATATATTCAATTGGAACAAACTATGCTTTGGGTATAATATTTGTCAGAACAAACGATATGGATAAAAAATAAACTGTTAATTAGAAAAAAAGAATAATAATTATTTAAAGTAATAATTATTGCTTGGAAAAAATGTTTATTAAATGTTAAGACACATTAACCTTCATTCCATGATTTTCTTGATTACATTATTTATCAGCTGATAACTATTGATGTTTAAAATCAAAACAAAAATGATCAGTTATGACACGGCTTACGTAAAATTACAATTATGCTTAAAATTATGAGATCAAAATAAGTAATATCGTATGATTCAGTATTTTAATTTTATATAAAATTTGACACGAGGTTCTTAATTTTAAAGTCAAAACTGTTATTTAGATACCACTTCCCTAACTCTATTACGTTGTACCTACTTTCGTGGTCTTATTAAAAATATAATACAACATTGTTGTGTTTAAAAGTAAAATATTCATCAATTTTTGCAGGCTGTAATATGATATGCAATGTCAGTTTCTCTTTGTGTGCTTAGATTTGAATTAACTGAAGATAATTATAATGTAGATGAAATTCAACAGCAAACATTAACCAACTGGGGTAATATATAATTTAATTAAAAAGTTAAACTACCAATTCTCACAATTATTTAACGTTTTTCTTTAATTTTTCGAAAAAATTCAATAATAAAATGAATTGTCTAAATTGTTTATATCCACTTAGCAGGCAGTGGTCGCTTGCAGTTCTTAAACAAATTTTATATCCTGTAATAATACTATATACCAAGATATTTATTAGAAAAAATTGTTTCCTCAATAATGTACAACTCGAGAGAAATTTTCAAAGTCCTTGTTTGACTTTTTTTTGTAAAATTATAGAGGAACTGTTGGTATAAAAATGTTTGTGGTTAATTGTTATTAAATGATTTAAGAGATCACAAGTTCAAATCTATTTTTTAAATTTTCTATGTAAATTATACACTGCATCCTATAATTAAATATGTTCAAATTAGGATTTTGATCATATCTTTAATGACAAAAATTGATGTCATTGTAGATAAAAGAAAAATCATGTCTGCAAGAGGATGCCGTAAATCTAGAGAACTCAAAATAGAAACTTATGGAAGTGCAGATGAACTTATTGATGAAAATTTAAAAAAAAAAGACTTTATTAAGAAGTCTAAATCAAATTCATTGAAGAAAAAAAATAAACTTAAAAAAGAACAAAGTACAATGAGTAAAACAGAAAAAATAAATTTTATATCAGGAAATCCATTTGTTGAAGTTACTAAAGGTGTTCTTCATGTATATAAAGAAAAGTATGTTTCTTTATACTTAAGGTTTATCACATAATGTCATTAAAATATTTATAATATATTGATGCACTTTATAGTATATTAACACCAGTAGATAAAGCAAGTAATCGAAGTCAGATGGTGTGTATACTATCAGTCCCTTCAAATATGAACTGTCATGACTTGATGACATTTATTGCTGCTTGTCAAGAAAATATACATCATATAAGAATAATTAGAGATGCAATTTCTTTAAACCAATATATGACTTTGATTTCATTTAGAACTCAAGTAAAAGTTTAAATATTTCTTTATAATAGTGATATGAAATTTATAACTAACAATTTGATTAGGAAGCTACAATGGATTTTTTTCATTCTTTTAATGGTATGCCTTTTAACTCTCTTGAACCAGACTGCTGTTGCAATCTTGTATTTGTTTCTAAAATAGAAGTTATAAAAGAAGATCAGCCAGGATGTAGTGCACCACCATCTCAGCATACAGAGTTGCCTGTGTGTGCTGTTTGCTTAGAACGTATGGATGAATCTGTTGATGGAATATTGACAATTTTATGTAATCACTCTTTTCATGGTAATTGTTTAACAAAATGGGGTGACACAAGGTAAACACAATATTATTGTTGTTTATAATTTAAGTCTCAAGTATTAAATTCATAACCCTTCTTATTTTTATGGGAGGTTTCAACTCTATATACCCTAAAGTAAACAAATTAATTATCAAAATGATTATAATTGTGAGCAAATAAAATTACTTTGTTTAAATAAAAATAGTATATATTTACAAGTGCAACTAGAATACAAATTTGGGGACTAATACTTTTCCCACTCTAAATATATTTTTATATATTAATTTATATAGTTTTATAAATTATTGAAAGGTTAATTAATATACTGAGAGGTTGAGCTCTCTTAGTTGTTTCAATGCATATTACTTGTCATTATTTGTATTTTAATATTTGAGGAAAATTATTTGATGTTTATTTTTTTGGTGTTTCTTACAGTTGTCCTGTTTGCCGATATGTTCAAACCCCGGAGTCAGTCCCTGATAATCAGTGTCAAGAATGCCATTCTTCAGAGTCTTTATGGATATGTCTTATATGCGGTTATGTAGGTTGTGGTAGATATGTTCAAGGACATGCATATAAGTAATTATTTTATCCTTTTTAAATTTTCAATTTTAATTAATTAATTGATTTTATTTTAGTCACTATTTAGAAACATCACATTGCTATTCAATGAATTTAGGCAATAATCGTGTATGGGATTATGTTGGGGATAATTTTGTTCATCGTCTGGTTCAAAATAAAGGTGATGGAAAATTAGTTGAAGGAAGTAATCCTGGAAAATTAGATGTAAGTCTTAAATTTTTTAAGTAATTGTGAGGTTTCACAATTAATTATTTAGAATTATTTTTTGATTTTTATCATTTTATCACATCTTATCCACGATGGATGTTACTCCTATACTTCCTTTTATATGTTTTTCCCTTATTCTTTCTTCTCTAGTCACTCCACTCATCCATCTAAGCATTCTCATCTCTGCTGCACTCATTCTTTCCTCTATTCTATTGTAAACTGCCCAAAACTTTGAACCCTACATCATAGCTGGTCTCACTACAGTCTTATAGAACTTACCTTTTAATCTCATTGGAATTTTTCTATCGTTTAACACACCAGGTGTTTTTCTCCACTTCACCCATCTGCACTCAATCCTGTGTCTTATATCTTCATCAAAACCACCATTCTTTTACACAACTTATCCTTTAAAATTTTTCACCTCTTCTATCAAGTCCTCACTTAATGTTACTGATGTCTTCATTTCACCTACTTTGAGTTCCCCTTTGTCAAACTTGTATTCTATATACTCTGTATTAATTATACTTAATCCCTTTCCTTCAAAAGCTGATCTCATTTTTCTAGCCTTTGATTGATTTTCTCCCTATTTTCTCCATTAACACTTTATCGTCAGTGAACAACATGCACCATGATATACCTTTCCTTGTATTTCTCTAGTAATTTCATCTATCACTATAAAGCAGAACCTTGTTGCACTCCTACTCTTGCTCTAAAATCTTCTGTTACTCCACCCACACTTTTTACCCTTGTACAAATATCAACATACATATATTTAATTATTTAAAATATTAAAATATTTCAGCATATTTTTCAAATTGAATTAGTGTAAAAACAGTTTTTTTTTCTTCAATAAATGGAGAAAATTTTTCAACCAATAAATTTTACACTGACAAGGGGAGGTCACGGTGATGGGGTCACCGATTTTCATAAAATTTATATAGATCTAATCTATATTGAATACAGAATCAGACGTATTTGGAATTTTTTGCCAATGCCCCCCCTAAGTCGAGAAAATTGACTTTGAAAATTTTCAATTAGCTTAAATGGGGTAATTTTTCTTCTGGATAGCAATTCGTGTAATGGTCCAGTCGACAGTACGTAATCCTATAACACGTACAGACTCGGGATCGAATCTCACCATCTGATGAAATTTTTTGTTTTTTTTTTCACTGTTTTCTTTTTGAATTATTAATTTTATGTAATATTTGAAAATTTTTTTATAATAAAAAATAAAATATATTTTTTATATTAACCTGGTAAGAGTATATAAATTATAAAGAAAGAGATTTTTGAAAGGTTTAACGTTCAGTGCAAGGTTTTGCGTGATATTCATATTTTATGAAGGAGTAAAGTTAATCATTTTTTTTTTTTCATTGAATAGAATTTATTCATTTGAANTAATATGAACTCCACGCATAACCTTGCACTGAACGTTAAACCTTTCAAAAATCTCTCTCCTTTATAATTTATATACTCTGACCCGGTTAATATAAAAAATATATTTTGTTTATTATTATATAAAATTAATAATTCAAAGAGAAAACAGTAAAAAAAATTCATTAGATGGTGAGATTCGATCCCGAGTCTGTACGTGTTATAGGATCACGTACTGTCGACTGTACCATAACACAAATTGTTATCCGGAAGAAAAATGACCCCATTTAAGCTAATTGAAAATTTTCAAAGTCAATTTTCTCGACTTAGGGGGGCATTGGCAAAAAATTCCAAATACGTCTGATTCTGCATTCAATATAGATTAGATCTCTATAAATTTTATGAAAATCAGTGACCCCATCACCGTGACCTCCCCTTGTGAGCTAAATTCTATAAGATTTATATTAACTTATCCTAAAGTTTCAATAAATTTTTAAATTAAAGATGTTAATTATATGTTAAGTTATTTAAATTTCATCTTGTATTATATAATTTTTTTTTTAATATTAAGATTGAAAATTATGATTTAATTGTGTAATATAGGATACAGATCAGAAACTAGAATCTATTCAATTAGAATTTACCTACCTTTTAACTACTCAGCTAGAATCTCAGAGAAAATTTTTTGAAAACCAAATGAAACAATTTGAAGAAAACAACTATGCACAAGTATTCAGACTAAAATTTCATTAACTTAAGTTATAATTCTTAAACTTGTTACGAGATGGGCCTATATTACAAATGTTGTATGTTGTCCTTTCACAAATGTTTTCAGCAATATCATAGGAAAGATAATAATAAAAAAAGTAATATTAAACAAATAATTTCAATTTTATAATTGCACCAAGGCATGGATTTGTAATAACTGTATAAAACAAAGTGATTGTTTAACTATAATTAATTACAAAAATATGACTTATAAAAATAATATAACTTTTTCTTTTGAAATTTGATAGAATCTTTTTTTCAATTATAGAATGTAATTAAAAAAAAAAAAATTGGACATGTATCCTCTTCCCCCTTCAAATTTAATCAACATAGGATTTTAAATGGATATATATATGTAAAATCAGTTAAAAATGAGAAAATTATTTAATTAAAAAAATTACAGGTTGTTAAAAATATTTGAACTAGTATTTTAAAAGGTATTAATACTTCAATAAAAGTTGTTTCTTTTAATATTAGCCACTCAATTTTTCTTAATAATAATTTTTTTGTGAATTTTTATTTGGCTTTTGTTAGTTAGATATCTATATTTATTTATCTGTTATAAAATATTTTTCATGTTTATCTTTTATGTCTTATAGGGTCAATTTTATTTTTTCAAATGGAAACATACATATTTAACTAGATTATTAAATAGAAAATGATCTAATTAAGAAAGTGACTGGTCAATAACAACTTTTGGACCAGTATTTCAGAAGTTATTAATAATTCAAAGTAATGACTGGAATTGAGAAGTGGCTGCTGCTATTTTTATCACTTATATATTGTGGTCTCGCTCCTAAACCCACCTACGTATAAAAATGTTAATAACTTCTGAAACGTTTTTCAGTTTGATCAGTCATTTTTTTAATTAGAACATTTTATATTTTATAAGCTGTTTAAACATATATGCTGTCATTTAAAGAATAAAGTTGACACTCCTATAAGACATAAGGGATGAACATAAAAAATATTTTATAATACATAAATCAATACATATAAGTAACTAACAAAAGCCAAAAAAATTATTATCTTAAGAGAAATAGAGTGCTTAATGTTAAAAGTATCGCTCTGTATAAAGACCTGATGTATAGAGCGGACCTGTTTATTTTTATATCTAGGCTTTTAAAAACTCGACTATTTTACTAGGCAATATTGGTTTTCCTGTCCTCTCTGACACAAGTTATAGCTTTTTGAGACGACTTTAAACATAATTAAATAATAATAATAATAATCCAGTAATTCATTTAAAAATGATTATTCAAATTGATATTACAAGTGGTAATAATATAATTAAAAATTGTATATATTTTTATTTTAGGTTAGTAAAATTCAATCAAAGGCTAATGCTGCAACTGAAGAAAACAAAAAATTGAAAAAAATTATTCATGGTACAAATAAAGATAGTGACATTTTAGAAAAAAAAGTGGAAGAAAACAAGAATCTTTTAGAACGTATCAATACTATTAATAAAGAAAAACTTAATTTAGAAAAAAAAGTATATAACTTATCATTAAATTTAAAAATTCTTATTATGACCATAATATTTATTATGTTATATTTTATCTATACAAGGGTGTGTTTAAAATTGTATAATGGGAGGTTATAAGTAATATTTTTAAGATTTACTTATTTTGAGCTGATTATGACCAATAAAATATATTAATAGTTTTATATCATCATTGCATGTTAATGGGAGGATATTTACTAGTGATGGGAAATATCAAATAGTAACTATCGAACTATTCGATAATTGTCCACTATTCGATAGTCATTCAAAAACTATTAGAAAAGTAAAAATATTCGATAGTCTATTCGAATAGTTTTTAAAACTATTCGGTAGCTCCATTCGAATAGCTTAGAAAATATTTGATAGTTTATGCTAAAAATAAAATATTCGGTGGTATAAACACAATTCGAATAGTTAATTGATAGTTTAAGATATTTGAAAATGCCCATCACTAATTTTTTTTATCATTAATTCTATCCTATTTATAATTGTAGTACCCTGAATAAATAGTTTTAAACAATACTATTTAGATCGTTAGTGTTATTAAAACAGTAAAACTATAAATCTGACTATAATTTTACATAAGACCAATATTTTAGAAAATTTAACTTTACATATTTTTTTTTACAAAAAATTTTGCTGTAAAATGATTATTTCGAAAATTAAGAATGATTTATATTCAAAAAATGAATTTTAGCAAATTATTTTTTTGAGCAAGTAAAAATAATTTTAGAAAATTTTTGTAAATACCATTTTAAAAGAAAATATTAAAATCTATCATTTATATTCTATACATTGTTACGTTAAGTGTGTTAGTTTTAAAAATAATAATCTTAAAATGAAAAATTACTTTTTTGAGCAAATTTTCAACCCCGATTTGGACCTGAATGAGTAAGTTATCAAAACCAAATTTTACACAAATAACTTACATATAATAAAAAACAAAATTGGTGGGTATGGATATCGATCAATGAAAGTTAATAAAATAAGAGCCACCCTAATATATACCTGCGACTCACACCAGTTCATTTTTTAAAATGCTGTAACTTCTGAAATACTAGTCCAGAAGTTGTTATCAATTAGTCATTTTATTAATAATATTATTATCTATCCTATAAGTTAGTTAATTATGTATATTTCCATTTGAAAAAATAAAGTTGATACACTTACAAGGTATAAGGGATAAACTTAAAATGAATTTAATAATGAATTGACCCATATTTATCAGTTTTTACTAATGACTCACAAACTAAAAATAAATAAAATGGTACTTTTGACTATTATTCATTATATAATAATTTATTTTAAATATTTGTTAATTATCTTCTTATTATAATTAAGTGTACTTAATAAAAATTTTAGATAGAACTATTCGAATATTTTTTGAAACCATTCTCTAGCCCACTCGAATATGTTTTAAATCTATTCGTTAGTTTATTCGAATAGTATTAAAAACTATTCGATAGTTTAAAAATAAATTATTCGGTTGTATAAAAACAATTCGAATAGTTATTCGATAGTTTAAAATATTCGAAAATGCCCATCACTAAAATTTACTTATGTGCGTATTTATAGTACTCCACTGCAAATATCCATTGTTTTTTTTTCCAGTAAATTTAATTATACTAATTTTTTTTAATTATTTATAGATAAACAACTTGAATATTAAATTAGAACAAACAAAGAGTAAATTAGATGAAGAATCCCAGATAAATTTTGCTTTACAGAAAAATCAAGTTGAGTGGCAAGTGAAATTTTCTCAATTAGAAAAAGAATTCACAAATTATAAAACTGTTAAAGACCAAGTAAACAAAATATATATGTTTAACATAACATTAGTAATAAAAATGGTTAAATAGTGTAATTTTGAAGAAAAAACTTTCTATCCATTTTTTTGCGAAGAATTTCGTTTAGTTTAGGTGGCTATCTATTTTTTAATCATTTTTATGATTATTTTTCTAGGAAATTACTGAATTAAAAGAGCAAGTAAGGGACCTTATGTTTTTTTTAGAAGCTCAAAATACAATTGATAAGAGTGATTGTCGAGAAGATATTTTAAATGGATCTTTGATTGTTGATGATCAAAATACTAAAGCAGGTTCTAGTAAATCACGTAATCATAAAAAACAAAGGTAATTTGTAGTTATTTCTTGAAATACATATTAATGTGATTTTAAATGTATTCCTAACTATAGATATTTAGTAATATATTTGTTAAATTTAATTTGTTATTAATAAATAATATAAAATTTTCTATCTTGTATCTAATTTAGTTTTTTTATTTATTTTAAACAAATTATTGAAAAATTTGATGTATGTAATATGTTCGTTAAATTTTAAATATTGCTAAAAATAATTTACTAGCACAACTTTTTTATAAATCCAATTCAATTTTCATATTTTATACATTAATTTGGATTAATTATCAACAAAAATGTTATTCCTATTGCAGCCATGTACTAATTTATGATTTTATTTTTTTGCTGTAAAGTAATGTCAGTAGATATTAAAATTAATAAGTATTATTGAATAACCAAGGGTGAGAAGGAGAATAATTCAATTTTTTTTTAACAATAATTGAATTATATATTGTTTACAATACATTATTTGGAAATCTTATACTATAAAATTAATAAACATAAGAAAATAAAACATTATAAATAACGTAAAACAGAATCTGTCAATAACTAATGCCAATTTTTGTCGTTCATTAAAATAGTTAACCTGTATATTTATGTCTTCGTTTCCACATAAAATGTGATTTTCAGCAAATGAATCCTGTTAAATAATATTTTTAGTAAAAAAATTAAGAACAAATATATATTTATAAGGTGATTTATGAAGATATGACAAACTTAATAACTTTCAATCTAGTAAATATTTTACTATATTTTATTTTTCGAATAATTGTTAAAATTTTTGTATACAATGATTATAGACTTGTTTTAAAATGTTTATTGTAAAATTTCTAAATTGTAATCTTTATTAATATTAATAAAATAACAATCATTTTAACATAAAATATTTTTTTTTTTTTATCAAAAATATATTTCAACAGTTTTGTAAAATGTCAAATCTGTCGTTTGTCAATGAAATTTAGGAAAATATTTGGTATCAAAATCTTTTATTAATGTTAAGTAATTAAATTTTTAAAGCATTCAAATTTTTTTTTAAGGATTTAATAAAAATTTGAATTTATTATGTATATTTTATAGTACCAAATGATAGTCATATTATAAAGAAAGGGATAGAAGTATATGAAATATTTGTGAAAATATTTTTAATTTTTTTGTTGAAAATTATAAATTGCTTGAATATCTGAATTGAAAAAAAAATTGAATAATTAGTAATCTATTTTATTCTTTATACCTTTGAATGCATCAATAATAGCTATTTGGTTTTGAATATTAGTTATTTATAGCTACTTAAATTTTATTGTTATTTTAAGTATGGATACATTACATCATGTTTATTTTTACCAAGTTATTGTACTCGTTAAAAAATATTGTGAATATATTAAACCCTACATTTTTTTTTATGTAAATTACATAAAAAATTACTTAATAAATTATTAAGCAATTTTTTTTAAAAATATTTTAACATAATTATTCATAAAAGTGAATAATAAATATTTTTGTACTTTTCATCATTTTATTTGTCACATAATTTTATATCTATTATACAGCTCTGTCAAGCTAGTTAAAATTAAAAAGTCTTTAAAGCTTTAAAAAGTCTCATAGTGTTAAATTTTAGTTCACATCTTTATAACTTCGTTCTTAATAATATCTAAAAAATTATATTGATATCTTGTTTGCTTTTAAGGTTATTTGAATTGAAAAGTAAAAAAAACCTTTTTTTGATTTCCCCATTAAATTTTTATTCTACGGTAAAAAGTTTCAAATAAAAATAATAGAAAAAATTTATTATCTATAAAAGAGGTTATTTAATATTTATATGTGGAACCTATAGTTTTTGTTCTATAAAGAATATTTAGAGATATAGTAATTTTTTTTACTAATAATAAATAACATTTATCGAAATACCCCAACTATCACCGAAATTGTTTCAAAATATTCATATATATAACTAGTNTTGTACCCCCAATATCGCTTAAAATTGGTTATACAAAAAAAAAAGTTAATAAAATTTATATATAAGAAAAATATTTATATAATCGAGTTTTGAAATATTCATTTAAGGTAAGGTGTTCATACTCCTTACATAACATCATAACATGATAATTACTTATTTTTAAATTATAATAAAGTTTACAACAATTGTCAATTGGTTTGGTTAAAAAAATTAAGCAGATTTACCTTAATTTTAGTTCAAAAAAAAAAGGAGAATATTTACAAATTGTTAATTCAATAACATCAAAAATTAAGTTACTGCAAAAATGTTATTACACAATTAATTTTAATTCAGTCGAAAAAATAAGTAATAAGATAATAAAATAAGTAATGTTAAATATTTAGTAGATGAACAGTTATTGTATTTGTTTTCGTGACTTATTCTGTATATTAGGATAACACAAAATTAGTTAATTTTCGAAATGTTAATGGAATACACTCTAATTTTTTCCTATATTAAAAATGATCACTATAAAAGTTAGAGATAAAAAAAAAACAATTTACTGGTCGCTCAACGTGTTTTAAGTAAATTGACTAAAAATACAACAAGAAAAATGATCCGTTCAAATATAAATAAAATTATTTATTAGAAATTGATTATGTCATTAGTGCTGAACAAAATTTCAATTAATCCTTAATCTGGATTAAAATAATTGTTATCCCGCCTACAAGTTTACTCTAAGTACAATTCGAATCCAAAATTTTTAATAAATTTTTTTAACTAATATTAGAAATGATAACTTAAAAAAAATGTCAATCAAATAATTAGACATCTTTGTGTCATCCAGACTAGTCATAAGATACAGATTAATTATTCAATTGATTGTATATAGTCCTGCTGCAATAATTTGATCCGGATTACATGAATTGTCCAATTCTGATTAATCTGTATGAATACTAACGGATTGATCCAATGATTGAGGCTTAGAACTCGTAAGCATCAAAATAGTGTAAGTAATGGATTAATTTCCAATTAAGCCAAAAGATGATAAAAAATATTTTATTTGTAATTTTTTAATTTATATGTATCTTGTACGCGATAAGGTTATTTTTCATTTAAATTCGAAAATTGACAAAATATGGTTTGGACAAAAAATGATTTTACACAGTTTGTTTTTTTTTTACTTTGGCTATCGCTTACTCCTAGGAGACAAGCTCTATATATATATATTTTTTTAATATGTATAAAATATATTACAAAATTTTCAGTTAAACAGAAAATTTTGAACTGATTAGCAGTTTATTATAGATTAAAAAAATTAAAATTTTTGGGACACAATTATTTTATATATATAAAAAAATGTATGTAAGCTGGTTTTTTTAATCAAAATAAAAAATAAATTTTTTTTTGGTATTCTTGGTCAATAGACTTAAAGCGCGTTAAGTGATAAATAAAAATGTTTTTTAGCCTAAATTTTTAGAAAATTTTAGAACAATGTTTTATACTATTTGGTGACTAATTTTGCGCCAATCTAATATAAGTACATATATAACCATAAATATTTACGTTTGTTTCAATTCCTAAATACTTGAGGTGACTAAATCGAAGGAACTGAGTTAAATTGTGAGGAAGTGGTTCATTGATCATAGTAATTCTCTTCGCCACTAAAGATATAATAGTGGTCGCAGCTGTTAGTCCGAGACAGTAAGTGTAATAAATGACTGTAAATTATAAATCATTTTAAATATTTTAACATATGTTCTCGAGTATTATTCTATCATATTTGTAAAGAAAGTAGGCTATTGGGTCAATCTATGCCAAATATATATGAATATTTGGAATGAAAATTTAAAAAAACCCAGTACAGGGGGGGCCACAGTGGTGTCGTGGCATAGTTCGATTAAGTATAATGATTAAAATTACTATCAAAAATATACCAAATGATAGGTAAAGATATCAAGCATCTATAAAAAAAAAATTATATTGATTTGTTCATTTTTGAAAAAGTTATGGCAGTTTTAAGTAAAAAAAATTGAAAAAATTACGAAAATTAGCGATTTTTAAATTTGTAATTTTTTTGGAGGTTTCCCCCATTTACGGGGAACGAGGGAATTTTTTTTCAATTTTTGAGGGTAATGTCTTCGACTAGATACGATTTGTGATCTTTTGACGTATCATTGAAAGAAATCGATTGAAATCGGTGAAAGCTGAGAAAAAGTGGTAATAGACACAAAAAAAACACATCATAGTAAAATGAATAACTTCTCAGCTTTGCATCGAAGCTAAAAAAAAAATTCTTTAGAGACATATAATAAAAAATGTTTTTGACGTAGTCAAAAATGTACAAATTAAAAAAAAAACCTTAAATATTTGCTGGTTCAAAAGTTGTCAAAACCTTGTGAGACACTATATATAATTTGTACTACTACTAATTAGTTAAGATATGATATTGAATTACCGATAATAGGTATACTGGATAATATGATTGGTATTTTTGAATAGATTATCAATGTAAATACGGTTACGAGTAGTGCATTCAATAAGTTAACAATTATTTTACCATATTGATCGTATGGCATCCAAAACACGACTAAATTAAAAACAGCACTACCTGGAAATAAATTTAGTTATTAATGACATTGTTGTGTTTTTTAATTGTTTGTTGATTGATTATTCAAATATATCATACTTTAAAAATTACTATATATGTATATATTAGTGCAGTAATAAGATTAGTGATGGGTATTCTCACAGGAAAGTTATTTCATAGTATATCCCCGGGACATCTCCTATATAGTATATAACCATGGTATTGGTATTTATAAATATAAGAGTGAGTTTGGTTGACACTTAGAGCAAAATAATTTATTTTTTTTTGTCTTATATTAAAATGTAAAGGGGAATTAAAAGAACCAACAAAAAAATTATATATTATTTCTTACTCCCTGTCCGAAAATAATTCTGTAAGGCGCCTTACAATAGTTTTATAATTCAAGTAAAAATGAAAAATTAAATTTGTTTTCAGTGTAAGGATTAAATCTTGTCTATTGCATATATTGAAGAATTAAATCACTGATTATATATAAACTTTTAAGTCTTAATTAAATTGGGGGTTACAAAGAAGCAATTTATAAATAAAAATAAATTCGAGATTTCGTCGTATAAAAAATTTTTATACATTTCATAAATTGTTTAGAATTAGTTTACTAGTTCAGTTATTATTGAGGAGTAATTTGAGTGCCGTTTAAGCTTTGCATTTTATTTTTGATTTTTACTCTTAAGATTTTTATTTTTATAATTACCTGATTGATTGATTGAAGATATTTTATTACATTCGTAATCACTGTTTTTATGAATTTTTATAATATATCAAAGGTATATCGATTTTCGAACTACTAGATTGTTAACTTGTTTTATTGTAAGTCGTCTTGTCCTACTCCCAGAAATTATGAAAATAGCTAATTGTATAGTTTAATTAATTATTTAAAATAAATGAAATATAATTAATTAATTTAAGTATTAATGCATTCATAAACATTTTATATTGAGTTATTTTTTTAAAGAAATATTTAAAGGTTAAAAACGCCAATTTAACACTACCTTATTTTTTAATGGACATTGAAATGTGGGAAAATTTGTAGTTATTAATATTAAATATAATATAAGTATTTATTTCAATTTAAAATACTTGCATAAGGCTGGTATGTAGATAACTGATTTGTATGGATGTGTTCTTCGTTTGATAGTGATATTGTAGCTGATGTCTATGTAAATTTCTTCCGGGCAGCATGGGTAAATTTGTATATTTCTTTTAGGTATCACATTTGTTATGTCCCATTCTGAATGCAAACTATGCGTTTCTATCTAAATATTTAATTTTCAGTAAAAATTGTATATTATTACTTTTAATAAAATTGTTTATTATAAAAAATTGAGTTATGTAAACATTTTTAGGGAGATTTCACAGAAGATTTAATTTGGACTACGATTTTCTAAGATATAATTTAATTCCCCGTCTCTAAAATATATATATATATTAGGGTGGTCTAAAAGTGACAAAAAAAAAATTTTTTTTTTAAGTTATACTCCTACACTTGAAAATTGTTCTACCTGGTTTTATATACAATTCTCAAGAAAAAAAAACACTAAAAATTAATTTTTGAGCCATCCCAAGCTATTTGAAAATTTTTAACTTAAAAAAAAAATAAAATAATAATGAAAACTATTTTATGTATACGTTCTTATATTTTTTTATCAATAAGTCAAGCTATATTATATAAATCATTTTTAACATTTCTAATTTTACTTACTAAAGAATTAAAAAATTATATAAAAGTTGAATTGCTTTTTTTTAAAGTTTGTTTGCTGCAATCAGGGTAAATCTTCCGATGCTCAGAAACTACTTGTAAGAGAAACTGAAGTTGATCCTCATCATGGGTAATTTTGCGATTAAGGTCTTGGATCAATGAAACTCCTCTTTCTGCCACGTCATTGGTAACTCGAAGATTCTTAAAAACTTCCTCTGCTTTTAAGTAGCTTTTAGACTCGGTCCAGTTTACCACGTCATTTTTCAAAAATTCATCGACACCAAATTCTGTGAAAATTTGTATTGTATTTTTGTTAGCTAAATCATGAAGCTGTAAATTTTCTACATCGTGTTGGTCAATTTTCGGTCTTACATTGGGAACTTCTGGAGAGGGGTTATTATTTATGGCGTAAATTATCTTACATTTGGTTTCAACAGGGACATTTTTGTCGAACAGACAAAGACCAACTAACTCATCTGACAAATACCATAAATGACCCATCATTTTTTTTACAGTGGCTTTTGAAATATGTGGATTATCATATTTTATTAAGGTCTTTATCAGTTGCAAGTCATTATTTGGAGCACATGCCGCCAAAGTTGCAGTGAACTAATTTTTTAAATGGACGGTTACAATGAAAACACATATTTCCTCGAGGCCCCTTTTTTCTTTGGTACTTAGATGAAATTGTTCACTAAACATAAATATTTTTAAACAGTAAATTACTTTTGACATCCAACGTGAATGACTAGTAGCACCTGGAGTCATAAATTTTATTCCTCTGGTGGGTTCTTCACCAAGAATTATAACTGATAATTCCACAATCTCACGATAATCATCTCTTACTTGTTTTATTTTAAGCATTTCTTGGCAAAAATTAACTAGTTCATGTCGTATATTCTCTGTAATCCTTTGAATAATAGCCGAGTTTGCTATAACGTATGCAGAATGATCAATTTTAGACCAAGAAGATCGAAATCGTACAAACATTCAGTTATCAAGGCCTGTTGTCGCTGAAGGTAACACTAAAAGTCTAAAAGCTACTTAAAAGCAGAGGAAGTTTTTAAGAATCATCGAGTTACCAATGACGTGGCAGAAAGAGGAGTTTCATTGATTCAAGACCTTAATCGCAAAATTAC
>NW_026099572.1:77463815-77617240 GCF_025091365.1 Daktulosphaira vitifoliae | reverse complement strand
ATATATATATATATATATATATATATATATATATATATATATATATATATATGTATACAAAAATACATTTCTCTTTTTGTTCAATCATACAATATTTGAAATTATGAAGTCCTTTTCTGAATGTGTTTTATCTCTTGATTGGACTAAGAGGCTGCAATGTCCGAACTTTTCTATTGTAAAAATAGTTATATAGAAGTTTGAATTAACCGAGGGATATGTTATTATTTTTTCTTTCAAAAAGAAATCAGTTTTTTCTGTGTTTAAATTTTTAATAATTAAAATAAAAGCTTACGGTTCTTTTTTCGTCAGTTGTTAGATTCAAAACATTGCCACTTTGCACCCATGAGCCTAACCTTAATGTCGAAGTTTGTTCGTCATATGGCCAATATTTCATATCCATATCACAATGAATGTTATACTGAGAAGGTTGTACAAGAATTACTGTGCCATTGTAATCTACTCTACAATTAGTATACTTCTGATAGTCGTTTTCTGAAATGACGTCTATGCTAAAGTAAAATGAAGGAAAACTATTTACTTTACCATAAAATGAAATGATAATAATAATTATAATAAAAATAAAAGAAAGCGTAATAATATTAATTTGAATTGTTAAATGTAAAGTTTCGTATATAAATAAATAGTTATTACTGTAAGCTCAAATTAGTTATGTCACTAAATTATAATCATTTACTACATATGACAATATTTTTACGATTACTGATGAACTACTTGTTGTTCATTCGAGATAGTTATTTTCTAAGATTTTTATTTGACAAAATTTAGGTTAAATATAAAACTTTATTTGAAAATGTTTATTAATAATGCTGTTATACAAAATAAACAGCAAGTTTCGATGGGGATGAGTAGAGTATACGAAGATGATGAGGTTGAATGTGCATAGATATCTACGCACGTGTAATCGAACTGAAGTCACTGTGTTCGGCTGACACTTAGGATTAACTGTGGGTGTCGAAAGGCTGTTGATATAGGAAGAGGGAATAACACCGTGATATTATGTGCAAGACACAAATACTAGGCGTATTAGCTAACGAATATAACGGAGTACGATGAGCGTAAAAAGTGTAAGACACAAGTACTCTTAAATGTAGTGCAATTAAAAAATATATTTTTTTTAATTCGTTAAAACTATAAAAATACTTGTTATATGGTAAAATGTCGGGTCGCCAAATATCTTGGTAACTCATTATTATTGTTTCCAAATTGCTAAAATTACTCGGTGACCAATTCAGCCTATCGTCTATCCAGATCTACAGAAAAAAAAAAAGAAAAATTATTATGAACAATTGAGTGGTTTATGATAAATTATTTTATTATAGTTGAGATGTCTGTTTAATTTGTGGAAAAGGCAGTGCCGTACTAATTGTCATTGCTGCCCTAAGATAATCATATATTGGCGCCTCCATTTAATATATTTTTTAACAAAATACATCTTATGCAAAAAACATATATTCATATTATTTTTTTGTGCCCTAAAGCATTAGTGTACCAGTATCTTTTTATAATGTAGTCATTGTGTTAAATTACTAAATACGTTATTGGTAAGCAAAACAATGACAATGTTTTTTTAATTCATTAGTTAACTTAGCACGTGTAGTTGCTCTTTAAGTCTTTCGGTAAAATATGTGATTTATCGAACCACAAATTGGATATAACACGATTTATTGATAAATTATTATTTGTTGTAAATAACGTTATTTAACAACTACATAATTATCAATTTCATTTCTAAAAAAAAAACAAAAAAAACCAAAGTTTTAGTAAATTTAATGTGTTTAGTAGGGTAAGTGAAATTTTTGTAATTGCGTGTTCAAGATAAAAAAAAAAGTACAAGTGGCCACTACTTTAAAATTCAAAATAAATCTAATAATCATTGTTTATACAGAAGTAAGTAAGTACTTACAAGTACAATCCATGTGCTAAATAACATTTGAGACGCTTCATAATTCTATATAAAAAGAAATTATTTATTTATTTAAATAAGTAGTTAAATAATCAACATGTTATCATACCAATTCTGCATTATTGATAACTATATTAAATTTGACTTCCAAAGATTTATTAAATTTTGTTGGAATAGATAATTTTTCATAATCTTTGAGTAATTTTTCTCTTAATTTATGTTCTGCTAAATACTTTTGATTTGAGTCACCTCAAAAATATTAGTAAATTAATAAATACATTTTATTATTAAGAAAAAAGTTATAATAATTTTAATTTATTATATTAAAAAAATTTAAAGTAAAAATAATTTTGATATCAAATATTAATAAACGCACTACTGAATTATGATTAATTTAATCATAATCCATGTAGTTGAGATTATTTGATCAATGTTAGTACATTCGAATTATTATTAAAATATATAGCCGAATAATAACATTCTCATATATTTAATAAATATATAAATATTATTTTTATTATATACAAATAACACTTCAGGATAACTATGAATATATAATAAGTAGTTTACTTGAATGGATTGTTGAGAACTGTAAGAAGAGGATTATAAAAAATCCTTTAGGAAAAATAGCGACGTCCATAGTTTCTTGCCATACACGTAAACTTGAATAACAGTCGTCAGTCACCAGGAAGCTATTAAGAATTTTGTGTGACCACTTGTGTACAGGATATACGTATATAGGAATTAATTGAATATAATCACGATAAAATTGTTATTTACGCTGTGAACAACAATTGAATAACAAAAAAAGTTTGTTTTTGGTAACATGACTAAATAAAACTTAAATAAAAACTTAATGCTGGTACTTTTAGTATTGTAGCGATTTTAAATTTATAATTTTCATTACTCGCCACAACAGTGAATTTCATTAAGAAGATTTCCAATAACATTTAAAACCATTCAATTTTGCATTAGGTCATGAAAGCTATTAATTTTCATATAATACTAAGTAGCATTCAAAGTTGAGCAAATAATTATGCTGTAATTTAAAGATAACATTACTAAAAATTCTAGCGTTTTTTAATAGCAACTTATAGACAATTTAAAAACATAATTTTCTAATAGAATCTATTTAGATTGGTTAAGTATTCAACGAAATAACATTAAAGTGTTAAAATATAAACGTTTATCAAAATATTATAAACAGTTCATTGGTAATCAAAATTATTGATTCTACGATACTTGAAGTTGCCCATTAAATTAGCTTTTCTTGTGTAAAATGTTAGTTTATGATTGCAATACATGATATTTAATGAAAGCGATATCAATTTTTTTAGGAGAAATAGGTTGATTTCAAAAGGGGATAAACAATAATTGTCTATTATAATGTAATATTTATATACTAAAAATTGAAGGACAGCCATGAATTACTCTACCGGGACATCATTTAAATAAATATCAAAAATTACATTTTATTAATTTAGTTAATAATATTAATATTTCAAAAAAATTTCAGTAGTTATCATTCCATTCATACTAAATTGATTCTATTATTATTATTCTAATCATAATAATTAATTTTAATCAAAATATTTTTTTAATTTTTAATTTTTAACAAATTTACAATAGATTGAATATATATTTTTTTGTTACTATTAATTAATTAAAATAAGTTCATTTATTTTTCTACGATGATATTCAGGAAATAAGCGAAGTTATTTTTTTAGGTGGCAACTGCAATTATTTGCCTCATTGATTTTTGTTATGAGTAATGTAATTTTTTTATTGATAACGCCGACTATAATATCATGAAAATGTCGACTAATGTAATTGAGGTAAGTTTAAGGTATAAGTTAGCCTAGGAGGTTAAATATAACACTTAGCCATCTTTTAGTTTAACTCCTGTAGGTACCAAGATCTATTTTGTTACGAATGTAATTGATATAACTGACTAAAACGCTCTAAATTTAATTAATGTTTGAAGTCTTCTTAAATTCAAAATTTTATAACACCACAGTAGAAATCAAAATAAGTGTATTTGTACTATCTGCCTACGTCTTATTTAAAATATATATAAATTTTAATTTATGTGAAATGATTTTTTTTATTTCAACGTTTTGTTGTAATATTGTACATGCCACAGTAAAATATCAAATATATATGTAATATGCGTGGTCGTTATCAAAAAAAAAAAAATTATCTATAACCAAATGCATCAATGACTTGTAATAATGTATTGCTATAAGAATATAGAAAATTAGTTGTACATTGCAGTTATCCCGACTCAATTATGTATCACAGTTATTGTTATAATAAATAATATAAAATTCCATAAATGACAAAATGTTTTCGGTCCATTAAGTAGTTGTAAGGAAATAATTTTTTCTTGTAACAATAGTTCAATTGAAAATTAAAACATAAGTGTCGGTTTTACAATGTTTATAAAATTATTAAAATCAATATTAATATTTTCTACAATTCAACTATGGTACATTGCTGTTGAAGCCGTAAACTCAGGTACTTATTAATACTGTTTGACTTAAGTCACGAGATGACAAAATAACGAAGTATGCTACAATATCATAGATACATTTTGAACAAATATTTTGGATGTCTAATTTGATTTATGCCTTCTTTAATTATATTTTTATACAAAAAATCATGTAATATTCATATTATGAAGGGACTGCGATAAAATTAAGTACTCTAATCCTCCTAAAATAGCATCATTATACAATATATTTTTTTTTATCTTATGCAAATATATTAATATTTTTATACTATTTATTTCGTGTTTAATTAATGATTATTTTATAAATTATTATTATTGTTATTACCTTGGTATATATTGATTTAATTTTATATTTTGTATTACATCTTTATATTGAGCTATAGTTAGTTAAATTAGTATTAAATAAATATTGTGAATTAAACATGTATCGTTCAGTTTAAAAGTATTAAGTTAAAAAATGAAGGGTACAAAACATAGTTATAAGTAATTATGGCAAAGACGATAAAAAATTAAATAGGAACTAAAGATGTAGCTTAAGTATGGAAGATACATATGTTCCATTAGGGAACGGAAATCATTAGGAAATGGATTGGGAAAATCCTAATTTCCCGATCGGCTCCTGGATTGTGTAATAATTTATCTTATAACTAAGGTCTTCAACTTATTTCAAGTGTCCGTTTATAAATGATCAAGAATAAAAAATAAATCAATAAAAAATATGTGTCTTACTTATTTAAAATATGTATAAAATTAGAGTAAAAATAAACAGCGAGTGGATTTTTTTTAGCTTCGATGCGAAGCTAAGAAGGTATTAATTTTATTATGATACGTTTATTTTTTTTTTGTGTCTGTCACTACTTTATCTCAGCTCTCACTAGATCAATTTTTCTCAACGATACGTCAAAGGATCAAAAATCGTATCTAGTTGAAGACATTACCCTCAAAAATTGATAATTTTGCCCTCGTTTTCCGTAAATAGTGAAAATCCTCCAAAAAATTGTTTTTTTAGAATCGGTAAATTTCGACATGTGTTTCATTTTTTTTTTCTCTAAAAATTGCCATAACTGATTGAAAAATGAACAACTTAAATTAATTGTTTTTTATAATGAAACCTTAGATATTTCCTTTTAATTTGATACACATTTTTTGACAATCTGACCTTTTACCTGCCCACAGGGGGGATTCAAAATAGCAACTTCTGCACAAAAATTTAACTTTTTCATCTTAAGTTTTGAAAATGTTCCGGAAATGCTTCGAGCTTGAAACATATATTAAAATAAAGCTAATATTATGTATCTTTTATGTGAAAATGGTTCCCGTAGTTAAAAAACATGCTATTTTTGTGTTAAAATTCTTGATATTGTATTTTAATTTATTTTAAAATACAATATAAAGGGGTACACTGATTTTCATGAATATTATATAAATCTAATTGACATAGAATATAATGTTAAACTTATTTAAATTTTTTTTTCTTTAAAAATTAATTTTAACATTTTAATTAGTTTAAATTGCCAATTTAACGACGAATGTTTGCTGATTTTTTTGCAATTTTCCCGTAATTTTTTTTGAGTTAGAATTTTGCTTTTCAATAATCCACCAATATCTTAAAATTAAACACTATTGACAGATTTGCATCGAAACGTTTCTTATGATAGTGATTTTAATCACTGTCAGATATCATCAATACTAGCTCCAACTATGCCATGCTCACACTGTGCCGCGACCCCACTGTGTTACTGTTTTTAAACTTTGTCTTAGTAAAGCAAATATTCTATATATACCGGTAGGTAAAAAAATCACTTACTCGTACTTTGTTTATGTTTTATACTATTTCCTCTCATATATTAATAAAAATATACAGTTAACTTACTTTTATCATTTTGAGAAATACTTTCCACCCTTTTAAAATGATAAAAATATTTTACCCTTTAAATATTGAATCATAATTTCGAAAAAAGTTCGTTCTTTTATATTATAAATAAAATTAGTTTAAGGACTATAACTTACAAACGAAAATCATTACAAATGTATACTATTGAATATTTTTTTTCAGAAAATTTAGTTTAATATATATATAATGTATATATTATTATAACAAATAAGTTATCTTTTTTTAATGTATTTATTAATTAAAAGAATTATAATATTTTACTGCCAACGTATGATATTGGCAATAATAAATTATTTAAATGTTTATTATCGTTGTAAAAATTTCACTAGAGAAACAAAGCAATTATTATTACTGTCTTTTTAAGGTCATTGTTCAAGTTCAGCTATATAACATCCATAAAGATGTTCTTAGGATATTCTTTGTTACTGATTAAGTAATAAAAGATTTTAATTAGCACAAAAATAAATGAAACAAGTTAATTATACACTAATACTCAATATAATATTAATTAATGAGTTATCTTTCAATTTTTTTACTAAGATAAAAAAAAATTTTTAATCGAAATAATAATGATAAAACCAACTTATAAAATAAATTTGGATTGATCAAATTATTGATAAATGTAGAATACTATCAACTTCTATACTTACTAACTTAATTAATTTTATAATTTATAAAAATTAATTTTTAATGTATTATAATTGATATATGAACATATACATTTTACGAATATTTGTAATTAATCTTTAATTGGATTAAAAAGAAATTAGTATTAACATATTTCATCGATTGATATGTATTTTTAAGTCTTTGGCATTATATTTGGTGTTATTTGTATTTGATTTTTTAAAGTACCGTTTCAATATTTATGATCAAGTTTCTGTTTACTCAAGTTAAAATAATACATCTAAAAGTATCTAATATTGGATAATTTTTTTAATTAGGTAACAATGAACAAACAATTTGGAGCGATACTTGGACTGATAAGCTTAGAAGGGATTTACTCAGGTTTTATGATCGAAATTCTAGACCAGTTATTGGCAATAATCTCACTTATGTTACTATGAATCCAGTTATAAAATATGTGGATATGGTGAGTTGGACTTTGAATAATCAATTAATCTAATCGTTACTTAAAATATTTTACTATGTACCTCAGCATGCGTATCAGTATATACTATATTTTTATTTTTAGGACTTTAAACAATCAATAATGACTATTAATGCTTGGATATCAATGGTAAATTATATTAAACATTTTGATGGGCAATATTTTTATTAAAAAAATTACTTAAATTATATAAATATATTTCAGTTTTATGCTAATATTTCGACTTTTTAATAAAGTCAATCTTCGTAGTAATAAAAATGGTTACTACTACAATAATTAACTCAATTGTTATTTTTTTGCTTTCAATAAATTAAAAATAATAATTGAGCTAAATAACTGTCCCCTTTAATGGAATGGAACAATAACGGTTGATTAAATGCTCTAAATTAATTTTTTGCAAAATAATTATAATTTTGAATATAAAGAAGTTATATTGAGAAGCTTTTAAAAGAACGTATTAATTTAAAATAGTTTTTATTTTTAGGATTTTATGTTAAATTTAACTTAAGTATAAAAATGTCTATAAATCTAAATTTTAGACGTGGCAAGATGAAAAGCTTCACTGGAATTCATCTCAATATGGTAGTATAAAAGCTGTAAATATGGCATTTGATGAAATATGGATGCCTGATATAGTGGCTTACAACAGGTGTATAACAATTATATAATAATATTATTAATAATAAAGAGAGAATTTTAGTAAACCCCAATTTTTAATCATAATGTATTCTTCGTATTTTAGCGCTGATGGAAATCATGATGAAATGTATGGAAAGACTGGTTGTGTTGTTCGCTCTAATGGTATGGTTCATTGGATACCACCCGCAAAGTATAGAGTATTTTGTGACGTGGACCTAACCAATTGGCCATTTGGAGAACACACATGTTCCTTGAGATTAGGCTCGTGGACTTATGACGGAAATTCAATTAGCATGCAAATAAATCAAAATATAAACGTAAGCCAATGCAATATTTATTTTAAAAAATTGATCATTGATCACTCCTTAGAAAATCAAATGTATTTCTCTCGTGATATTTATTACATTAATTGTACGTCTCAGTATTTTATCGAATTTTTAATAAATTTAAATTTCAATGGCTATAATAATTATATCTTAAAAGTTTTATTAATTAATATTTTTTAGCCATTAGACATGATAAGTTTAGATGGAGGATGCAAATGGGAAGTGACTAAAGTAACACAAAGACGTAGAGTGGAAAGTTACTCTTGTAATTCAAATGATACGTATGAAGACATACATTATAGCATATCTATAAAAAGAAAAATACCTACTTATAATAGTGTGGTCATCATACCAGCTTTAGGTATATTTATTAGTATTAGATTTATATTTTACATCTTCTCTTAAAAGCTATGATAATGCTTTTGCTAGAGAGGATTAAATACCCTACATAGCTCTGCGTAATGAAATCGAATCCTGGCATCTACGCACCAAGGTATGATGCGTGCCTAACTAAGATATGTAGGCCGTTTATTTACCTAAATTATATCAATTTAAATTTTTCAAATGTTTTCCGAGTGAAAACTTATATTTATTTGAAAAAACGAATGTAAAATTAAGTATAAACTTACATCACAGTGGTATATTCAAGAACGGATAGATTTGTGGGATTTGGCTCTATTTGACAAAAATCACAGTAGCAGGGGAGTGGAGGTGTGAAAATTACCACTACTTTATGTATCAAAAGTTATCCAGTTTACCTCTCATATAACGAATTCCTTAATACACCAATAGTTATTTAAAGTACAATGAAACCTAATACAATGAAATTAATTCACTACATAATTGAAAGAAAATTGATCTCCAGCGTATTTACATTGAAAATATGAAAATAAAAAATTAAAGTTTCATAATATTTGAGTAATTTTAGAATGTTTGGTATACAAACAGTAAAAGCATTTCTAATAAAAATTTAAGTCAAAACACCAGTAAAAACTTCGATTCAACTTTTTATGTTTAATTAAGTCTCAATTTTCTGTAAAATTTGGTTGTAAAAAACATATGTAAAATAATTACCTAATAAAGGAGTATGTTTCTTCTTTTAATAAAACGATTGAAGTAGAGAAATCCCTTTGAATCTTATAATATGAATTGATTTTTTTAGTTAATCTGGTACTCGTATTTTTTAGTCTTATTTCCGATATATTTAAAGATAATCCTTTAAGGAACATGTATCATGTATTATGATATTTGTATTTATAATTTAATTTTAATTTTAGTGGTAGTTTTGCTCACACTTTCTGTCTTTTGGCTGCCTCCGGAGTCTTCTGAAAAATTTATGTTAAGTGGTGTAACATTGGTTATAATTTGCATTGTTTTAATGACGATATCTAACATTATACCAGTCATGAGTGATCGGATACCACTTATAGGTAATTTTGAATATGTAAATAATGTAATTTGTAATCATTTCTTTCAATCGTTTTAGTTTTGTTCTACTCAAATTCTTTGGGCATGGTGACACTTTCCATGGTTTTTTCAGTTATGTTACATAACTTGGCTAAATCCACTCAACCAGAGGATAAAATGCCAAAGTGGATAAAACTATTACTTGATACAAAATTTGGTACTGTTTTAAGGTTTACATCACAAAAGGTAATACAGTATAAAATACTTGCATTTTAAATGTAATTAACTTCACAATATAACTTATATTATGTTGATTTTAACTAATTTAACTTTTATTTCGAAAAAATATATTAATTGTTCATTTATCTGAATATTTTAATATATAATATAACAATGAATTCTAGGATAACCAAGAGGATAATCTTTTGGAGAATTCAATAGAAAATAATAAATCTAAAATCAAAGTGAAAGAAAATCAGTGGTATTACCTTGCATTGATATTAGATAGATCTATGTTTATTATATATCTTTTCCTGTTTATAGCTATGGTGGTATACTTTTTTAAGTAATTGACAACTGTAAATTTTGATTTTTGTAATAGTGCTAAAATAAAATAAATTTAAATTAAAACAATTGATTTATATTGTATAATTGTTTAATATACCAATTATAAATACTAATGCTTTATATAAAATTTAATTGAAGTACTGTGATTAAAGAAAGAGATTGTTGATATGTTGATTTTTAAGGTAACCTTGGAGAAAAAAATATTTATAGTAGTTAAGTACATTTTTATATTTAAACATTTTTTAGTGACATAAAATCATATATTTCTTACTTATATTATATGTTAGCGAAAAATTTGTTTAAGAAAATTATTATTTATATGTATTATATTATCTCGTGAACACTTTATTATTATTACATTTTTTATTTTAATACTATTTAACTAAAATAGTCTTAATTATATTTTGTTTCCATTATGATTAATTAATTTACATGTTTTTCTTGTTATTACAAATGTTTTTTATTAATATATTTAGTAGGAACTTATATTCATGGATAGAAATTGAAAGGAGTTTTGTAGGCTTCTATTCTTGAATATCATTATACCTAATTATTTTTTACCCTAACCTTTCATCAACTCTAAGAATATTTTTGGGGTATGAACTAATGAAATCTTGAGAAAGATAAGCTTTATAAGTCTCTTTCCCTGATTTCTGCATACAACAATATTTTTTTTAGTTGGATAAATTTGAAATCAAATTGAAAATGTAAAGTTTATATATTTAGATAAAGTTTGAAGTATAGAACAAAAAAAATAAAAACAAATTACATACTTGCTAACATAACAAACATAATATCTTAACAAAACAATAAAAACAATACAAATTTAAAACATAGATTGATAAGTTAATATGTTTTATAATCATAGGTATCTATAAAAAAAATTAATTTGTGGAATTAGATTTTGATTCGATTTTTGGCTTCAAAATTATTTATAAATGTACATTATACTTAAATAAAGAACTAATATAATTTTTTTATTGACAATTTTCAGGGTAGTTACAAAATTGAAATTATTTATGTTCTATATTAATATGATATAATTCAAATACAATGACTTGAATGATACTATAATTTAAAATTTATTATTTATATATATTATCCAAAAATCAATGAATTTCACTTGTTTGGACTTACAATACTTATCTAATAACAAAAAATTTCTTCAAATTAATGGTATTATTGAAAAAATGTGGTAATATTGTATATTACTTTATTTTATAATATAATTAGTATAAGGTCACACAATATTATTATTTACGCTAAATCCGGTTGTTTATGGTATTTGCATTGATTCTTATTTCTCTGGCTAAAAACAGAAATATTCATGTTCATTAAGTATTGATTATGAAAATGTAATATTTATACAATAGGTTTGTTAACACACCATATGATATAAATGAAGAAAACAGTTATTGCTCCAAGTATAACAATTCCAAATCCAAAATATAACAAGTACTCCACTATACGTGGATCATCCTTAAACTGTATCCAGTCGGCCAATTTGTCACATTGTAGCTTATCGTCTGGCATACATATTTCTTTTGTACATATGTAACTACCTTGTAGCGTACTACACATTGATTTTGGTTTATCCGATTCATCACAGTAAGCTAAAAAAATAGAAAATAGGTTAAAATGCTGAAGTGTTCTTGAAACACTTATCCTATAAACTTACATTCTGCTACAACTAGTCCATCGGATCTACGACATATCACATCAGCATTTGCCGTCAATGCCCATTCATAAGTAACGCATGGTGGTATACGACAGTCACGGGTTTCCCATAAGGGATCTGTACATGCTGTTGTACCAGCTGGTGACTGTGATATTACTGTTCGTGATCGAGTTTCATATCCTACGCTCTCCTTTTGACAGTCACCATGACAATGTGACCATTGACTCCATTCTGATAATGTGCAACCTGGACCGCATGATACATAGCAATTTTGCCACGATAATGGCTTTTGTTGCGATAAGTTTGTACAAAATGAAAGTTCCACAGACTCGCCATCACTACTTCGAGTGCAAGAAACGTTCCTAGTAGTTAAACCGTGTCCACAAGCAGCTCCCTTTAACGAATAAAAATAATTGAAAGTAAAATGTGTTAAATTTGATTAAAAATCTATAAAAATGTATTAAAATCATACTATTTGTTGAATTTATATTAAAATAATAATAATTTGTGATTTATATTGATAAATTAACTAATATAAAATATTTTTGTAAACATTATATAACATAACTTTCACTTACGTGAAGTTGACATGCAGACCATGGTCCTAAAGACCAATGATAACATGGTACAGCTGGACATGGTTTCCATTGTTCAACAGTCATTGGGCATTGTTTTCCTGTGGGGCTAGGGTTCATAGCAGTGTAAGCTCTGCGAGAAACTCCTATAGTAACATTGTATCTGTAATTTTTCGGTTTTTATAACAAAATAAAAATTAATCACGATTACCTGTATCATTGCACGAACAAGTAGCATTCCACGGCGACCATGCTTCAAGTGCACAATCAACTGGACAATCTATATAACACCATTTTTCTAATGAACTAGGTTTTGGTTGATCTCCACAAAATCTGATAAGGAAACATACTTATTTAACATAATAAGAAAATATAATTAAATTAAAAATTACTTAAAATGATTTAGTTAATTAAATTTTACATTGTAATAAACTTAATATTTATAAGGTATACAGGTAAAAAAACCCAGCACAGTGGGGACGAGGTATATTTGGGTCAAAACGCTTCAATGCAATTCTGTAGATAGTGTTTAATTTTAAAAAATTGGTGGATTATTCCAAAAGCTACATGATCTTCTATTTCCTTATTTATATTTTCATTACAAGTTTTATGATTTATAAGTGTAATATATGAATAAATATATAAATATATAGAGGAAAATAGTATTTATCATAAAAAAATTGTATACATCCATATATTTTTCAAAAAGTTATAGCATTTATAATTAAAAAAAAATTTTTTTTTTACAAAAATCTTATTTTTTAAATTAACTTTGATGTCCGTTTTCACCATGAAAACAAAATATATATATTAAAGTGTCAGTATTTCCGGAACACTTTCAAAAGTTAATTTTTTGTGAAAAAGTTGTCATTTTGAATCCCACCCTGTGGGCAGGTAAGGGTCAAATTTATAAAAAAAATATACCAATTCATAGGTAAAGACATCATGCATCTACAAAAAATAATTATATTGATTTAGTCATTTTTGAAAAATATATGACAGTATTAAGTAAAAAAAATTGAAAAAATTAGTAATTTTTTTGGAGATTTCTCCCATTTACCGGGAACGAGGGAAATTTTTTCAATTTTTGAGGGTCATGTTTTCGACTAGACATGATCTGTGATTTTTTGACGTATCTTTGAAAGAAATCGGTTCGATGAGAGCTGAGTAGTAGAAAAATGGTAACAGACACAAAAAAAAATAAAAAAAACACATCATAGTATAATTAATATCTTCTCAGCTTCGAATCGAAGCTAAAATAAAACTATACTTTTAATTATACAAAATAAAATAAATTATTATTACGTTTTAAATAAATCTTTGTGACAAAAATATCAACGCTATGATAACGATTAGTTGAACCCTCCGCCACATTATTTTAGTTATATAATTATACATCAAAATATTTTCATTTATTCTATACTTTTTTGGTATTTATATTATGAAGTAAGAAAACATTTTAATAAAACAAATTGGGATTACCGGTCAGTTACGGTTCTTCCATCGCTTCTTTCACAGTAAACTGCACCAACCGTCATACCTTCGCCACAAGGGCTTCCTCCTAATGGCAAACAAGATACATTTGTAATTGTTTTCCAAGAATATTTAAAGCAAGTATAGTTCAAGCGGCATGGTTGGGTTTGTATTGCAATTGGACAATTTGCTCCAGTAGCACTTTGACTTCGAAGTAGTTGTCTAGTTCGTTGTTGTTCATGAGTTGGCTGGCAGTCCTGATGAAAGTAAGATTAATGTTAAATAAAATATTTGAGTTTAATATGAACTAAATATCTTTTGATTAATTAAATTTTTATAAAAATTAGAGATCTTACTTTAGGACAAAGAGACCAGTCAGACCAAGCGCTGAGAACGCAGTCACCTGGACAAGCAATTGTACATAAATTAACTCCTTCTGGTCGTATAGTCCAATCGCAATATTCTTCTGACATTTCTATCCCAGTATTCACGTGAATGCATCTGTACAAATATTTTTGCATTCAATTTTGTAGCAGACATTTTATGTAACATAAAATTATAACTTAATTATAAATCTCAACTTACCGAACTAATCTAAACATTTCCCCTTCACCACAACCTTTTTCTTTATCTTTTTCAGGCAATTTACACTGACTCCATGGTTCTGTGTTCCATTGATAACTTTCACATGGTGTATTGCAAATTTTTGTTTGTACAGTTTCCCCGCATGATCTACCACCACTTGTAGCATTTCGTTCAATCTAAAAATTCATTATTGATAAGTTAATTTTTTAATATTAATTTTTTTTATTGTTGAATCAAAAAAAATGTACTTTTCTGTATCGATGATGTATACCAGGTCCACAAAGTTTATTACATGTACCCCACTCGCTCCAATCAGATAGCTGACAATCTATTGAACACTGTACTAAACACGGTTCTTCTTCTATGCCCATGCTTCCACCACACAATCTAAATTAAACATAAAATACTAAAATTAGGAGCAATGAAAAAAGGTATAAATTTAATTTTTATTTACGCTGGATCAACCAGGTTATTATCCGTATTATAACATCCTAAAGATCTGTAACGTGTTCCAGTACCACAACCATTAATTTCATTAGTTAAACAAAGAGACCATTCTGAAGATGGTTTTGAGAAATATTCAGAACATGGACATTGAGTGGTTTCGACTTGATTTATTTCTTTGCATGCTGGATGTGACATAGAATCTCCAATAAGATCACGAGTTCTTGTTCTTATACCAGAACACGGTTGTGGACATGATGACCAATGAGACCATTCAGTCATTTGGCATGGTGTTTGACAATCAACATGACAACGTTCTACACTAATAGGAGTTATGTTTTGATATTGGAGACAATGTTTTAGTTCTACATGAATAGGTGATTCGTCTTTAGTGCACCAAAAATCTAAGAAAACATAAGTTAAATATATTTAATAAATGATTATTAAGTGATTTTAAAAACAAATCGTTTAATTTTGAATAATACCTCTTGTTCTTAAGCCATGTCCACATGTAACATCTTCTGCTAATTGACAATGAGACCACATTCCTAAGACCCAATAATATTTTGGACAAATTTTATTTGGCATTGGACATGGTTCTTCTTCAAATATGGGTCCACAAGATTCCCCACCAAGAATCACACGACTACGCTGTCTTTTAAACTTTGTTAAATCAGTTTGTTCTGTAAAATGGATGTTTATTTTAGAATATAGTTCAAATTTAAATTTTATGACCTGAATCGTAAGAATAATATTTACCATTTAAGCAGGTATCTTCTGGACATTCAGACCATTCACTCCAGTCCGACAAAATACAAATTTTATTTTCGCAGTCTTTAAAGCAATCTCTTATGGTTATTGGTTTTTGAAGTTCACGACAACTAATTAAAACAGTAAATTATAATATAAAGAATTATAAAAGTTATAATATAGTGAATAATAATTACATTAATAATATTAATAACTGTGAGTTTTTAAGATATATAACTTTAATTTTACTTTTCATCATCGACATGTTGGTCATTTCCTCTCATACACCATACATCTCTTGTTTGTACTCCATTACTACATGTTCCATTACAATCTGTCCATGGTAAAACTAGCCAACTATACCCATAACAACCATGAGTATTGCAATTTTCAAATTGTACCATATCTTCTTTTGGTGGACAATGATGTCCGGTAAATCCCGGTGGTCCAATAACTGTACGGTTTCTATATTTCACACCTATATCAAAATTAAGAGAACAACCCATTGAACAATCACTCCATTCTGACCAGCCAGAAACAACGCAATCCTCTGGACAAGGTACTGAACATGGTTCAGATTCAATTGGTTTTATTTTAGAACATAATGAAATGTGTACAACCTCCTAAAAAAAATAATATCAAATTTATAGAAAATATTTTGTTAAAAATTATAGCAATGTGTATTATACTTTGTCATGTGTAGTACAGTAAACTTGTCGATTTCTACGACCAGTGCCACATTTTTCACTAGGATCATCAAGCATGCAGCTTCCCCATTGGTCGAAGTCCCATACAAAACATTGTGGATTTTGACAAGGTTGAACTTCACTTAAACTAGGACAAGGCACACCAAATTCACTAGGTGGAATCAATACAGGTCTAGTTCGTTTTCTATGTCCATTTTCTTCTTGTCCTAAAACATAAGTATATTTTTATGAAGACTATGTTTAAGCTTAATGTTATAGCGTTTAACTTAGAAATAAGATATTATTAAATAGAAAAAAATCATTGCAAATTTCGCGGAAGCTTAATTAATTATTTAAATTTTTTTACCAAAAAATAAAAGCATTTATTATTATTCAATTAACATACTTTTATGTAATTATTGGGTTTATTATTTATTCATTAAAATTTACCATTTTGTAGTTCGTAATTTGTTTCGGGTGGGCATTTAGATGGCATACATGGACTCCATTCACTCCATGAACCTACTTGGCAATCTCTTGGACATGGTATTTCACACCTTTTACAAATTAAACAATTAATTTTATGTGCGATTTTTTTAGAAAAAAACTACCTTTGAATGGTCGGAGGAGTGTCCAAAATTCTACATATAGAAGAATCCATCAATTTGTTTGTCAATATTTCAATACAAGTTATGTTTCGATACTGAAGACCGCCACCGCATTGAACAGTTTCATTGGATATTGGTTGTGAACATTTACTCCAACTCGAAATCAACCATTTATATCTAAAATGTATCAACAAATAAATTTTTGATAATTTAATCAATATTTTACCATATGAAAAATAAGATAGTTCAGATTATATATAATATAGCATTTAATTACTTTTCAGAACATAGTGATAGATTTTCTTTTGTGGTTCTTGTTTCGACTAAATGAGGACATGGAGATCCTTGACCTTCGTGAAGACGGAGAATTTGTCGTTTTCTAATTGCTTTTTCTTCTCTAACCTACATTCATTTAATTTTTGATTAGATTATGTCCAATTTTTACTTATACGTTAAAAAAACAATTTTACTTTTCCATTAGCGCTTATACACCCGCCTTGAGTAATTTCCCAATCAGTCCAATCACTAACCACGCAATCTTGAGCAATTATGCATGCTCTGGTATTAGTTGGTAATGGTTTGTCCTCGCAAAAATTTAGCGAAACAAGTACTCCTGATTCATCAAAACAACTCATTGAACGTTTTTGAGTGCCTACTTGAGGCCAATGTTTATAAAATGTGTCTGCATGCGAGCCAGAAGTCATTATTCCATCAGTATCACCCAAAACATTTTCAGAGACATGCACACATTGCTGCCACTGATTTACTTTTAATTGGTAGCCTTTTGAAACATTATTAGCGCAAGATTGATCATTAGGTTTGCAAGATTGTGTTTCTATTAACTAAAAAAAAATATTTATTTTTATAATATTATATTAATTTAATATTTATACTATTATAATTTTCTATGTTTTATTATATTTCTATATTAAGATAACATTTAATATATAATACTATAATTTCACTATAAAAATCAATTAAAATCATTATTTCCTGTTTAAAATTTTCAAAAATTATTTAAAGCACATACTGGTGGACATTTAGCTCCGTTATTTTTTTGCTCGATTACTATACTTCTTGATCTACGTTGTGATCCACCACAGCAAGAACTCCAACTCGAATATTCAGTAACTATGCAATCTTGATTAGGTTCTAATGAGCACACTTCCACAGGTGGTGTTCCGGGGGATAAATTTTGACAACTGGAATCTTCTATTTCTATAGGTTCCTTGTGGTAAAAAATTGTAATTTAAACATGGCTCAAATAAATTCATTGCTTATAAAAAATGTATACATAACTAATATGATGATATATGAAACTATAATAACGTTTAATATATAAATAAATTAATAAAAATAACCAAGTTTTATTATTTGAACAAATATCATTTGAATCTATAATCTTAGAACAAATATCTGATATTATTTTACTATTTACAAATATTTAATTTTAAATATCATATTTTAATTAAAATTAGCTATATGATTAGAATATATATTGTTTTTGCTTGTATACATACAATTATAAATGTAAAAAATAAAATATTACTTCAAGTTTTATTCCATCACGAATCACCATGACACATGAAACTTTTCTCCTTCTTATACCTTGGTTTTCATCTAGCCCTGTATCTTCAGACTTTTTACATGGTTCCCATTCACCAATTCTCCATTCTACAGCGTCTGATTATCAAGAAATAAAGTTCCCATTATGTTATAAAATTATATTATCTATAAGAATGTTACAAGTAACAATCAAACCTGCATTCCAAAGAAAATTCTGTGCGATTTCATTTGATGGTGGTGGCGGAAGTCCACACCGTGACCACCTTATTTGCACTAAGAAAAATGTGACAACTAGGCCAAATTTAGAAGAAATCATCGCAGTTATTTGGACGGTGATATACCGGACGAACTAAATTAGAGTTATTGGACGGCGTGTTGTTCACCTGATAAAACACCATTGTTATGTTTTAATTTTTAACTAAGAATCAAGTTAATGCGTAAAATACGTGTAATGATAATAACTGGAAACAACAACAGAACTTAGTGAATTCATTTTTATCTTTTGTTACTTGTTGGGTTTGTTTACAAAAAAAAAAAAGACCTGTAGATTATAAATCAAATACTTACCTAAATAATAGACGCAGAGGCATTGCTTTATTTATAAGTTGCAATTCGCATTCTCAACAAAGTCACAGCAATGAGAGACGATGGATACGTCTGGAAAACACCTAGAACGGTAGGCAATCGATTCACGGGGGGACCGAACGATTTTAGTTGCCGGGGAAACGCTTTTGCGTTGGCATTTGCGACTGCGTTTGTCCTTTGTGCTTGCATGTTACATACCACTCGTTCCTGCTTTCCCATTCCTTAATAACCTTTCCACATATTCCTAGCTCTACAATTCATTACAAGACTTTGTTATCAATCAATTAAAAAAATATTTTTATAATTACTTATTTTATTAAAGTTGTATATTGCTAAAGAAAGTTTAGGAATTAAAAACATTATATTGACATATGATTGTATTTAAGAAAAGTTAACTAATATTAAAAATTGACAAATTTATTGAAAAAAAGAAAGTGTGTACATTGTGACGTATGTTAGTATACATAATTAATTTGTTACATTATTTTATTTTTTAATACAATTTTTATAATTAATTAATAATATATTCGTAAATATAAAATATATAATACGTATTTTATAGAAAAATTAAAATTATTATTAATTTTGATTTTAAGAAAAATATTTAAATTAGTTTAAATTACTCTAAAAAATGTTTTTTGAACATTTACCTAATTATTTTTGAAAAAAATTATAATAACTCTATGAAATAGATAGAAATAGAATAAATCTAAGAGCTTAAGTACTTATAGTTTGTAATTTGACACTATTTTATTTATGGGGATACGTATTAATAGTTTATAGATTATTTGTTGGGTCTTTACCCATTAAATAATTTAATGGTTTTATTACTTGAGCATTGCTCCCAAGCACGAAGCTCAAAACGTTTTAATTTTTAGGCACCTCAGGTTCGGCTTCATAAAGCACAGTTTAAGTGTGAAGTAGAAAAAAACCTTGTATCAATAACGGGTTGAAACCAGAAATACCAGTAAAAACATAGCAAAAAAATTAAGTTCGACTGGCTAGGCCCAGAATATTTTTAAAACTTACTTATAGCAAGTTAGTTGGTCTATACTAGTAAATACAAAGGAGTCGAGTCGACCTACTAAAAAAATTCTATGTCTTTGTTATAATGTTTCCTACAACCTGACAGCGTCAAATACGAGAAACTTATCTATTAAAGAGGTGTCTTAAAATAATAACTAAGAATAAAAGGTCCTAAAAGTACAGTTAAAAACGAAGGAAAAATGTATTTTAATAAACAATGCAATATCCTAAAAAACTAAAAAAAATGCTTAACGAAGTGACAGTACTTTTGATGGCACCTGTCACCTAAAATTTCACAAACATTTATTCTTTTTCTTTTTTATATTATAATTATCTAATTAATATTGTTAACAAAATTTCTATTACAATTTTGGCCACATAGAAATATTTATAAATCAGCTATTCAGATTGAGATTAATTATTATATTATATATTTCTTTTAAGTTATAATACACTATCCTAAGTTACAAATGACATATTACGTCATATTCTCAATAAAAAAATTCAGGAGTAGAAGAGCAAATGAAGAAAAACTTATGTGAATAAAAATTTTGAATTTTGTAAATTCTTTATCAGCACACATTAATTTATAATGAATTAATTTATAATTTTATAATGAACATGAATGTATACCTGTAAATTTAATTATACATTATATTTATAACCACCTCAATATTAAACCATATCATATGTGCGCCAATTTATTTTGACATTCGTATTTAATTATAAATGTAAATGTGTTCTTTTTAATATTTACAGTTTTCTTTTCGTCTCTTAAAACTTTGAAGATAAAGATAGGGAGTAAATGTATCTTTATCTTAAAATATCTTATGTCTTACGTAGTTGTTATAGAATTTTTGTTTTTGCCTTTTAACTTTTTTACCATTGATGCAATCTGGAGGTCAAGGGGGTGACTTGGCCCTCCTACTTCTGTCAAAGCCCCTCAACAATTATAAAAATTATATATTAATATAAAAATATTTTTTAAGGGGGGAGTAATTAAATTATGTTTCTCGTTTTATTTAAATTGTGTCTTTGCTTTTATGCTTTATGTTTATTTTTTTTTATTTTTTAAATTTTTTTTTTATTACAAATATTCAAATTATACAGAAATATAAAAAAAAATATTACAATGTTTTGTTGTATTGTTTATTTACCGCTTTCATCTTTTATTCTTTCTACCAAATTTTATTTACCTACAAATTTCTTTGGTTTAATACGTTTTTCTTATTTTCTATTCCTTTTTCATTTGTTTCTTGATTGATTTGAGAATTTTTTTTTATCTTTAGTGTCTAAGTATATAATATTTTCTTGTTGAGCCATTTTGCGTAAATGATGAAATATAGTCTAATATTGAGTTAATACATGTTTTGTACATATATCAACAAAAATGTTGTAATATAATATAAAATTAATTTATGTTTAAGTGATATGTTAAAGTTAATGTTGCAGTTTAGATACTATGTGAATAGGTGGTAGGCCATCTTAATAAAAATTGGGGGATTCTTATAAATAAGGAAAGTGAAAATCAAGGTTAGGAAAGAAAGTCAAGTAAAATTAATGATATTCCCTAAAAACTGTTAATAATGGATTTTTTCTAAGATAATGTTTACAAAAAATTTCTGAGGTCTATTTCTTTTAAAATGTGATATTTTTGAAGTTCAATTTATATTTGAAATATCTAAAATATTATTCATATTAATTTTTCGATGCCTCAGAAACTTTTTTTTTTTTTAAAGAATTAAATTTTGTCAAAGAGTTGGGTAATCTTTGTATCTTTAAAATATTTTTATTAATTTTTTCATAAAGATTCAACTTTACAATTAAAATAAGATTATTTTAATTAGTTCCTTCTCACAAAAAAAAAAAATTTTTATTGAATCAGAATATTCTTAATTAATTTTCAAGACAATATCCGAATAAGTTTTTTCATTATGTAATCTGTGTTCTGCACTGGGTTATAGGTTAATAATTAAAAAANTCCTTTTTCATTTGTTTCTTGATTGATTTGAGAATTTTTTTTTATCTTTAGTGTCTAAGTATATAATATTTTCTTGTTGAGCCATTTTGCGTAAATGATGAAATATAGTCTAATATTGAGTTAATACATGTTTTGTACATATATCAACAAAAATGTTGTAATATAATATAAAATTAATTTATGTTTAAGTGATATGTTAAAGTTAATGTTGCAGTTTAGATACTATGTGAATAGGTGGTAGGCCATCTTAATAAAAATTGGGGGATTCTTATAAATAAGGAAAGTGAAAATCAAGGTTAGGAAAGAAAGTCAAGTAAAATTAATGATATTCCCTAAAAACTGTTAATAATGGATTTTTTCTAAGATAATGTTTACAAAAAATTTCTGAGGTCTATTTCTTTTAAAATGTGATATTTTTGAAGTTCAATTTATATTTGAAATATCTAAAATATTATTCATATTAATTTTTCGATGCCTCAGAAACTTTTTTTTTTTTTAAAGAATTAAATTTTGTCAAAGAGTTGGGTAATCTTTGTATCTTTAAAATATTTTTATTAATTTTTTCATAAAGATTCAACTTTACAATTAAAATAAGATTATTTTAATTAGTTCCTTCTCACAAAAAAAAAAAATTTTTATTGAATCAGAATATTCTTAATTAATTTTCAAGACAATATCCGAATAAGTTTTTTCATTATGTAATCTGTGTTCTGCACTGGGTTATAGGTTAATAATTAAAAAAATATTTATTCCATAAAAAAAGATCATACAAATTATTTGAAACGCCTTATCACTAAAAATTTCTGCTTGTGATACTGATCAAATGTTGAATTGAAAGTAATTTACCCAGTATAGGGGAATTTTAGGACTGCTCATAATTATCCAAATTTCATTTTATTTTAAAGTTCTACAATTAGCTTAAATCTAAATTCAATACTTCATTGCAGTAACAACTAGATAGCGCAGGTACTACAGTTTGTAGCATAAGGCAATGTCAGGTAAGGGGCATTTAGAATTCGTCGATGGGTAGTAAGGTAGTGACGGGAAGTTTCAAATTAGTATTCCTGTAGAATTCCAAGAAGTAGGAAATTTAGTCTTAAATGCCCAAAAAGGTTATTTTCGATAGGAGTTGTTAATTTTGCCTATTTGCATCCAATTTGCTATTATTAGAAAGATATTGAGAATAATTAATAACCTGATTGGATTTTATTATAAATTTTTAATTCGTATCGGAAAGTTTTAATATTTATATTTATATTTGCTACCCACTCTCAAATTCCTGTTAGTCGTGCAAATGAGAACTACTAATGTAAGTATAATGATATAGCATCTATTATAATAGAGTAAATTGTGTTGTACATTTATTGATAATAAAAAAATATAATTTGATTTAAAAAAATTTAATTTTAATTAATTAATAATTTTTGGATTATACTTAAAAGCTAATAAGCCTACTTTAACATTAAGATGTATTTTTTATACATCAAAATGTAAATTTACATAAGATGGGATAGAAGTTTTAAATTGAAAAATTGACACCACAATTTTTGAAAAATTGTTGCAGAATTAAATAACCAAATAATATATGTTGATTATATTAGCATTAAAAAACTTATTCAAAAAGTAAAAATTAGACACAACTTAAAAAACTACAGAATACAGATAAATTTTCAATTAAAGGAAATTGAAAAATCTAATATCCAACCAGAATTTAATAAACGTTAAAATCTTTAGTTTCACTTTTTAAAACAACCGTAAATGTACTTATTAAAATTTATTTTTTCCTGATAAAATTGCGTTCCATGGTTTCTGGTGAGTTTATTAGAAATTTTGTGTATAAAGTCTCAATATTAGCATTTTTTAACCCTGGAACATCATTTGGGAGGTGACAACTTGTGCATTTGCTTTAGTCTAATTTTTAATAAAAACTGGGGCCGGTCAACTCGTACTTTTATTCATACATTGAGTAAGCCCATTTAAAAACCAATTTATAATAACCTAAGAAATGTAATGAAGATAAATTTTCATTCTATGAAAAAGACACTTAATATTTTTATTTAATTATTTAAAATACAACAAAAGCAATTTTAACTGTCTTTCTCTTTGTCAACATGTATAGATACAACATATAAGTGAAAAAAAAAAATGAAAGTTTTAAGTTGTTTTGCAGAAAAACGTCATTTCTTTTATACAGGACATATTTTTGTTAAACTGATCTTATAGTCACTATTACTGACATCTCAATTCCTGGTAACAGAATATTTGTTCTTTTAGCTCAATATTTCCCTTGTTTGTCAAATTTTGGATACCCATAAACAGTGCGCGTTACATTTTTCCTTAGGTTCATAAATTTTACCGGTATTAATTAAACGTCGACTTGAAAATTCTTGATAATACGTTACTGGCGAGAAAGCAATGTGGAAAGAATTCTCTTATTATATTTTCCTCTGGTTTTCATCCCTTAGGAATGTGAAAATGGTAGTAGGCTGTAAAACAGCGTAGCGGCAACGATGGTGTATTTACCACTGCGTTATTACGAATGTTGAAATTTGTTAGGAGGCAACAGTAAGGTGGTCGTGAGGTAAACTAGCGGTGGACGATGAAAAAATGTAAACCCGAAAAAATACACGACAAAAGTTAAATGAAATATCGCGTAAGTTTTAGATATTTTTTTGCTGTCTTACAATATTAAAAGTGTTTTATAAAGTAAATTTATTACATGCTATTGAGCGAAATGTAGTGAATTCAACAAAAGATTCCGTTGTCTTGAAATTTCTAACTGTCACGATTAACCGAATTTTACGAGGCATTGGTTTTTAATATAAAACGACAGCAACAATGGCATCTGTTCAACTGTATACCTTTAGCTTGTCTGGCATCTGAGTATTCGTATATTCCAGAAAGGAATGGAAAAAAAAATTTACACTATTGAGCTCTGAGGTGGCAATCTTATTTAATGTAACGTTATATTCTGTCAAAGAGATTACGCGTCTTTTCTTTTAGAGTTTTGTTCATTTTAGACATCAGTCTAAAGGATTTGTGAAAGAATTAAAATTTTTTCCAAATCAGTAATTGCTTAACTACAGAGTGATTCTTTTATCACTGATCGCTTAATAAATTAAAAAATAATATTAAAAAATTGTTTTTTTTTTATTTCTTTTAATTATAATTATTTCTTAATTTTTCAGTGATTAAGTATATTTTTAATCCATTCTTTATAACTTGTATGGTTCCTAATATTATTTTTTAAATAAAAACATACATATTTAATTATTTTATAAAATATTCGAATAAAAAAAAAAAGGCTGATCGATAATCACTTTATCTCATACATTATTAAGGTTTCAACTTTATTTTTTTTAATGACAGTATTCATATTTTAATAGATTAAATATTAGAAGATGATCCAGCTAAGAAAATGACTCGCCAATTATAACTTTTAATTTAGTATTTCGGAAGTTATTAATGTTTTTAAATGTAGACTGTAGATGAGATGTGGTTATGTTATTTTTATCGCTAAACATTTCTTAACCGCACTTCTTTTTCTGTCTAGATATAAAAATGTTAATAACTTCTAAAATATTAGTCTAAAATCTTTTATCGACTGATATTTTCTTAATTAGATCATTATCTAAAAATTAAGTAACTTAATTAATTATGGTGCTATTTTAAAAAATAAAATGGTACTCTTCTAAAGAGTAAGGATTAGACATAAAAATTATTTAACCAACTAAAAAACCACATTATTTAATAAGAAGGAAATCGTATATGCATATCCAATAACCTTCATTAATGCCATGATATACATAACACAAAAAAGTTTTTAGATAAGGAGTTCCAGATTTTACAAAGTTTTTTGTCATAAAGTATATTAATACCCTTCATTATCATTTAACCACCAATGATAGATATTGTTGCGATAAATGATTTTGGTTGTTTAAATATTGAAATCATTGATGTGCTACCACTTAAATGGCACTAAATACATATAAGTTTATGATAACGAATGACAAAGTTTTTTCCAAAAATTAATTGAAAAATTTTAGGATATTCAATCTCATGATTGATCTTACCTTTCAGAAAAAATAAATCGGAATAACAAAAATTAAAATAGTAAAGATTAAAAATCATATAGCTATTTTAATCATATTTGAACCGTTTATCTGAGAAATGATGTAAGTCACAATATTAATGTTGAAAAACTAGGTAATACGTGCGTTTTTTTTTATGGGTGATACTGTAATATTAACCGACTTTTTGAAAGTTATCTTTTTTTTTAGCGTTGTTTCTCAAACAACTTACAAATAACAATTTATTGAGATCATTAAATGATTTTGTATTATTTGTATTACATCTGATTTCTTTTGAATTTTGTGTGCCATGTCATCATTTACAACGAGAGGTTTAGAAACGTAATTAGGTCTATTTACGTACTTGCCATCTGCCACGTGCTCGACCAAATCGATAAAATATATTTTCTTTTGTTTCCTCGGACAAGATAACAATTGTCTTTGTGAATATGTTCAAACAATAGCAGACATTGAAACCTGAATAGAAACTAGCTATTTATTGTGTTTAGCGCTAATCCATAAGCAAAACTATTTTTGATGGTATAAAAACTTAACATAACATATAAACATTGAAAAATCACATGATACATAGTATCTTGTACATAATACTTTTGCTTAAGTGAAGATAAAATGTTTACAACTTAAGACGCAAACGTTTGTATGAGGCGCTCAAGGAGGCGCGAACCCGCTCCTGTAATTAATGTGACCAAAAAATTTTTAATTGAAAATGGAACAATAAAAAGATTTTGAGTAAAACAAGTAAAATAATCAAAAATAATGTTTATTATTAAATAATGAAATCATATTCCTTAGGCATCCTTCAAAAAAAAAAAACTAAATATGTGTTAGACTTAAGAAATGATGGCTACGGTAATGATATCTTTAAGTAAATTTATTTAACGTGATATCGTATTAACTGCCAAGGTATTGTATAGCTGGATGGTAAACTATCGAAATATACTTGACAGCGTGTGTAAATTTTCTATTAAAGGCGAACCTGACTTTTTTTACCCAGAAAAAAACTATAGTGTGCATCTCTAAAGTACATTGCTCTAAGTTCCGAGCGTATTCATAAGAGGATTATGCCTTATGCTATTTCTGTAAGTTTTAATCAAATTTAATTAGAAAACGGAAGCGGGAATAAAGTCTGTAATCCTTTTTCCGGCGGTCGGTACTTATTCTCTAAAGTGTGTGCCTTTTCCTTTGGCTATTAATTATAACTTTTACCGGATAGAAAATTTGCCGTATACGACTGCCATTTAGTGTTGGCGGGTCTGATAGAAGCTGTTAGGAAAATAATCAAATACAAAGTTGTACAATTATTTGCTAGTAAAATTTCAATAGTGTCATTAGAATTATCTTATAACCAAATTTGTCTATAATAAGTGGATAAATAGTAATGGAAACGTTTGTAACAGAAAAAAATACATAAACGGATAAGTAAGACTAAACATATTTTTATTATTGTATTCTTTATGTTATAATACATAATGTATATGTGTTACAGTATTTACCTTTCCAATGAAAGTCCAATTAAAGTGACCAATTTATTAAATTTTTGGCATTAAGTAGCAATCGTACTGAACTTTGTAATCTAATTGTTGTACTTTATAATATTCACCAGGTACAGTCATAAATAACATATCAGAGTTTTGGCTATAAGCCATAATACATATTTGAAAAATAGTGAAAATTTTTCAATAATACACTACTGATGATTTTTGTAAAATATTGTTTTTATTATTTGTAATTAACAAACAATTTTATTCTATTTATAATTGGTCTGTACACTTGTTTGAGCTGTTTTGATTAATTTTGATAGATTTTTCTAATTCTTATAATAATATACTTTTATTGAAAATAGACAATGTTAAAATTTAGATTTCAAGATGAGAATATTAGTCTAGGTCTTTATACAAGTTCCAGGTTTTTACAAACTGCTAATGCTAAGTCTAGTTTACAGTTGATGGAACACAAACGGGTACCCAAACATGGTTGACAGGTTGTCTTTCAAGTGGTGTTTGTCGATTCATTGAGCCGAATAATAACAGACGTATTTTGACAGTAAAGTATGAAAAACAATTTGTTATTTTTTCGGAAAAGTCCAATGGATTGTATAGGTTTTTTAAATGAAATATAATATTGTGTTTCAGAATTATATAAAATTATTAATTATATAGAATTATAAAAAATCCTAGTTCCGGTCACTTCTTAAAACGTACTATTTGTTTTGTTAAAATTTTAAAACCATATTAATATATTATACTAAGGTTTTTTTTATTAAAAAAGTTATAATAAAGTAGATATTATTATCACAATAAATTAAAACATTAGTGTAGTATGCTGGCGGCAGTCAATTTTCCTAAAATTGTCTTTTGCCGATTCTGTATGTTAAATATTTTGCTGTATTCTCTTATATTCTAAATAAAAACACCCAATTATTAAAAAAAAACCAGCACAGTGGGGACGTAGCATAGTTGAGTCCAGTATAGATTTAATCTGGCAGTGATTAAAATCACAATCATAAAAAACGCTTCGATGCAAATCTGTAGATAATGTTTAATTCTAAGAAATTGATGGACAATTACAAAAGCAAAATGAACTCCTATTTTCTTATTTATAACATGATTAGTAATTCTTAGATTCAAAAATATAATGTACAATTATATAATAATGAATTTTTGAATTATATATTATATCATTTTTATAATTAATTATTTTCAAATTATTATTGATTTTGATTTTAATATGTTAAAGTAATCATTTTTAACCTATTTATTTTTGTCCTTTAAAGTGAAAGTTTATAATAAAAAAAAAAAAATGAATTTATTACCATAACTTTTAGCTCAACTTGCAAGTTTGAAATAGACATCATATCTTCAAATAAATACGAATTTTAATCATTTGATATATCGTTGAAAAAAGTAGAGTAATTGAGGGTTGGAAAAATAAATTGCAGTCACAAAAAGAAACAATTATTTAATAATTAATTATCCTCAAAAAGTGAAAAAAAATCCCTTAATCAAATAAAAAGTACCTTAAACAGCTTTATTCATACAAACAATTAAAATGATTAATTTCTAATATTTTTAATGTATTTACTGTCGAATTAAATTTAATATAATAAAAGTATTTAACTACAAATCTATATAATTTTACTTTGTAATCTATTAATTTTTTAGCTCTTTTTGTGTGTGCTACTACCAGTCTATAATATTTCAAACTTTTTGGTAACATGTTGCTGTATAAATCATAAATAAAAAAAAAAATTATTTTTATTATCACCTGACTTTAACAATGAATTTTTACAAATAATCAAATTTTATAATACGCCCACAATTGAGTAGACTTTTTAACAATTTTTTGATAAGTTTTTTTAGTAAAACTTAATCATTAAAATTATATAACTTCTGAATATTTCAATTGTAGAATCTTTTTAAACGCCAAAAGTTAATTAGAAATTATTACTATGATTTTTATTTAAGTGATCTATTACGATAAAAATGTAAAAAAATCTAACTTTTCTGATAAATTTACAATAAATAGTAATTATAAAATTTCCTAACTACATATTAATCTTAACAAAACCATTTTTTTTCTATTTAATAATGTCTATTTCAAACTTGCAAGTTGAGCAAAAAGTTATGGTAATAAATTCATTTTTTTTTTTTTTATTATAAACTTTCACTTTAAAGGACAAAAATAAATAGGTTAAAAATGATACTTTAACATATTAAAATCAAAATCAATAATAATTTGAAAATAATTAATTATAAAAATTATATATTATATTTATGAATCTGAGAATTACTAATCATGTTATAAATATGAAAATAGGAGTTTATTTTGCTTTTGTAATTATCCACCAACTTCTTAGAATTATACACTATCTACAAAGTTGCACCAAAGCCTTTCTTATGATAGTGATTTTAATCACTGTCAGATTAAATCAATTTTGGACCCAAATATGCCACGTCCCTACTGTGCCGCGACCTTACTGTGCTGGTTTTTTTTTCATTAATTGAAAAAACTATTGCCAAAGCATTGAAATACAAATTTCATATAAAGAAATTCTTTAAATATTTCGAAAATGAGTATACATTGTCAATTTTTAAAAATATTTATTATTGTTTCTGAAATTATGTTTTTAAACATAAGCCTACTAAATTTATTATATTAAACAAATTAATCAAAATAATTTTTAATTTATGACAATATATTGTTTATTGATAAACAATTACGTTAAATATTATTGTATAATAATATTATTATATAATATTGTAAATATTATTTACAATATTTTTAAATCTTCATTTTAACAATAAATTTAAGTACTTAGATGTATTATAATTTATAATAGTATTTTTACTTAACAAATTAAAATCTGTACAATGTTAAATTTGAATAATAACTGAAAAATTAGTATAACCAAGCAGATTGTACTAGTACCTTAAATGTAAGGATAGTAAAAATTGAAAGAATTAATATCTAATTGAATACATTCCTCTGTATAGTGACCATGCATTAAACAATAATAGCATCTATATATATAAAAAAATAACAAAATTAATTCAATTATTTATATTGTTAAATCATTTAATAATTACCGTTGGCCATAAATGTTTCCAACTATTTCTACATCTTTGGCTCAATTTGCTTGTGAATCATCGACAGCAAACTTTGCTTTTTGGAGAGATTTATAATATTTATAAGAACCAAAAATATCTTTCTAAAAAAAGACAATTTTAAAGGATTTTTTGTATTTATTTGAATTAACCAATACATATTATCAACTTAATGACTAAATTGCGAATCCTGATTTTTTCAATTATTTTTGGGGAAAACAGAAATACGCTATTTTTATATAGATTAAAAGAGAATTGTTTTATATTTATTGCCCAATTACTACAAGAAAATTAAGATTTTTTATTTTGGTGTACATATATTCAATCCGCCTTAATTTATGTATTAAAAACTTGACTAGTTTTTTTAAAACGCAGGTTCTGTTATGTAAATGACAATAAAATAATATGCCTATCTCATAAAATTGATAAAATTTTCCATTTTTTGAAATAATTCTACCGGCTTTATTATTTTTTCCAAAATAGCGTATAACACCTTCTTCGTGTTTACGCGTTTCCATGAACACTATTTCTTCAATAGTTGTTATTTCAATTTCTGGCGTACGATTAATTGGGCGATCTTCCTCAGTTATAATATTGAAAGTGCAAAGTTCATTCGCATCTTCATGTAAATCCATACTTTCCACAGGAATCTTATCGTCATCATTATTTTGTTTTACAGTAAACCCACCTACTGACACTGCATTTTCAATATCGATATCTTTAATTTGCTTTGTGGTATATTCTATTTGTTTAATATCTAGACGTACATCATCTGACATAATTTCTAATTAATATTTGAAATTTCATTATTATTATTGTCTAAACAATGATTACAAAACTGTATATTTTTAATAAAGTGAATATAATATCTTACTAAAATTCCTAAATTGTATTTTTTTAGAGTTAATTGTTACAATAATGATACTACGGGGAAAGCTCAATATATTATTATGTTTACTAAGCAACTAGACTTAAATGATGAAACCTAAGGCTAGATTTGACATAAGGTCAATTGGGACTTGGTTATAATGATTTAAAATTAAAATATTACGTGGAACAGTGTTATTAATATTAATAGTTGTACTTAAAAAATTGAATTATCGTATTTTAATGAACATTTTATCACTTAAACTTGTATAATTTTTATATATGAAAAATCATAACAAGTACATTAAGTAATTTAAAAATTAAGGTGGAATTAATTAAGTAGTAATATATTTTTCAAAGTTTTACTGCAGAAACCAAATATTTGTTATTTTCTACGTTGTAGTATGTTTTCTTTTAATAACATTCTATAGTAACTATATAAAATAGGTATCCTATAAGTCTTTTATTAAGTTACTGTCCAAAAACATCAATATCACACTATTTGAAGGATACTAAGAAGGAGGATAGGGGTACTGACACTCCATTTGAAAATAAATAACGTCTTATAGGTACATTTTTATTTTTATTGGAGGGGTTAGCAAAATATTGTTGCTTGTTTGTTTCCTGCTTCAAAATGATCAAATAAGCGACGTTGTTCGTCAGAGCTAAAAGTACAGATGTATTTTCAGAGCATGAACTTTAAGTTCATGTAGAGTTCACGTTACTATGACAGACAATGAGTGAACACAATAGTTTTAACTAGCAAGATGTCTTAACATTTGTTAAATCACATTTTTTATGTCATTTATATTATTATTTATTAGCATTTCTTTAGTACAAAAAAACATTGATCTTATTTTATTTCAATTATTAACTTTAATATTTGTTTATATAAAGAACAATTAGTTTTAAAAATTCATATAAGTTATATATTTTACGACGTTACTTTTATCTATAAAAATAGAATTATTTTAAGCTGGAATAAATTATTAACGAAATATTTCATTGATACGTTAAACGTGTACATATACATAAATGGTTAAATTGAAAAAGAATAAACTTCCATTAGCCTGTAAAATGTTTCCCTGAATTTTAAAGTTATAAAATCTAAATATTTTGACTACAATACAACTCGCGTACTAAAAGAATGTAATTTTATGATAATCTGACATCAAAAAGTGTTATTTTTAAAATTGATTTATGTAAAATATAAATGAAGGTATGAAATCAATGTATTAAACAAACTAATGTTAGATACATCGTCTCATTAATGCAATAATCTACAAAAACATTATCAGCACTTATCTCCTATAACTCATTGATAAGTCTTTAGTCTTAAAATCGCCTTAGGCAACAGTCAATTTACAATTGTAAATATAATATTTCACAGAAAATTTTTCTATTTTTTCCAGCTTAATGTATTATTCATCTCGTTATGCAACATCAAATTTTAGTATAGTAAATTATGTTTAAGTATATTTTTATCTTTTTGAATTTTCCAATATACTTTTTTGTATATATTTTAATATTATTCGTTAAAAAAATATCTGAGCTGGATTTAATTAAGATACATTACCACTTGTATTATGCTTCTTATTCTCCGAAACACAGCATTTAAATAATGTTGCTAATCGACGAAAAAAACTCTTCACCTTCATTGTAATAATGTAATATACAATAAAATTAATGTATCAAAATATTTCTTACAAAATTTTTAATGATTATCAATAATTCAATACAAACACAAAAAATAGTTTTTCTTAACCAAAATTAAACAATAAACTAATTTATATTTGATCGTAAACATCTGTGTATCAATATTAAGTATCGCGTAGCAACTTAATTTTACTATTCTTATGATTTGAATACACTTGTTTTGTACGAGGCAGCTATACCGTAGGACGGCTAGTTTTGCACCGCACTAGAATGCCGTTTTACCTTAAGCCTGTTTAAATGGCTATTGTTGAAGCGGGGATGGGTCACCTGTGGGATGACGGCTAACTGTACATCCAATAAGTAACGAGAGTAGACAATAATTAAATAACAAATAAACACATATATTAAAAATTCTTCAGAGAGTATCTTAAATAATTTAAGGGGTAACGGGGGCCCTTAAATACTAATGGCCGGCGAAGCGGCATAAAACAAAATAGTTAATCTCAATTAAAACAAACAATAAATAACATTAAAATAGTATAAATTCAGTTGAATAGATGAAGTTGTTGATAGTAATGAGTGCACTGTATGAGATCTTGTGGTAATGATGTCGAACATCTGAGTATGACAAGTCAATGTGTAGATCCAGGCACGTAATGGCAGATGAGAACATACGGCAAAAAAGCGACTGCGGCAATGTAGATATTTAGTAATGGTCAGGGCCCAATCACTAGTGGCGTGCAAGGGCATGAAAACTTTGAGCACAAGGGTGTAATAAACAAATAAAAGAATAACGGCGTACAATGGCCAAACAATTTACCATTCAAGCGAAGGCGCTTTATACAAAAAAGAAAAGATGACACATAAAACAATTAACTGACTGACTTACGACGATAAACTGTACACGGAGGTCATCGATTTGCCGTGTTGGGTGGGCAAAGGGGTGAGTGAAGCAAGACGTTGGAGATCAGCTGTCACACGATATAATATAATCAACTATGTTTGTAACAACGGGTCTACTAGATCTTTGCTAAAGGCATTCTATACCAAACAACACTTGAGGAATAAATTAAAATATTTTCAAACATAGCATTAAAAAAAAAATTTTTTGTTTCACACTAAAAATAACATTTATTATTTTGATTATTAATGTTTTGTAAAATAATGTTTCTACAATGAAAGGTGATAAAATTTCCAAAAGGAATTTGTAAGAAAAAGGTTTTCATGTTGTTAATAAGTTTAAAATTTAGTCATTTATTGTTACCCAATCCTTTTGTTAAAATTTAAAGTACTAAACTTAATTGAATCACAATAATTTGGGTGCCTAAACTTATCAAATTTATATGATTTTAATTGAAATATGTAATAAAAATATTATAAGGAAAAGTTTTTTGACAGCAAAAATTATTGATTTTAATAAGTTTAGTATTATTGGAAACTTTTAACATAAACCAACATACAAGGTGATTATTTTAATGCTAGACAATCAATTTTTAAATAGTATTCATATCTTAATCATTGTAAAGATACCACTAAATTTGAAAAATTTAATGGCAGATATCAATTTAATAAAATAATTGGAGTGATGTAGACAATGAATGTTTGGTAATCTTTTTTGATAGTTAAGAAAATGGGTTTCTCATAAGGGAAGCTATTTTCTTGAGTGAAAAAACATTTTGTTTTAGCTTCGATGCGAAGCTGAAAAGGTATTAATATTACTATGATGCGTTTATTTTTTTTTTTTTGGGGGTATATCATTACTTTTTCTCAGCTCACCGACCGATTTTTCTCAACAATACGCCTAAAGATCACAAATCGTATCTAGTTGCAGATATTACCCTCAAAAAATTTTCCCTCGTTTCCTATAAATGGTGAAAATCTTCCCAAAAATTACGATTTTTAAAATCGGTAAATTTCGTTATTTTTTTTACTTTTTTTCTTAAAATTACCATAACTTTTTAAAAAATTAACAAATAAACATAATTTATTTTTCATATTGAAACCTTAGATATTTTTCTTTTATTTTATGTCATTTTTTTGAAAATCTAACACTTAATCTGCTCACTGGGGAGTGTTTAAAATAGAAACTTTTTTACAAAAATCAACTTTTTCAATTTAGTTTTGTAAATGTTCATACTAAATATAATTACTATAATTATTATTTATTCAAATATTATACTTATAAATTAAAGAACTATTAATCAGGCTGTAATTAAAGAAATAGACGTTGATGTTGTTTTTGAAATAATTTAACAATTCCTTCTAAAAATTAAACACCATCTACAGATTTTTAATTGCTATAATAAATATTTATTCGTATATTTTACTTCTAAATCAAAAAACTACTAATAAGGAATAATAAAGAAAATAGGAATTCATTTTACTTTTGGTATAATCCACCATTTTTTAAAAATTAAACACTATCTAAAGATTTGTATCGAAGCTTTTTTTATGATAGTGATTTTAATCACTGTCAGATTAAATCTATATTGGACTCNACCGATTTTTCTCAACGATACGCCTAAAGATCACAAATCGTATCTAGTTGCAGATATTACCCTCAACAAATTTTCCCTAGTTTCCTATAAATAATGAAAATCTTTTCAAAAATTACGATTTTTAAAATCGGTAAATTTCGTTATTTTTTTTACTTTTTTTCTTAAAATTACCATAACTTTTTAAAAAATTAACAAATAAACATAATTTATTTTTCATATTGAAACCTTAGATATTTTTCTTTTATTTTATGTCATTTTTTTGAAAATCTAACACTTAATCTGCTCACTGGGGAGTGTTTAAAATAGAAACTTTTTTACAAAAATCAACTTTTTCAATTTAGTTTTGTAAATGTTCATACTAAATATAATTACTATAATTATTATTTATTCAAATATTATACTTATAAATTAAAGAACTATTAATCAGGCTGTAATTAAAGAAATAGACGTTGATGTTGTTTTTGAAATAATTCAACAATTCCTTCTAAAAATTAAACACCATCTACAGATTTTTAATTGCTATAATAAATATTTATTCGTATATTTTACTTCTAAATCAAAAAACTACTAATAAGGAATAATAAAGAAAATAGGAATTCATTTTACTTTTGGTATAATCCACCATTTTTTAAAAATTAAACACTATCTAAAGATTTGTATCGAAGCTTTTTTTATGATAGTGATTTTAATCACTGTCAGATTAAATCTATATTGGACTCAACTATGCTACGTCCCCACTTTGCCGTGACATCACTGTGCTGGGTTTTTTTATTATGTGTTTATTTTGGCTTATATTTTATAACTTAGACATAAATAACAATTCTAATGCTCACCATTTTACTATTAATGTATAATGCCGATTAATTTAATTTATATACATAAAAATAGGGTAGTATATACAGTATAGTTCTGTTTATTCTGACCAAATCTATAAATGATATATCATATAACATACAGGTTATAACTTTTGAAGCAGTGATTTATTTACAGTATTTTTTTAAAAATTATTGTAACATATCTCACACATTTAAATAATGTTTAAATTTTCAAGATTTTTCAACAGATGTTTTAATATTTCTATCTTTTTATTAACTCATATTAATAGATATTTAATATATTACAGAGTTATTAATATTATGTATAAGCGCATTATTTAAAAAAATTGATCAATCATAAATTACTATTTAATTATAACAATAATATAATTGATCACTATTTCTGATTAAAAACTATGTTATTGTGTCAATAACTGGGGGTATTAATCTATGAAATTTTTTAAATTATATGTTTAAGTAATATACTTATTATACAAACGTGTTTGTAAATGTATGTTATGAATTAAATATATGACCATAATTTGTAATTTTACGTTTATATCGATTAATTAGTCAGAAATATTAAAATTAACAAGTAATATTTTTAGAATCAAGATTTAAAGCTTATTCTTGAAAATAACTTTAACAATTATTTTTATATTAAGATAAATTTATTATTAAGTATTTAATTGGATAACAATTAAATGAATTTTATTTTTTAATATAAAGATTTTTGTAATAGTAAGTGTTTTTTGAAGAAGCTTAATTATTATTTTATAACACAAGAATTCGCCTTAAATTTAAATATTTATTTAACTTTAAGAAATTACTTTGATAAAAACATTTATAAAATTTAATTATTAATTTATTTATTGCTACTTAAGTAATTAAATATTAATTTATCATTTTTCAACAGAATATGACATGATGAATTTAAAAAACTGTTTATTGTTTTATTTATATTATTCAATTACTTTTATTCCGTTGCGTTTTATCATTTTTCTTGGATTAAATTTTGTTTATAGGACAATTTGATTTATGTCGATTTTGTTAAAGGCTATATCCGACAGATATGGAAATTTGTTTAAAATGAAGTTTTGTTTTCTATCTGAGTACAAAGCCGTCTACAGTTGATGCAATGAGAGATGGAAAAGTAACAGCAGGTTTTCTGGATACGCGATAGGGTGTCGGGTAGTCTTATTAGATCTGTTTCAGACCATTTATCAAGTTTCCTCGTCATTCCCTTAGGCTCAATTCTGGAGGCGTAGCGTTACGTACGTACAACAATATACAGTAGTCAAAACGTCGCCAGATTTGCAGATAAAGTTGTTCAATAAACAATATGGTATATTTTGTGTTTATTATTATATAGATGTAGATAAAAGTAGAGGATAAAAATCTGACAAGGGTCAATGTGTACATGGTAGTTTTACAATATTAGCACATAAAAGAACTTTGTTCTAGAAATGTTCATTACAAAGATAAGTTATCAAATAAAACAATACCATTGTGATATCTTAAAGTTTAGACAGTTCGGGACCAGAGAACTACAATTGTACGGCAAAATCGTTTTAAACAAACCCGAATGATAATTTTGTGAAATCACTATGGTTATATTTTTGATAATTTAAATATAATGATATTTTCAAGTGACCAAACCATTTTTTTTTTGATAAAATATATTAATTCATAATAAAATATGTGATATGCTTTAAAGTGAAATATTCGTTCTAATTTAATGCATATAGGAACAAACAAAACTATGTGAATATTCAAAACAATTGTGTAAGTTAATTAAGAAATTACCATTTTCAAATGTGATTAGGGAAATAGTTATATTTTAAACAATTTTCTTATGTAATATCCCGGTCAGCAATAAATAATAGGAATGCCACTATTCCCTAGGTTAACCAAAATCATGTTTAGTCTGAATTAATCATTATGACCAAAAGAATTGGAATTACGCATGGATATTATTTTCTTGTGTGTGCTTTTTGAAGTTATTATAATTTGTACATATTTAATAGTTATAAAAATTTCTTTGTATATTAATGAAATATAAAATCAATAGTTAAAGAACATATTCAAATATCTTCAAACATTTCAATTATTTTATTTTTACAGATTCACTTTTATAGAAAGTTCAATGTTTTTGTTTATCAAATGTAAATGTACAGTGTATAATTAGATATAAAATTGACTTGTTTCTAATGTAATTTAATTTTTTTTTAACAATGACCTCTCGAAAAGTTTATTAACATACACTATTATTTTTATTTTACGAGACAACTATAAATAAATTTAATGAATTTCGTTTATCGCCTTTTCTTAAACATTTTCAATAAATTACAAATACTGTAATTTTATTATAGGTCGTCTTAACCATATAATGTTTTCATCAGTAATAAAATGAATTTATTTCGAATAATCTTGTTTAAACTTCAATATAATGTCCACTATATTAACGATTTGGTATAACAATTACAACAGTTTTATTAGTTTGTTATATTTTCATCAGCTTTATTGTTATGGGCTAGTAATTTTATTCGACGAATTAAAGGAACTTATAGAACTACAAAATTTCGTTTAGTATTTTTATCTATGTGAAATTATATATTAACAAATTCTTCCCTGGAAATATTGATTTAATGATAAAAAAACTATATTAACAAATTATCTACAGATGATAATCAGCTGACTTAAATAACTTTGTCAAAAATTAAATAAACAATTATGTTTTATGTAATTTATTTTTTAAGTTTTGATGTAAAACATAGTTTATATTATTATTTAAAAAAAAAAAATTTATTTTGTGTAAAAATTAAAAAGATAATTCTAAAAATTTTCCAATAATAATGACATGTACACAAATAACTGAACTTGAATCAGAAGTTCGAACATTCAATAAAGATATATTAGTAAAAGAAATCTTTATTTTTCAGTTGAATGAATTATCAGCAACAATTAATGCAGTTGAAGTAAATAATAAGTCTATGTTTTCAAAAATGATAAAGGACTATGATGACTTGCATAGAAAATACGTTGATATCAAAACAGAATATAACAAGCACACATCAGTTATTGAATGTATTGAAAATGAACTTCAAATATCATATTTAACACAAAGGGAACTCGAAAGAACCTTAGGAAAACAAGATGAAGAGTCTGAAAATTTAAAACGAGAATTGATGTGTATACAACATAAATTAGATGAAGCGAAACGTTTAAAAGACGATCTTAACTATAAAAACTTCAGTCAAAATCTGAAATACTGGCGAAAAATTGCTGAGTGTGATCATATTAAACAGCAGTCTAATAGCCAATGTGAAGAGATTTCTGAGAAAAGTTATCAAGTGTGCGAGACAAAATCTCGAATTAAATTGGTAAGCGAAAATTTACTACGGTTAGAGCAACAAGTGACTGTAAATAAACTATACAAAACCAGTGAAATAGAAACTTTAAAGGAAAGGAATTCTCTAATGTTGTTAAGAATTATGGATCTTCAACGTTTGTTATTAGATAACAAAATACAAATAGAAACGTGTATGAAGAAACTTGGCAAATCAAACGCAAACATAGAATTGTTGAAAAATACGATGAAACATGAAACGACAAATGATTCAAAGCTGATCGAAATGAACCAAACATTCGTAAACGAAGCAAATGCAAACAAAAAAGAAATGCATGAAATATACGTTTGCCAAAATGATGAACTTAATGAACAAAATTCCAAAGCTGAAACTTTAAAGGGTAAATTGAAAAAATTTTCTTGCGAACAGCAATGTCGTGTCAAAGATTTGAACGTTGAAAATGAAAAAAGGTTCAACGAGTTGGAAAAAGTTTTACAAGATGGGCAAATCCTCGAAACAGCTTTAAATTTAAAAAATAACGAATGCAATGGTATAGAAAATGAAATATTTCAATTAAAAACTATTATAGCCCAACTAGAAGAACTGAAAACAAATTTAAGAAAACAAATTTTGCTATCACAATAATACATTTTAAAATATAGGTGTTCAGTAAGTAAGAAAACCGGTTTCAATTGTTCTCATTGTTTGTAACAATTTACCTGTTTCCCTACTTACTGATCACCTGTATATCCAAGATAAAATTTTAATAAATTTAATTAAATTAAAAAATTACGAGTCGATTTTTCCATTTAATTATCTTTGTATTCTTTTAAACGGCAGTATTGAAATATAATTGAACAAAAAATCGTGTAACTCAATTTTTAGTTTAACGAAATTAAGTTATTTTCTATACTTCTGAGTAGAGACAATAACTTATTACAAGTGCACTGATAATTAAGGTATATTATTTAGAAAGCCTATTATATAAGTGCAATTTGTCACGTATTTAAAATTTATGATTAGGTGGCATGATGACAAAGATATTATATCAATATCCTCCGTAATCTAGTACATGTATATGTGCAATGACGTGTCTACTTAAGGCAGCTGCCCCAGGACTGAATGAGAAGGGCGCCCCTGAGTCTTTTGGGATGTTATATTATTTATAATTTAAATTCTTGCGTTTACGCATATTTTAAGTTTTTAAGCCAGACATTATTTTTGTTCACACAAAAAAATTTAGGAGATATCAAATACAAGCTGCCTTGGTTTACTAAAACCTTTAATACGCCTCTGTATATGAGTACATTATAAATCTCGATTACTGTTTAAAAATAGTCAAGTCAGATCACTTCAAATTCTCCTTTATAAAATACCTTCTCAGCTTCGCATCGAAGCTAAAATAAATATATACACAATTGCAAAAATTTTCAAAAAAAATTATTAGATTCATTTCGATTGACAGTGTAAGATTTTTTTTTTCAAATTTGAAAACTAACTGCACACTCATTGACATAACAGTCAATAAAAAATTGCAATTGCTATTCTTAAAGATTTGAAAATTTAATTTTAAAAAATTTCAAAATTAAAATAAATCGTGTTTCAAAATAATTTTACTGACTAAAAAATATGCAAGTAAAAAAAGTACTATTTAGGTAAAAACGTAACTATTTACCTGTAAAGCATATGGTAAATTAAGTTCAATTAGACATGTTGAAATTGGTTTTTACCTTTGTTCTTTTGTAACACACGCGTAAATAGTGATAAACACTTATTGTAAGATAAAATAAATAATGGTTGTATTTCATTACTGCGAGTTAATTATTTGAGCTAAATATCAAAATGTTTCAAGGAACGCAAAAGCAATTTAATCCACGACAATTCAGTTCCTGGACAAAAAACAGTATACTATTCAAATACAAACAAAATAAAAAATTCCCTACATGCGTGTAATTCTGTCCACTTTACCCCTATGCGTATCATTAAACACACACGGATGCACAACACTACAATAATTGCAGATCGGCTTGACGTTCAGCATGTGCAACCGCTCTCTTTCATGTTTGAATTTTTAATTGAAAGAGTTTCGTCGACCTATGTGTCTCTGAACCCTTTGGCCGTATTAACCATCGCTCCCCCGGTAATCTGCGACCAGTGCCGCATATGCCGGACGTACGCGTATTATTGCACTCCGTCGTATTTGTACTATACATTTTTCAAAACAAAAAAAATTCAACAACAAAAAAAGGGTGCTCCTCCCCCCGGGTCTAATGGTGTACGCATGATCTCTCGGACTGCCGGCAACAGCCGTCGTGTGCTCACGGACCCGCAGCAGTAACGTTTCGGTTCCGCCACCGAAAACAACCCTCTGAACGACCGGCGTATAAACAGTTTCCGTTTTAATTGTGTGCACACGCTGTGCATTGCGACTACTGCCCACGAAAAACTACCCCCACACAGCGATAATTATTCGATAAATGTTTTCACGTGACTTTGAGTTCCTTTTTCCGTTCACTGTGTTTGGACTTTAACGGACCGTTTAAATGACAGTTTAGTGTAGTAATGAACGTAGACATTAGACAACCGCCACCGGTTTCATAACCGGTGAACAACGGAAATCTGCATTTTCCGTGTAAGTTTTTTTAATAAACAAAAAAAAATTGTATTGTTGAAGGTGTCATGTTTTTTTGTCACGAGATTTTCGGGACAATCGGTTGTTCGCGTCACTTAAAAGCTTGGCGATACGTTTTTAAATAACACTAAACATTTTAATTGAAATAAATAAACAACAACTATTTTGGAATACATTTTTTTTTTTATATATATAAAATTTGGATAAATATAGAAATTCCTGCGACAAGAAATTTTTTTTTTTATATAAAATTATTATTTTTATGAAATATTTTATTGATTATAAAACTCTTTTAGAAAGTTTGAATTAGTAAAATAACTCAAAATATAACGTATATTTTTTTAATGAATTAGTTCTACTAGTATTAAAATGTTTTAAATAAACGTTTACTTAATAATAAGAAATACTTCAAAGTCAAATAAAAAATTAGTATTTTTATATCATAGTATGGTTAATCCTCAATATGGTTCAAAATATATATTTAGTTAAAATCGATTAGTTTAATTTAAAAAAAAAAAGTTATCTTTCGGTCAAGAGTAATTTCAAACAAAAAAATACGTCCGAATAGTTTTACCGCTATGCTTTAATCTATGTAAACTAATTATTAGTTTATTAAGTTACATATTTAATTAAATAATTGTCTGAGTTTTTGGGTCTATGGAGTAACCTAAAATAATATTTTATTAGAATAGATTTTTAATGAAAATACTTTTCAAAATGTATTCAACTTTCAGTGGACGAAACGATAAGTAAAAAAATTAAAAAAATTTAATTTCTTACTAGAACTAATTAGTATAATATTTTTCTATATAACATGAAAACTTTTTCATTTATGAAGCTTCAGTATTTTTAGTATATTCCAAGTATATGTCTCGTATATACATTGCAATGGGTTTCATTAAAAAAATATTGTTATTAATTATTTTCTGAAAAATCCTTTTGATTTTTTTATTTTAAAATACAGAAAAAATTATTTCAAAATGAATAATAATTTAAAAATATGGAAATTTAACAAAACTTGTCTAAAATTAAGATGAACTTTGAAAAAATAGTTGAAGTTTCTGAGATAAAACTGATAAGTAACATAATATTTATGTATATAATTTTCGTTGCCAGAGGTGCCACAGGAGTTGCATCTCTCATTGAAAATGATATTTATCACTAAAATAAATAAATCGCTAAATAAAATCTCATAAAATTAATAAGTAAAAAAAAGACCATAAAACAAAAATTGATCACTTATAGTTATTATTTAAAATTATATTAAATTTATTAATTTAATACTAAAAATTATTAAACTCAAAAAGTCACAAAAAATGATTAAAAGACATATTTTGGGAACAATGTTACTATTATCAAACGCTAAATACATGCTGATATATATTTTAATATATTTCAGTAAGAAAATGTTTGACTAAAGCCGCCCACCCATTAAGAAACCCTTGCTATGCCACTGTTTTACATGGCTTATAAGCCATTATATAAACATGACTAAAAACTTCAAAATACATTTTTAAGACTAAAATTTATAATTTTCTTTAAAAACAATAATTTAAAAATATAAAATTTAAAAATAAATTAAATATTTAAATTACAAGTTGTTAATTTTAGAAATAATAATCAAAACTATGTAAACTTTTAGTCGTGTAAACATGATATGATTTCTTCTAAAATAGAGGACAGAAAAATTATTAATACTATTGTATTCTCTATTTTATAACCGTAAAATATAACTATTTTGAATTGTTATAATTTATTAGATTTATTTATAAAACTCAATGTAATATTATTCATAAACATATTATTTTAAATTTTATGACTTGCTAAAAAACGTACTTTTAAAGTCTGCATGACTGAGATGAAAAACCTAAGTATTAAATACGGATATCATCAATTCAGTTGACTATAGAGACAAAAATCAGTGCGAATTTCAATTTGAGTGATACAATTATTAATTTTCAATAGTAAATTTGTTTCAAATATCGTCATAGTTTTTTTTTCCCGTGCTTCTTAGTTCATCACATCAACCGCATAATGTTGAACATTTTTATGCATTGCTGTTAAACTTTAGTCTTTTCACGAATGGAGTTCTTTTGACGCTTTGTAAAACCGCGTTATCTGTGGTTCGCACGACTTCATAAGAAATCGGTCTTGAGCACAGAAGAGATGCATTTTACTCGCTGCAATTGTCATTTGAACGGGAAGTAAAGAGGCATTCGACGCTTTTGCCTTCGTCGTTTATTCCTACTGCATGCCCGTATATGAGTTTTATCCCATTACCATATAATGCAATGACATTGCTCCAGGATAAAACGAAACAATGGAATTCCTTCATGACGGTCTGACCCTATAAAAGTCGATTATCAGTCCCTCGTTCATAATAATATATTATATACATTTGTTTTGACTATAAACCCAGCGCAGCTATATAGTACCTATAGGCTATTCATAAAAGTACAAGAACATCAGCCGATGTTTAGAAATAACAATATTCATAAATATTTGTAATATTTTGATTTGTTTAAAATTATTTTTCGTTTATTTTAGCAATAAAATGACATTGATGATTAAAAATTATGTTTTTTTTTCATGTGTAAAATTTGTATGACTTTAAATTTGACAAACATAAGAATTATTTCCTCTCCGTTGCGAATTCCAACGAAAAAGCACGTTGAGAATTTTTAAATATTCTTTTTTAATAATTTTATAAGAAAATATTATATGATTAGAAATTAAATAGCTATAAATTGAAACAATCTAGAACTTTTTCAAGCTCATTAATTAAAAAAAAACTACAATTTATGACTATTTTGGAGTAACTTGTCCAGTATTGAGATTTGATACTTGAAAGGTTACTATAAAAAACGATATTTACTTTTTTGTGTTCATAAATTGACGTTTCATAATGTTGGTACCTAAAGAATTTTTGAAATAATCTATTTGGTTGATGTTTATAAATTCCATGTCTAGGACAAAATATACTCCTTTTTCCAATTTTTTTTTTTACAACATAAAATCCAACAATGCAAAAAATTGTCTACTGAATTTTTAATTTTTTTAAGATTAATTAAACAACAATTTTTTAGTAAGTATTGAGGAAAACTAAATTAACTAAAACTTTTGTTTGAAGGAGTTAAAATATAAAAAAAAGTTAAATGAAATACACAATATTTTTATGAGTAAATATTGTATCACAGGTATACTAAACAATGGTAACAACCCTTCGGTGGAAAAACCGACATGAGGTTCGCACAACGTATCTACTAGTCTGAATGCATGTGCATGTCTTCATGCATTTATTCTTTTTAACAACAATAACTAAACATAATATATCTGCGGCTTTTATCCAAAAGCTTAAATCATAAAAATATTTCGCAATGCATAATTTTCTATATATTTTGTAAAGAGAAGAATGTTTTATGTCATGGGCATTAAAAATAATAAGTCAATTTTATCAAGACAGTTTGTTTTCTTCAAAAATGATGATTTTCAAAAAATGCCGTTAATATTTTGAATTTGTTTTTACTCTCTTAAAAAATTAAGTGAATCTTATGTAAAATTGACTTATCAGAATTTAGTAAATAACCAAATATAAGACTTTTTTAGAATGTTAAATTTTATTATTTAAAAGAAATCGCTAAATTATATTTTACCAAAGTAAGAATAAAGATATTTAATAAATTAAATTTCGGCGTGCTTCCTTATTTTGCGAAATAATTTTTATTTTAGAATAAAAGAATTGTGTCTGGCGTTTTTCATGCAAATTAAGTAATTAGTAAAGAAAAAAATATACAAGAAAAAAACAATCGAGATTGTCATCGTTTAAGATAATAGCAGACCAGATGTTTGTTCTTTCTTTTGTGTTTTAGTTTTCTTTATTTTAAATTTAATATTTTTAAGAAAGAAATTAATTTTTAAATTAGTATTGGACAAAAAATATACAGTCAAATACGATTTAATCAAATATTTCTAGAAAATTACACTAACAAAGCAAAATTAAATTTTAGGGTTTGAAAAATGGCGCTTTTAAGCGTAAAGTTTCATCAAAATCGTTTTTCGATAAAAAAAAAAAAATAATTTACAGTTTGAATTTGTTTGAATTTTTCGATTTTTCTGTAATAATAATTGTATTAATGATTTGTATTTCAAGTAGATTGAGAATTTAAATTCAAATTACATAAAAATTGTTTTTATTTTCATTGATATGATAAAATATTGACGTTAATATTATTCTTAGAGAATAATGTTATCTATAATTAATAAATTAAATAATTATTTCAATTTGAATTTTTGTGCTTTCAGATTTTCAGCGCAAAAGGCCGTGCAACCGTATATTAGTTATGGAGGCTAGCGGTTCGGCTTGCATGGCTTTGGCGTTTCTAATCAACTACAACACTTTGAAAGCTGGATTTGTGTACGACGATAGGTAAGTTTTTTTTATACAATTTTTGAATGTCAGTTTGTTTATTTATATTTCTTTGTTATAAAAACTTACTCCTCTGAGCAAACATACCCTCCGCAGAGGGAACGACATAACTGGTAGAAGTTTTCTCTGTTTATGCATTTTGCCATCCGTTTCCTGAGCACTTTTGAATTTCACCCCTCCAAAGTTTGTTTTTATAGCCAGATTTGTTGCCATTTAGCCAATAACCGTCTATATGAATTGGCGTCGTTGTTGTCAAATTTAATACGTTTGTTGTATAGCCGAAAATAGGGTTCACAATCCATTGTAACCGTAGCAGTCGCGGAAATGACGTGTGGCTGTACCCTCTGTAGATTTCTCGAATAATAAGTTATGCATTTTTATGTTGTGTAACCACTGTATTAAATCGCCAGTACTGATATATAAAAAGAAATAACATAGACAAGTGAAATTTTGGGTGCGCTTGTGCAAATATAGAGTAAGCTAAAAATAATTAACAACCTATAATATTAGAAAATTCAAATAATAAAATAAATCTAATAAATATAGAAATAATAAATAAATAGGTGTCTAATAAAAATTTTTTTTATTAGACACCTATAACATTTAGGTCGAATTAAAACTATTAAGAAAATATAGCAATACACTGTACCGGAACTTATCAATAACATAATTTGGGTCTATTGAAAATAAACTCTTTTTCTAACTTCCAACTTTATAAATTACATAATTTTTATTATTACTATTTTTTTTTATCAAATTTATATAAATACATTATGAACGATTTCAATGTATAAATATTTTTGACTAATTTACACCAATATGCAAAGTTTGTGCACAAAGTAAATAAGTTATAGATTCAACTTATAATTAATTTTTTTAATTTAAAATCAACAATAATTACACTAATATTTAAGATAAATTTCATTACAATAAAGTAGCATTTTTAGTAATAAAATTGTTCAGATTTTCAAAGAATTGTTCACTACAATAACATTTTTATCTATTTTACTATTTATATTATTGTAAATACATTTTTTGATATCTAGAAACAATGAATTAAAAAATGTTGGACCTAGAAAGTCAACAAAATGTTTATCAAAATATTTCTAAATATAGCAAACAGTAATGTCATATATTTTATTTTCACGCATAGATTCATTCGTAATATTAATTTTCATCAGTACAAATAAAATGGCAGTATTTTTTTACCTTTACAACTTTATACTAAATTTGTATAATGAATTTTGAAAAAAAAAAAAAAAATAAAATGAGGTTTAAGAACAATAATACAATTTAAAACTTATTATTTAAAACATTTATGGTCCGCCATAGTCAATGGAAAATCAATATTATACCCGATGATAAAAATGAGTCATATTTTAACTCTTGTTTTAATTATGGCTTTATTTTAATTAATTTTTTTTTTAAAATTCAAAATATTTCTATTTTATTTTCTTGAATACGTTTTAATATTTTAAAATTTTGTGTGTGACGTGTAATTCTTTCGTTTTGCACTTGAATAACGGCAATTTCGCCTTTTTTTTTTAATTAATGCAAATTGATTTATGTTTCAATTATTTTGTAATATCTAAACCACAGTTGTCGAATACGGTACAAAGTACCACAATAATTACACATGAGTAAGCCTTCAAACAATTATCAAGGGATGTGGTTGGAGGCAGCGAATTGACGTTGCAGCTGTCATTGGTGATTTTAAAGGACTGGGTGGTGTGTAGCACTCAAAAAAGGAGAAAAAAAAATATACCCAATGTTGTCGGTTGAAAATTGTATAACGTCAAATTTTATTAAGCTCTTAAAAGTGAATAGAATAAATTCGATGTATAACAATTTTAATAGCTTACTGAAATTGCGTTTTTATAACAACCGTTATACATACATTTTTTTCAGTCTGGAAAATGTAATCAAGACTGCTTTTCTTGCCAAGTTATCCTTCGATCCCTTCATTCTTTTGTATTTTTTCTGTATAAATTTCACTTCACACCTCAATTATTCTGCGAGAGTTATTTTTTTTAAAGAGCCATTTCAATTTTTTTATTTGAATTCGTTTTCAGCTAAAAATAATTAAACGTAGATAATTAAAATGTTTTATGTTATAATAATAAATACCGATNTTTTTTTTTAAAGAGCCATTTCAATTTTTTATTTGAATTCGTTTTCAGCTAAAAATAATTAAACGTAGATAATTAAAATGTTTTATGTTATAATAATAAATACCGATGAGCGGTTTCTTTGCCAATAGGTTTCGTACTGTTTTTATTTTATTTTTTATTCCGTCATACATTCTGTTATATGCATTGTATTAATTTTATTTTGTTTTCGTTATTATTCAATATTTATGATGTTTTTGTTTATTAACTTTTTATAATAATGACCGCGTTAAACTTTTGTTTTGGTTTTATAAAAGGCGTGTTTTTATTTACACATCTTTCTGAGTGAAACTATATTACCAACCCAACTAGACTAGTTTTTTTTTTTCTTTTGTATTAAATATATCATTGAAGTCATAACGTTGTATAATATTGATCAGCTAATCCTATTTTAAATTTAGAACTTAATTTTTTTTTTTTTAATAAAATTCCGACGTATAAAGTTGCTATATTTTTTAATTTGATTAAACAGAATTTTAGTCCATTTGCATGTTTATAATAAAATATTTAAACTATAAAAATGTTTAATAATGTAAAAATCATTTTACAAATTTATAACATATTAAATCGCTGTAAGTTTTCTGCCAACCTTTATTTGTATATTTTTAACAAGCAACTCCTCATTAAATTTAGTAGTTGTCATTTTAAAGTGAACATTATAACGTGTAATAAAAGAAGGAAAAACGATGCGCTTTTTTGACAACATCATTATAAGTCTTTTTATTATAAGTTTTATCTGTACAAAATACAAATATATGTATCGCGAACCTTTAACAATTAAGTAGGATATACCTACCTTTACTTTTGATGTTTTATTTCAAAGAATCGGCTGTTTTTAACAAAGTTGATATTTGTTATAATACATATTCAATTTTATAATATAATTGGAAAAAATAAAATGTATAAAAGTTCACTATTTTTAATTTATTAACTTTATCCTCCAGTTCTGCAATTCTGCTAACATTACAAAATGAACAAGCGCGTTTTGTAATGCAATTTTCAAGAAATGTTTAGTAAAATGTTGATGTTTTAATAATTTAAACAAGAGAAAGTTACTTTTTGATTATTTTTGGAGTGTTGTACTCTTTAATTAGGTTGTTACTTGTTATGGTTACCTTAACTTGGGTTTGTTTTCCATAAAAATGTAGTTTGCAAATACAAGAAATTTTTACTTGTAAAACAATACATTATGGTATGTTCACACTTTTTAACGAAAAAATAATAATACTATCTCTTGTTGTAATTTTTTATTGTTACGAACTCATTCCATCTATCTATGCGCCTTTTCACTTAATAATACCAGTCTATGACACTCGCTTTTCATTTTTTTTTTATACACAATAGTGTTATATAGTCTACGTCACGCTTTTAGAAAATTAATTAAAGTTAAAATTAAGTACTTATTTTTCATACATGAGACATGCGAGCTTTAAACGGCGTTTACAACTATAAGAAAGTACATGTACATGTAAATTTTTTTATATGATCAAGATAATATTTTATAAATTTCTAATATACCTTATATTTAAATTGAAATATTAGTAATAATTATAGTTTTTTTTAATAATTCTTAAATATGAACAAATTCAAATCAGTTAATAATAAAATCAAATTAACTTAATAGTTTTTTATATCAATCCAGGTTAAAGCTAACAAACAAAATTTAAATATAATTATGACGGGAAAATTGTATAAAAAAATGTGTATAATTATTGAGTAAATGGGATTTTTTATAAGTGAGTTTAATCATATAAAATTAACAGATGTATTAAAGAGTGAACATTGTTATTTCGTGTACAGTTTACATATCCTTTTATGTAGAAAGCAGTGATTAAAGAAATGGAGTAAAATTGTGTATTAAAATAACGATAAGATTGCACGCAATGTCAGCTATGTATGGAATACTGTAAAACGGTCGGTTAATTTTCAGGTTTTGATACATTTATATAATTTTAAAATTAATTTGCAGTAAAATACTTAAAAGATATTAGAGAATCGAGAGAAAGGAACTTAACAATAAACAAACAAAAATTATGTTTGTATTTATTTCTCCATTCGTAGTTATGAAAAATTATTTTTATTGGTAAGAACGAAGCTATTTGATTAAATAAGCTTCTTTAAATTACTCATTAATTTTGTAAAAAAACCCAACAAAATTGTAATAATAAAACAAAATGTATATCTTAAATTAGTTTGTGATGAAATGAGACTGAGTTAACTATTCAATGAAAGTTCATTTTAGTGTTTTCAGTATCGTAAAGCATGTTGACATTTGGGAAACGTGTGCAAGCATCATACGAGAAATTAGAGAGTTGCCATGTTAATTCCTATACTCATACTAAGTAGCTCTTAGATGTTTCATGGAATTAAGTATTTCAGATTCGCCTAGAAGTATAGCGGATGATTAGGAGGGTGCAATTAGAGCTACTTGTAGTCTTTTGTTTTTGTTTGCATAAGGATATAGTCGAGTGGAAAAGTATAGTGCCTGTCGGGCAGCGACGCAGTAAGGGGAATATTTTGTCCTCGGAGCACGTATAGTGTGTTATGCTCTACCCTCTTAGTCGATATACCATCCTCGGGAAATGGATGAGGAACAAGCATTGAAGTCCTCGTATATCTACTTGACTCCAATTGCACAGCTGTACAGACCTTTAGATAAACATCTCTCTTGACGACAGAAGGCACAACAAACATAGAACATTTGTCACATTTTGTGTTCCTAACTTCCACCACTCACGCCAACCTTTAGAAACATCCGAGAAAATTTATTTTGTTACACCTTAATTTGCTAGGTTTTATCCATTTGTCTAGAAATGTACTTAGTATTTAAAATTTACAAGAACTATTCGTGGAACGAACCAAAAGAGTAGTTAGAGAGGTTTACAAGAGCATGTGACTGCCATTGATGTGCAATTCTGGAATATACATTTTTATTTTGCTCACAATCAGCCTGAAATTAGTAAAGATGACTAAAGATAATTAAAAACGAGTAAAATGAGTTTTCATGTTATAGTGAGTTTTGATGAGCTTGGAAAATGAACGATTTTATTTACGTCTCTTCCCATTAAAAATGTCTAAATGCACTCCTGAAAGGATTTCGAAATAAAAATTTGGCTTAAAAACATTCGACACTAACTTACATAAATAATCGAGTTAAATACAAAGCATGTGAAGTTTTTCTTGTTAGCCACCAAGAGAATAAAATGATACATATACGTGACGACCATCCGGTGTATATAAATTTGCTTTTAACGTTAAATGAAATTGTGGTTTTATTGTATAGGCTCCTCCGTAACGACCCTTAACTTAATTTAGAAAGGTTCTTTGTAAAATATCACACCTCAGTTTCCGAGAAGCCAAATCTACTGGTAATTACAACGTTGAAAATGCTACACTTATTTTTAGATTTTATTTTAACCATAAAGTATTTTTAATTAAGTAATAAATAGTTAATAGAATTAGCCATCGTTATTTGATTTCATTTAGTTACAAAAAGTTCTATCATAATGTATAGTGAAATTAGATAAATAAATAGTATTTGTAACGGTTATTCAATAAAAATACATGATTGGCTATTTTTTATATAAAAATTTATAGTTAATATTTTTAAAAAACGGTCAACGAAAAATATAAAATACATTTTAGTGTCTATACAAAGTTAAGAAGATTTTACTTTAATGCGTTTTTCTTTTATATTTGTATGTATATTTAATAAAAATCATGTAATAAAATTACCAAGTCGAAAAGTTCTCTTTTACGTATAAACACATTCCCCAAATTTAAAAACAGTAGCAATTGCGCAAAAAACATTGATCTTCTATAGTAGTTTTATTTTTTACCTGAATTGTCTTTTAATTAGTTATTGCCTATGCTATCAACTCTATATTATAGAGACACTTTAGACATAATTTTTATATTATGGACATATTTAGGGGTAAATTAGATTGAAATTTCAATCAATACTAGTGTGCACTAGGTGTATCTTGACCGCATTAGAATTCTAAGTTTAAAATCCATATTTTATAAAATGTATGCTACTTCAATTAGTATTCGATCATCTCAATTTGCAATATATATAATTTATAAAGTCATAAACAATACTCAGACTTGTTACTTCCCAAAAAGCATTTGAATAATTTCTATTTCTCTCTAATGCATACTATAATGTAACAGTAACACCAATAAATTATTTATTAGCAATTCAAATAGTAGTAATTATAATCATTAGCATTAGCTTTATGCCGAATAAATTTTACGGCGTCAATTTCAGACTTCAGTACGGAGAACAACCTATTAATTATTTAATTTATTAATTGTCAACAATAGTATGAATGCCAGTCACTGAAATACATTAATGATTTAAAAGATAACTTCAAAAAAGTTATATGTTTGTATGAATTTTTCATATAACTTCAAGTAACAGATACTTATTTCACTTTATATATTATAGAACATCATTCAAAAAATTTATTTCATATACACAATGTTAATTCAATATACATTGTAAATAATCAGTAAGCTGTAGGTAATTCTGATTATCAGCTTCTCAGAAAAAAATTGTTTTTATTATAAAATTAAAAAGATAAACTTTAATAATGGTTGATACTTTATAAAAGTTTATTTGCAAAAACTATAATAAAATTGATCTATCCAACAATCGTTAATAAAATCCAGTTTAACAAAACTTAGATATTTTATGATATAGCTCTTCTTTTGAAATTTATATCGTCCATAAAGTATTCGGTGAAATCCATGACTTAATTGGCCATTCATTAACTTACTTAATTGACTTATTTTAACTATTTAAAACTAATAGATAATCGTAAATACCGAATTTCAATTATTTATGATGAGAGTAGGTGGTTATTTATGTGGTAAGAGACTGTAACAAGAGTTTTGATTAAACGATTTCCATTGCAAATTTTTTGGTATTATTTATATGCAACAGAGAAACTTCCTATCGATACGTTTAGAGTGGGAAATTAGCTTGTAAAACTCATTTTATTGCATGTAAAAAAAAAACAATGAAAAGCGCTATAAAATATATGGAACTGTTGTATTTTCATTACATTGAAAACATTTATAAGTGAGGACGATCGTTTGATATAATCGCAGACGGAGAACTATCTAGAGAAAAGTTGCCACTATTTAACGCTGTACTTTAAATCCTATTTTAATGGAATTGGTCGTGCATTTTTAAAACCTTATAAATTGAGTAAATGTATTAAATATATTTGTTAGTATGCATAAAATTAAATCACAAAAAGCCTCCGAGTCAAAATATTACATTCAAAGTGATTTAAATGCTAATTAATTTAATTGATTTAAAAATGTTGGTATTTCATAATTACAACGTTTGAATTCAAAAGAACAATTCTCTCCAAAATTTTATATAATAATTGTTTTTTGAAAAATGTATTTTTTGTTCGAGTTAGTAAACATATTATATGAATTTGAATTAAGATGTGCCAAGGATTGGTTTTTTTTTTAGAAATTTTAAAAGTTAGCTTCAATTGTTTCACCTATGATATTTGTTCCAGCGTACCAAATTAAAAATAAAATACCTTTTTAACCATCTCACAATGTTTGGGTTTCCTGTAAATGATACTTATTTATTTATATAAATAAAAGATTATTTAAATTAATTATGTTTTTTTTAAAAACAATCGAAGTAATTATAAACCGTGCGAAGGGATACTAGGAGGAGTTTTAATCTCTGATAGATTTTCAATAAATCTCCTAAGTTTATTAACTTTAGAACGTTGGTAAGTAATGATTTTGAAAAACAAAGCGGACGCTAGAATAATTATTACAAGATTGTAAAAATATTAGTTAAATTTTCATTTTTATAAACTAGGTCAGACTTAACAGATATATCGAATAACAATTTATAAACGCATATATCATGATGTTTTTAAGTTGTCTGATAAGGGTCGATGTAAAAACACTGTCAACTTTCCAATACCCATTTTGTACATTTGCCAATGTGAGCTATCAATTTTTACGTTTATTGGATGCTTATAAAAACTGTATTATACGTCTGTACATAATGGTAAGCAATACATGTCGATTAGTAGTATGAATTGATGGTCGAAATGTCCCTAAGTCTTAACAATTAGTTTTGACTTTATAGCTCAAAAGTTTAAAACAAATGAAGTCTAAAAATTTCAATTTTATTTCAAAAGACATTGATATCCATTTACTTTAGCGAATCGAGAATCATAAATTCTATTGTCTAACAAAAATAAAATGCAGTAAAAATATCTTATTTACAAACAAATAAAGTTTGACCATCGGTCAAATACTAATACAATTTTTTTTTTATCAAATTTTGTTTCCTTAAATTCGATTTAATTATAAACAAATTGTTCATAATCAATTTACATTTTATATTATTTAAGGTACAAAACTGAATTTTAGTAATAGAAAACATGGTTAAATAAATAATTTTCGAAGAAGAAATAATATCTCTTTTCGAAATTTTCGGCAAAAAGTAAACGTCACTAATTTAGCCGAAAAAACTTGTTGGCGTGATTTTATGATTAATTTTTAGCGAATATATTTTTGACTATTTATCAGTCGGATAAGTCGTTGTTGAATGTTTAAATGTACACACATATATGTAAATATCAGATTCGTCTTTCATAAACTCAATATTTACTTAACCGGAAAAACCAACTATCATCTATAAGCGTTTGCGTGGGGCGAAAAATACTCAAATATACATTGCATCCTAAACAAACAACTCGGTTACGGTAAAACGAGAAGGAAGCAATCACGTGCACGTGATAGAAGAGCATGGCAAATGGCTAAAAGAAAATACTTCGATAATGTGTGGATGTGTAATATTATTATTATGTGTTGGAAAAAAAAAAACTATTTGACATGCGATTCTGGCGCAGCTTTTAAATAATTCTGAGCATGTACTTGGGGTGCCTCTGTGCTGCGCACTATACTTATATCGGCCGTGTACCCTGTCCGTGTAGGTGCGTGCCTACCCGATGGTATAATTTTACAGCCGTACGGTATTCCGAACACGTTGGACAGAAGCATCTGTTGCAAGGAACGGACGCGGACGACGGAGCAGCGTGGCGGGGCAAATGCCGAGCAAACACTACGCGGCGTTTCGCTCACCCCTACGCGTTTCGCTAATTGTTCCTTAAACTAATAATCCTCCGACAGAGGCGGCGGCATCGTCTCTGGCTAACGGGCAATTTTATTTCTCTTTCACTTAATTTTTTCTCGCCAGCAGGTTGTGCTCGACGTTTCCTAAACTCTGGAAATTCAATTCGCTTTGTACAGCTCTCCGTTGGAAACTCGGCCGAGTAAGAATATGTCGAGGACTAACACTCCAAGAGGGTGCGTTCAATTTTCGATGACCCAAACACACGTGCCGATTTTAATCAATCGGTGCGTTCAGTCTGTTACCTAAACGACCAAATGTTTTCCATACAAATGTATTATTATATAGCGAATTCATTTTTGGGTTATTATTTAAATCCATTTTCGTCCTGTTATTATTTTACTGGTTACAGGCGGTAAACAAACAATAGTACTTCGAATTAAATTCCTTTTTGACCTCGAGGCGACACGAGTTACTTTTTAATAGTAAAAAACACGACTCGGTGTTATCAAAAGTTCATATGAAAATGTATATTAATTATGAAGATTTGCCCCATGGGGCGCATAAAATTTGTAGTCTTTTATAACGAAAAAAAATACTGTGATATACAATGAATACATTTTCAATTAGTCATACGAATGTTAAATATTATTTTTAACCTCGATAAAAATTATTTAAAATTTTCTTAACTGTGTAACATACAGTACTTCCAGTAATTCACGTATTGTTCGGAAAACTCGAGGAAGTATAATTATTTGTTTTCTTCAAATTCAAAAGATATTGATTGTTCCTTTTTTTTTTGTTAGCAATCGTAATGCAGAGAAAAATATGGTATAATGAGCATGGAGAACACCGACGACTAGAGTATATTTTATTATGTCATGCCAAGGAAATTGAAAAAGAGTATCATAATGTAGTAACATACAAAATTTAATTCGAACAATGCGCGTCATGAATACAGATATTACATTATTCAAAATCGTATAGCATGCCATTTATTGAAAACTTCTCATGTCAATCTATACTTATTTTCAAAATATTAGTCTTAAACATTTCTCAGATAGATTTCCACTAATGCATATTTCGTGTAATGCTAATCTACTTATTGATTTTATTGCTGTAAATAATATACAGTGCGTTGGGTTCATAGTTGACACTGAAATTCTTCAAAAATAATAATACAAATTCAAGATTTTATTTATTTCTCCATTTATTAGGTCTCATCAAATACTTCTTCGGTTCATATCTGACAATGGCGTCAATTTAGTTTTTTTAAATGGTAATATACATATTTTAATTGTGTAATGTTAAAAAGTTATCCAACTAAGAATATGACTGGTCGATAACAACTCTGAAATCATTTCAAATATAGGTCTGTAGGAGAAGAATATTTTGGAAATTCGTTACTTTATTTATATACCAATAAAAATAATGAGCATGCGACGAAGTTTTAATGTTAAAGTAAGTATTTAAAAACGAACGAACAATTGTAATGATTTATAAGTTTTCAAACCGATGTTTATAAGATTGTAATGTAAAGACAAATATTTTTTTTTATTAAAAAATAAAAATTTAATCGTATTTAGAATTGTAACAATTAAGCAAACTAGATAAAAGTTAAATTTTATATAATCACCAAAAACTTTTAAGAAACTTTCTACTTTTAATTAAATGAATTATACTTTGAAATTCGGAAAAAAACAAATTTGATTATTAGACGAAACATTAATATAACTTAGTACTTAAATACGAATAGAAAATTACGAGTCATATTAAACTAATAAAAACAATTACGAAGATAGCTTCATTGAAAAAAAAAAAATTATCTGATAATTATGAAATCATTTTTTTAAGTAACCTGATCTACCCCATAAAAGAACATATTTTGAAAAAATATATAGATATAGTGCACGAAATTCGTGATAGTCAGTAATCAGTCAGCTTTAAGTACACGGCTTTTTGAACTTCCGTCAGGAAATATTTCGTTTAATTTGACATTTACAAAATAATTATAATCAATTCGTGTATTTATTGAGTAGACTTGGTAAAAACACTACTGTTAGTATCAACGTAAAATAGTTATAACCAATTACAGTTATTATTATTGTTTTAAAATACTTGTATGGAACACACGCATTCATAAATTGCATGTATGGTGTTGAAATATTATACAATTTAATAAGGACAGCATATAAACGATTTTTGTCGACTGTGTGTTTAAAATATATTTGAAATGGTAATTTTTTAACGCAAACACATGCTTATAAAAACAATCTTATTTTATGTTCGTGTTATGACAGAATCCACTAATAATTTTACAATATATTATTTTATTAAGTCGTTCTTATAAAAATGAAATAATAATTTTATATAAATACAAGTATAAATATTATTTTTGAAACTAGGGGCATGATTTGTTGGTAACGTTTGATGAAACTTGTTTTCTTTCTAACTAAAATAAAACATTCGCGATATGAAGTGTATCAAACAAACAATATTATTTATTTGCATCGGTATTATTTCAAAATTAAAACAACACTTGTACCTCTCATGTTGAACTTTTACAAACGCTTTCTGTACGACAAACTTGTTACGAGTAATTATTTATTTTAGTCGTGTCTATAGAATGGCGTGACGCACGCAAATCTCATAACGATATAAGTATCTTTGGTAATTACAAAAACGTTTACACTAAATTTAGACGGGTATTAATAGAAGAATTGAACTGTGAGAACATTTGCACTTTGGTAATTGTACCTAAGTTATAAATGAAAACAAGACCGACACAGTCTATTGCGTCGATTTAACGATTCGCGAGTGTCCTTAAGAGTACTCGTGTTGCTCGGGGAAAACGAGGCGGTGTCGAACTGCTCTTTGGGGACACGTTTTGCGATTAATTACCAGTTTAATAAAAGTCTCGTTTACATCCACTAAATCGTATGTTTTTTTGACCCTACTGCGTCACTTCAGTGTAATAAATTAATGTTATGTTATTTTAAATTAACTTTATACACTCGTATTGTACCTACAGGTACTATTACAGTTTACATTATTTATAATTTGTAAACGCTGGCGATAATTTTATTTTGGAAATCAAACTCTCAAGTAGGATTTTAAGTACGTCGGTATTCTATGAAAACATTAAATTGAATTTATATAAATTATAAATCTAATACTGTTAAGATTCCGCTGTCAGAAAATCGCGAGTATTATTTTTAGTAATATTATAATGACTAATTGATGTATAAATCTATAAAATAAAATTAAGCTATTCCTATTAAAAAAAAAAAAAAATGTTATTCGAGTGGCTAAAATAGTTTACTATTAGATCAAACACATTTGTTACAGACAATTACAACTTTCTTAAGTCTAATGCTCCAACATTGTTTATTTATTTTCTACACGATTAAATGCCTTAAAAATATTAATTTGTCTGACAAAGTACCGAGGTAATAAATATACAGTCTTGTGCAAATGTATTGCATTTCGGATACCGGTTTTCCACTGGGACTTGTAAGCAGTTTGCGACTTAAAAATATACGTCGAATAGAACTAGCAGATAAAAGCTGCGGTTCCAAGTATATTATTTCATCTCATCGTGTCCATGAACATCATCTATAACTTTAATAATATGAATTGATAATTTTTTGTAATGATAAAGAAATTATGTGAAAATTCTCATTCACCCGTATGATATTTTTAATGTACACGTTAATTTTACATACAAGTAGTGTAATTTCGACATAAAGTATCGAAAATTCGCGTACAAATATAAAATTTTTATCACTATTAATATTCCTTTGCGTGGTATGCGTTAAAAACTTCTAGTATAAATATATGAAATATCGGACATGTTTTAAGAGATGTTTTTTTGTTGTTTATCAGGTTTTTATAAGAATAATTATTAATTTAACAAAATAAAATTAATGGATTCAGCGATTTTTCTACTATATAATTACATTTTTAATTAAATATTTTTTCTAAAGAAGTTAAATTTTAAAATACTAAACTTGAACATTGAAATTTTCCAAATTAAATGCCATCGAGTAAATTAAAACTGATAACACGTGTTCTATAGTTATTTAGTATATAATGTTGAAAGAAATCAAAATAGATGGGTTTCGAAATTTACTTTCATTTTGTGCTTAAATATAAAACTGGTTTAATAAATGCCAATATTTGATTTGATTTATTCGAGTAATAATAGAGGACTGATAGATTTGTTTATAGGAGTTTGTAATACCAACCGAAAGCGTCTGTTGTCATTATTAATGATATACACGACCGACAGGCGATGGTGTAAAATAAAGGAAACTTGGATTATTGTATCAAAATGTCGTGGTCACGCGTTTGTTGTGTTCTGCTAATCCACCCAAAGTTTTCTGCCCTTTCCAATATTACGCAATATGAGCTGTCATATACCGGAAATGCCGAGATGGACTGTTCTTAAGTCGCATAAGCGCACCGAGGCAAGTTTGGGGAACACGTGACAATGATTGATTTACATTGACTCCCTTCCTCAAAGACGGGGCAAGGAACGGTTTTTAGGGGTGACGTGGGCGCCCCGTGATCTCCCGGGATTGCTGCGACACCGTGTCCCTTTAGGCAGCTGCCTATTCTGCTAGCGGCAATTTGTTTTGCCAAAAGTCCCAGAAAACAATATGATGTTACACGTCCTGTTTGCCCTTCACGTGACTTTGCCGGGAAAAAAGAAACTTTTAACAACGAGGACTCGGCCTCGCAGAATGACAAATCGACTCGGTTGTTTTCCACTCGTTTCCACAGCGTGTGTACATCACACGAATTCGGCGACGGGTCAATTTTCCTTCATAATATCATTGTGTATTATTTTTCTTAGGAAAAAAACAGTCTCGGCTGTACTAACTCACTACAACGAGCGCGGTTATGATTTGTGGCCGTAATATTACACTGACATTTCTACAGCAGTTTTATTTTCTGTGTACAATATTTATTTCATAAGTAAATTATATAACACTCTCGGTTATTTTTTAACCACGCAATTCAGAACAAACGATAAAAATGGAATTTCCATGGAATATTTGGGTGTATTTTTTATTGCTTATTTTTTGAGCGTTTTTGAGTTACAATTATGAATTTCTTAATTAATACTAAATGTGTCTCGAATGGATATAGTACATTATATATTTGTATTCAGGACAAAGTTAACGAAATTTCGGACTTTCCAGCACTTGTATTTTTATTATTTTTACTAGTATAAATGTGATATTTATAAAATTTGAGATCAATTTGATAACTTTTGCATGTAATGATTTGTGGTCAAATACTGAGTTTACTGATGTTTCTAGGAAAAGTCACTAATTATCTTTGATAAATTTATAAATATTAAAGAAAAACAAAGGAAATTTTTTCTACCAAAAATTTTATATTATTTTTTCCTTAAACTCAATATGAAAAGCTAAAGAAACGAAAAATAAACATGCAATTATAGTTCGTAAAAAACTTTTAAAAGTGTCAAAGTTAAATATTTACGAAATAATAACGTTCTTTTAATTATAATTTTTTTCGATCGATTTTCGTCGAGCGTTTTTTTTTTAAAGACACAAATTTATCGCATCGGTAATAAAATTAATCGGAAAATTAATCAAGGTATGTATTTTATGGTTAATTGACCTTTCTAAAAAAATTGTTTAAAATAATTTAATTAATCTTTGATTAATGAAGATTTTTATAAAGTAATCACGTTTTCTCATTTTATTTATTTGAAAGAAAAAACACAAGCATTAATTTTAAAATTAAATGAACATGTTTTGGAAATGTGAATAATTTTTTGTTGGTTAGTCTACTGTATATTTTATATACAAAGTGTTCTAAAAGTATAAGTCTATATTTATTAATCACAAATGTTTTTATAGTGTGTAAATCATGTATTTCCTTCTATAGAAGGTTTTCAATAAGTAAATAATCCGTGTAAAATTTATAATATTAAATTATTTAAAATTTATTAAAGTAGATTACAAAGGTTCACGCAAATGAAAAAGTCGTGTATATGTTAACATTTTGTACGTAAAAAAATTTGATTGAAAACGCAATAAAATCATTTTCAAGGTTCTTAAATTGTTATTGCTAATACGACTTATCAACAAATAACTTCAGTAAGAGTTTTACACTTGTGCCTTAAATATTTTAGATTTTTTTAAAATATTAGTTGCTAAAATATTTAATTTTTTTTGTATATTATCTTTATTAATTAAATATTATGAATTGTATTATTATAACGTACTTATTATTGAAATGTTTTGAGACAAATTATTTAATATACTCAATAGAAACTGATGACAAAATGGATAAAACTTAGTGCTTTTAACTTATAATTAATCATATATTGAGAGCCATTGATCCGAATCTTTTTATAAAGTATGAACTTCCTCAATGAGGACAATACTTTGTGTCGATTTTTTCTGCAACTTCTATCCCTATTTAAAAGATTAAAGAATAGTCAACCATAGTGAATTGAACAATAGCGACGATAGCCACTATTTGTGTAAATCTCCTTTATATTTGCTTGATATTTATCGTTATTAAACTTGCCTTAGTAAATGTATTTTCCTATTTGAAACAGAAACTTGACAAATCCAGACTGCAGCCTTATTTTATAATTAATTTTATTTAATTTCTTTTATTCTATCGTTTGGGCTGGGTTATGTTTGATTTAGCTGGATGAAAAATATCTCTGTAAAAATGAGTTATTATTTAATGAACTGTGTTTTTTACTGAGTGGGTATCAAATAAGTAATCAGTATACTATGATGTATTTCCATTTAATGTGCATTTAAGATTATTAAATAGAAAATGGTCTATAGTATTAAATTAAGATTTTGGAAATTTTGGTTATCTAGTTATCAGGTCGTTTTAGAAAAACTCCGCTTAAAGTGCAGTTTTGGAATTTGGTTATAACAAAATCAGAATTACTAGCAACGCGACGGATAAGATTGATGACCGTCCGCGAAGTTATTTATTCTCCGCATACATTTTTTAACATGTCACATGAGTAGTTCAACGTTATTTTACTCGATGGTTTGCGGTCCTTTTGTTGATATTTATCGGGGCCAGGGCTCGGCAATTGCCGTCATGGGACACATAGTTCACTGCTAACTCGTTCGTTCTATCTCTGCGTTACGCCTCGCCATTGTTGTGTTTGTAGAGATCGGTCTTGTGTTTGTTCAACATTTATTAGATGTTATGTGTACCAGTATTTATCCCAATAGTACTTAAGGCCCCCAAACCTTTATACTGACCTTCAGTAACCACAACAAACGGCTCTATAAAGACCCCAACTGTGTTGTAGAAGCTCAGGACGCCCTGCAGGTAAACGCACATTCGATCTCACGGGGAACGGACCCAAGCCGCATTACTGGCAATGTATCGTGTGTTACTGCTATAGACACATGGATTTCTGCAATAGACTGCAGCAAAAAAGTACCAGAGCGGGTGTAAAACAATACACGAACACCAGGCGCTTTTTTCTCTCCTATTTTCTCTTTGAAGTAAATCAAGTTACGGTGTGGTGTGGCAATACGACACGCATTACATGGGTTGCACCTACGTTAAGTTCCGCGTGTGCAAGACCCGCTTTATTGTTCTTCTGATCCCTAATTAATGTTTGTTTACTGGAGCTACGCCAACGTCTTAGAATCCATACGGTGGAAAAAGCCGCCAAACTTTAGTCGATTTGTCTGAAATATATGTGCTACATTACTTTTATTATATTTGCTGTACTTTCCGCAATACGCACTGATGTCATATAAGTTTTACAGTGTAGCTGTAAGTGATGTATAGTTTATAATCAAGGCTCATAACTTCTAGCATTTGCATATTTCTTTTTAAAGATTCAGGGAATACCTCCGTAAGTTATAAATTTGTTTCAGAAAACCAATAAGCTAAATACGAAATTTCATGTCGCGTACTTCGAAGTGCTGTTTGGTTATTTTGTATTTTTATTTCAGTAAGGTAGCAGAGAAAATAATATTGGATAGGTCAAAACATGTACAGTTATTTTTTTCACAAATATTTTAACGAAAAATAATTCGAGAATAAAACACGTATTTATTTCCAATCAAACAATTAGTATTATATTATACAAATATTATGTACATTTCCAGATCATATCCAAAGACTTCATTACAAAGTGATTCGTTTATCATAAATCACTCAATTGCTCGCAAAATAATTATAATATCGATAAAACATTTCTAAGCAATAAAAATTTCTCTAATTTATCAGTGACTGGGCCTAACATTGATAGTTATTAATGTTGTTTATATATATATAAGTTATTAATCCCACCCACATATAAAATATGTGGGCGGAAGAAGGAGTTTATTTATTTCTCTCTCGGTCGCGAGAGAAATAATTATATAAATAGTCATAAACCTGTGCCTCTTCCCAGTCTATATTTTTCAATCGTCATAACTTCTGAAGTATGGGTCCAAAAATTGTTATCGACTAGTCATTTTTTCTCTTGTATTCTAGATAAATATTTATGTTTAAATTTACAACAAATGATATTGATACGCTTATAAGTTATATGCTAGTTTGTAACTGATAAAAAACAAAACAATAAAAAATTGAAGTGCTCATATAAAATAATACTTTTTAATGTTATAAATTATGAGTCCTGTTTATAATTAATTGTTTAATAGTTATTTGTTTTTATTCGAAACAGTAACATAGTTAGGATTTTGTTATAGGAAAGGGATACAGAAAAAAAATGTTGCCACCCAAAACCATATCTTCATCACATAGTTGTAACATTCACGGAGAGAAATCTCCACCTTAGAGTGTTACTTCAATTTTATGAAAATATACTGAATACCCAACCTAGTACAAATTGATTAACTTCTATAAGATTGTATATAATTTCATATTTTGTTTAATTGTTCTCGATCAAAATTAATATTATTTCAACTGATTTATTTAAAGAAATATCTTTTCCACGATTTGTCAATGACGACATGCAAAACAAATAGTGCAAAATAGTTCAAATACTTTTTACTCCTAAATTCTGAGTATCATAATACTCTTGCTTTGTCGATATAATAGACAATAAAACATTTTACGGGAAAACTCGTCTGTATTTTAATATAATTGGATACTTCAATGTGATTAGTTGAGCTAGTAAGTTCACGCACATTTGCATTAGTTGAACCTAAGGGCTGAACACCTGAACTCCACAGCTGATGAAATTATAAAATAGTTTTAAAGCAACAGTGGCAATGTAAACACCAATGTGTTTATCTTGTATATTTTTTGTACCTTTTTTCATTTTGAAAGCTATTTTTTTTTGTTTATAATTTTAGTTCAACTATTTCAAATTTAGAAGAGCACATTAAACCGATCATTCAACTTAACAACATCGATTGATGAATAAAAATAAAAATGTATTTTTAATTTATAAAATAATATCTCATATTATAGTTGCTTATTTAAGACTAAATACAAACATACATTATTTTAGTATCAAGAAGTATATGAAAATAAAAAATACTTAAATAATTTTATAAATATAATTATTATTTTAAGAGAAATTTAGTGGCTAATATAAAAAGAATCACCGTGTATAGTTAAACTAATTTGTTAATAGTTTCTAAGAAAATTAGTCTATGAAAAAGTTTCAAAGTTAAGTATTTTGCTATTAAACATGGTCATTCTTTATGAAAAAGATCTTCATGAAAATTGTATTACTGCATGATAAAAATATGATATTGGAATAGGTAACAATATTTTATTTTGTGTGTCATCTCCTATGTTAAAATCTTGAGCTGCTATCGCTCCTAATACTTCGAATAATGGACAATTAAATAAAAACTAAATATTGCTTACAACTATATTATAAAATTTGTATGTACATTCTGCATTATATTGCAGATAATACAACAAATGTAATAAAAGTAATTTGGCTAATATAAACGGAGAACTCCGTACATATTCTCTAAAAAAAATACAAATAACTATTTCTCTGCCTAGTTTGAATTATTTACTTTTTTTGGTGAATTTCAAAGGTATAGTTCTTGTGTTAAAGAAAATTATATATATTTGTACATTTAATTTCCAACACCTTTAATTGTTATGACACGTTTAAATGATTCTGTGATATTCAGAAAAATTGTATTTGTTATACATTTCCAAGTGTTCACTTGGAAATCCGCTTAATGATCATTATGAGTTTAACGTGATAAAGAATATACATTGTATGTATTGGACAATTTTTTAAACTAGAAGATTAAAAACAAATCTATTGAAGCAAAAGAAAAAATGAAAAATATAGTTAACAAAAATTTAAAAAACAATATTTTACATGGTATATTTTATATCGAGAATTTATTAATTCAATAACGATAAAATTATATAAATTTTATTAAAATAACGAATAAGTTAAAATCAAATGATGATGGAATAAAAGACTTGATAAAAAATCATCGTCAGATAAAATATTATTACAAAAACCATTATTAATAATTGAAATAATAATTTTAAGAATAATTTTGTTTTAAAAATAAAGCTTTTGTAATGAGTATTCTCTATTTTTTACTTTTTAAAAATTTGGTGAATTACTTTTTATGAATGTACTTGAGAATAAAAGTCGTAATGTTTACATAGGTTTTTTGAGTGTATAATTTTAAGTCAAAATAAGTACTCATTAAGTCAATAAATTAAAAATTTACTTTCATTCGGAGTTTAAAATCATTGATTAAGTATGCAAAGCAGAAAAAAAAAATAAATGGCGTAAAAATTAATTTTTTGAGTTGATTTAAAAGTTAAAAACTTTATATATACTCTTCATTGTTTCCTTGATATTTGATAGGAACCATATGAATAATTATCGCTGTCGTTGATAATACTGTTCAGCAATATTTCATTTTCTATTCCTTCGTTTTCTTTGTCCCATGGCCACCTCCATGGAATTATCATCAATAACAAGATTTGTTTAGACAGAAAATGTCTATAAGTTTTTACTTGCAGCCACAAAACTAAATCTGTTTTAGCAGGTTCGCCGTCAATGATTGTTTACTGCTGCTGGTCAACGGTGAGTAATGGTTTTTTAACACGATCTTTCACCAAAAAGAAAAGACCCGTAGTTTTGAAGAAGTAAAGTATACTACAAGTAGGAAAAATTGTAGTTATATCTCGATTAATGAACCAAACGTTTTGGGAAATAGCATCAAAAACCATTAATATTATTGTATAGTGAGTTCAAACAAATATAAAAAACAATTTTTGACATTTCATTGGAAAAATCATAGGAATAAATGTTTTGGAGTATTTTCCGCGTATTTGTCAATTTTATACAAGACAAAATTGCGCTCTAAAGCAAATACTTTTTTCGATTTAATTTTATTTATGTTTTTACTACGAACTATGTTGTCACCCAATTTTACAATCCATTGAATATTTGTATTAATTAATATTTAAACGATCAACTTATAAATGTCTATAAAATTTTACAAAAGATTCATTTTAATATTTTTCTACAGTAGTTATACATTTTTTATGCTGATCGATTTACTAAAGTAATAGTTTAGTTTTATTAAAATGTAGCAATTCCTTTGACTTTTGAAACAATGTCTAAGTTGTCATTGAATTCACAGTAATATTTTTATACTAAGATAACCTAAGAGAGTTTTTAAATGTGCGGTAGAATATTATCTCTATTATTATCACCAGTACGGTATTATTGTTATTGCTATTGTAGCCGACCAGGACGAATCTTATTCACACTGGTTCTCAAATTAGATCAGATTTAGTTTTGTTAAAATCATTGTCAGACAGTATATGTTGATGTATATATTATATGAATAAAATCCATGTTTTGATGATGAATCGAGATTAAAGAATTTATAACCATGTTATTTAACTTTACAATTCTCGGTTTATATAAAATTTGCTTTTGTTTTAATTCGTCTAGCTTCAACTTCGCTTCGTAATTATTTTTTAATTTATAGTTATTTTTAAGCTATAAATAGTAACAATGATACTAATTATTTATTTCTAGCTAAATTTCATGTTTAACCACAATGTTCTTCATGTATTCTTGAATTTTCAGAATGATTTGATCCATTGAATCATTATTATGTTTATTATCGACCCATAAATTAAACCATTAATATCATTTAACCCTTTTCACTTACTATGCTTTCTATAAATCCGCATCTATTGTTTATTTGCCTGACATATTTAAAGCTTTGTTGTTGAATCCACGTGCTTATTATACTCGAATTATAAAATATTTAAAATAAAATGTGATGAGGACATGAAAAAAAAAAATATAAACAGAATTTTTCAGTTAATTGACTAAAATGATTGTATTTAAAATGTCAAAAAATATTTACTTATTTTTCCGATTTCACAATAATTGTACATTTTTTTTGTTATTGGTATATTGTTTTGTACTAAACAATGCACAATTTTTCACAAGAATAATGTGCCGAGTTCAAAACAGTAAATCGCGTATAAATATTCCAGCGTTTAAAACGTGATTTCTATACTTCGTCATTCACTAGCTAAATCTTTTTTTGCGATAGTCGACCTGAGGTTATCGGGTTCTGGGCCATTTACTTGTGAAGGGGATGCCGATATTCAGTCGTTATACCCAACATCAATTTCCGCCTGCAGAGCGTTTAAAATCATTTTCCATGAATATGATATAATACATCTACGAATACCGAAGAGACATATCTGTAATATATAGCATTATAATGCATCAACAGTTGTAAGTGTGGGAACGTTAATGTTTATTTGACTTGATTTAATAAATAATCCACATCTATGGATACGGATTGTTATTTTTAAATTTGTTTACTATTTCTTATTTGGTTTAAGATGTCATGTAGTATTATAGAAATTTTCAATTTTTATCATCTTATTATATAATGAAACAATAAAAAGTTAGCCAATGCTGAAGAATTACGCAACAATATCGGATTGTTATATATAACATCAAACAATATTAAATTTTCAAAAAATTTTGTTTTTATGAAAGAGCTCGATGACGTATTCTAGGAAAATTATTCGTGAAGATGAGAAACTTTCTTTAGGACATCGTGAGAATTTCAAAATGTTCTAACGATTATTGCCGCCAGCGTTTTGCGATTTAAAACCATCTTTTTTTTCATGTCCACGTGCATAGTTTTTAGTAAGATATGATTTTGCTTTGCGCATTTCAATTTTGTATAAATTTTATGTTGGTTTATGTAGTTTTAATTTTCAACACATTTAAAAATTGTATTTAATGATTATTAAGTATTCTTAGGTCTACCTGTTGTTCTAAATAATAAAGTATAATTGTGAATATATCTAAGAATTTTGTAGTTATATTATTATATTTTGAATTATTGTTTAATTTACAAGTGGGACTAATTTTTTGATAAATTGCTTTTGGAGTTATACTTTTTTACACTATACATATCGTGACCGACTTAGCCGGGTATTCTTACCAGAATCAGTAGCTTACCTGTTAGGATAGTCGAAAGGATTAACGCGACATAGGTACGTTAGGGCATTGAGTTTGGTACGGAGCCCCAGTTTGGCAAAGCCTAGTCTAGTATAATATTTAAGTTAAATTACTCTCCTTACCAACGTTTTAAATGTGTAGCGATCGAGTTTTTGAAGAAAACGTAGAGCGTTAAAACCAGGTTAGACATAAGACTTTTCACGATAGGGTTAAAATTATTTTAGCCCTTGGGAAATTCAAAGTCATGATTTTATTACAGTTTCCGCAGACTTGTAAAGATGTTAAAAAAAAAAAAAAAATGATAATAATAATACAAGTGTGACTATAGTACCGCTGGGAAAATAACTTTTTGGAGCGGTTTTTGTAGAACTGCTGAACGCTATTACAAAAAATAAAATATTTTCGAATTACTTTATATTTAAGTAAAAATGGTTTATAGATCCCGTAAAATAATTTTTTATTAAACTTAAATTGTTTTCTTTATTCATTACCATAAAAATATTATTTTTTGAAAAATAATTATTGCATAAAAGAGTATAGTGTTGAAAAATATTATTTCAAGAACAAATGTAGTATTATACATAATAATAATGTTAAATGATTAGAATAATTAGAATCCGGATTTATATGTATTTATAAGTTTAGTAACGTTGTTCTAAACATATCAACAGCCAGTACACATTCGTGTTTATAGAATAGCTTGAGAATGTTATTAAGAATTGCATGAAAACAAAGCAATGTGTTTTAATTAGGAATAAACTATTAGGGTGTTAATTCCACCCAAAACAAAAAATATTTCTACTCAACAAATTTGTACAAACATAGATCCTTTTAAAATATTTCCTATTTATTATAATATAATAACTTATATTGCTATATTGATTTGTGATTAAATATTTAGCAATTTTTAATCACGAGGTATTAACAAAATAATACATAAAACACCTTAGTTGAACTTTTCGCATAATATGGAACAAGTAAGAGATATTTACATTATTATAATTATTATTCTGTAGAATGTTCCATCATCCGTTATGGAAATATACTTGACAATGAACAACAGTTTATTAGTATAGCCATGAAAAGATGATTACGATGTATAAATGTCTGTTGTCATTAATGTTTCCAAGCAAACAGTATTAAAGGTATTTCGACTAAATTGTTTGTCGACATCCATCCATCGTGAAATTTTGCTCGGATACAAGAAAACTACATTAAATGTACCCTTTAATCTGGTACCTTTAATCAGATCGTTTCAGTCAAAATATTTAGATGAATTATTTTCAATTGTACATTTTGGATATTTATTGAAAAATTAGTTAAATTGCTATTGAACATAACTGAAGAAGTTTAAAAATTGTATTTTGAAGTAATTTATAATTATATGTGTTAATTTAGTTGGAGATACTAATTTAAAATTTAAGATTGCTGAAATTTACAAAACGATTTAGCTAGTATGCGATGCGTTCGAAAAGCGACAATTTAAGTTTGTAGTTTTGAATAATAACAGTAACATTTATCTTTTAAGTCAGACTACTTTCATTAACGACGGCAAGTCACGTCGTGGCATAACGCTTCTCGAATTAAAAATGTTTGGAAGGTGATAAGTTGATCATAGCAATTACAGAGACGTTTTATTATTGTTTAGCACATTACTTTGTTGCCTTTTCTTATTTACGACACTCTGCTTCTGCTTTTTTTATCGCATTTCAAAAGAAACTAGAGCTCCTGAAATTTAAGCCACGTAATAAATAATTCTTAGCACAACGATTTCTTGAAAATTATATTTCTCGTTTTTTTGTAAGTTATTATTCTGTTTTATCGTGACCCGGTGGGTGAATATTTACAATGAATTGTGATCGACTGTTATCCTTTTTTTATGAAATATTTAAGCTTATTGATACAAGAATAACAAATTTCAGTGCATGATAAATCATATAATTATGTAGGCTATTTGATATTATTATTTTTTGGGACCATTTCACCTTTATTTATATTCGATTATGTATAACCTACAGCAGTAAACGATATTTTTTTTAACCCTATTACAAAAAAAAAAAAAAAAAACTAAACTTTGAACCTCGATGGCTCTTTCAGTCGTTCAGCGATCGATTTCAAATTCGTCGAGCCGTTAAACCGATAATCAGTAAGGTACGACTGCACTTCTGCACAGCTACAGTAGTGTACAATAATACTGGTGCTGTAGGGCACACAAGAAAAAACTTAAGCGAAAAGTTTAGACTGCTGTTTGAATTTAATAACCGTGTTACATCGAATTCAAAAGGCGTACAGTGTAAATAACGATGCGATAACGATACCCAGAAAGTTTCACGTGGATATAATGAAACATGCATTTGATAACATTAACATATATTCGTGTTTAATTTTTTTTTAATATTCCTAAAACTTAAGAAAATTCTATAAAAGAAAAGATATTTTATGAGAAATATGCGCATACAATTTTAGTTCATTATTAATTTTCGTTTCACTAAGATTTGTCTTACGCACACAAATATACGGGCGATCGTTATACAAATTTGAGTAAAAGCTAAAAGAAAAGAGTTACGACGATATCTAATAGGTTTTTAAATTATAAACGTTGTAGTATTATTAACTAGTATTACACTGCAGTGAATAAAGCATTTCATCATATGTATAAGTAAAAATAATATTTGTACTGTTAAGGCCCATAAAAGCTTTTAAATGATGAACTGAATTGTATTTTAGGTGAAGTGTTTAGTGTTCCAGGAATTAAAAATAAAAAAATTCGAGACATTGCTCTAAATAAATTAAATATTACGATTAATTTGTTAAGTGGTTTTATTTAATTCATAATTACAATTAAGTTTTACAGTTAACGTTTAAATTAAATTTTGTCTCTTTGAATCTAGTTTATCTAATAAAAGTAAAGGACAATTGTCATATTGTGACCAATTGTTTGTTGAAATTAGAGCCAAATACTGGTATTTCGTTGAGTAAATTTTTTCTAATTTTCCAAATAATTTAATTATTGATTTTAAGCTAATAATTAATTTATGTAATATTATATGCCACCATACTTTCGAAAATGATTTTTTTTTAAATGTTTATGATGTTATAATAAGTACCAGCTATTGTGTTGAAACAATAATAAGATTATTTTTTTAAGTAATAAGAAATAAATGCAGTCACAGGGCATTTGTCATAGAAAGCAACAGTGAACGCGTAAAATTATCCGATAGATGAGACCATATCGGCAAAATGTGGTTTGTTAGATTATTCTGCCGCCCTTTAAAGTTCTGTGTATTTTAAAATGGATACAATAGGTGTGGTGTTGCTCTTTGAATCAGTGTGAAAGTAAAACAAGCGACAAGGAACCGTGAGTTTAATGAGAAAAGTTTTAATTATGGTAATATAATTATGCTAAAATAATAGTAAACTGTAACAAATTGTATATAATATAATTAAAAATATAATTCTTTGTACAATTAATTATCAAATTTTTCATAATTCTTTAAGTTAGCAGTATACGTATTTGTCGACAATAACTGCGAGTCATTTAAATAAACGAATAATGCATATTTTATAGTAACCTAATTGTTGTACACTTGGTTAATTAAAATTCAAAACCATCCAGGAATCGAGAGTTGAAACTTACTTTAATGTTTAAAGGAATCCGAAATTATAAACTGGAACTCTCTTCGATATCATCTTATTTTTTTAGTAAACACAATATTTTTAACCAGGAAACTACATTAAAATGTATAGTTAAATATCTTATGAATTTTATCTATACAAATGATTAAATATTTAAATATGAGTTTTTAAATACTTAACTCATCATAATTATTTTAATGACAGTTTAATTAGTCTTTGTTAATTATATACATAGTAAGTATAAAAATATCATTGGTAAATAACACGATTTTTTCACTTAAAACCTTAAATGGTCATTGTTTTTGAACCGATCCTCGTTTACAAAAGGTAGAGAAGATTTTTGTTGTACCATAAGATAAGAGCTTATGGGTTAATTTGCAGCGACCCTTTTTTTTTAAACATAAAACTAAAGCTATCATTTGTGTTTATTTTCTACTCGTTTGAGGAGTAGGAAGAAAAGGACGTGGAAATGTTAAATCGAGCTTATTATCATAACGCGTACAGTATAGAAATGCACAATAAGGGGAGAAAAGAGATCATGTATAACAAAGCCCTCTAGGATTTTTCAATGACTTTCCAAATGCTAATTATAATAAATTTAAATAAAGCTTTTGCCAAATTCGTATAATACTATTATAATGAATATAATTTCGTATTATTTATTTTACTGAACGAGCTGGTTTATTTTTAATTTCATTTTCTCAATAAAAATATTTATTATCCAAACTTTTTTGTACTAAATATCTAAATCTAAATAGCGGTGAAAATAATAACTTAACGTGAATGATGGAATCATACTGCATAAGTTAAATATAAAAAGTTAAATTCCATTATTATTGTTATGAGGATACAACATATTTATTTTCACCAGTCCACGAGAAAATCCTGTTAAATATTAAATAAATTTAAATAATATCATATTTAAAATTAATGTTTCTCTTTTATTTTTTATGGTAAGATTAAAAAAAAATCTAAATTATTTATATCAATAACACTTAAATAAATATACAAAATGCGATCGATAAAATAAAAATTGGGAGAAATTATTTATCCTAAATATTAACTAAGGATTTTTACTGTCTCGTTACATTTTACTTATAACGATTGATTTAAGAAAAAAATGAAAACGAAAAAAAAACTTTAAAAGAAAAAAAATATCACATTATAAAAGTCCCTTACAAGCGATGGACTTTAATCCCATTCCTATCCGATAAATAAAAACCATTAAAAAACATATGAAGCGGTGAACTAGAAGGGCTGAATAATTTCCTGTCGAACCATTGCTTTTGTTCTAATAAACCACACGTTTATAAAAAGTTTAAGCCTTTTTATAGAATAATTCGAAAAGATTTTTTTAACTTGTTTCTATATTATTCTTCGGTAAAAACACATAACAAAAAAAACATACATTCATTTGATTTGGATTCAAATTGTTAATGTTCAAAGAAATGTCAACATTTCTTATCCTAACGAAAAAAATATAGTACTTATTGTTGTAACTATTTATAGTATTTTATAGATAATATCATCGTTATAAAAAAGTATACTTTTTGTATAGTTATTTTTTATACTTTCTCCGCATCTGTTTTGCGTCACAGCTGTACTCATTTATTCAATCAAAAATGCTAATAGATTCACTACACATTGTCCGGTTAAATTTAATAATTCATAGAAAATAAAACTTTTACAGTAAATTAAATGTTTTATATTATTAATTTGAAATGAAACACTAAAAAACTATTAAAAATATTTAATTATTTTTTTTATAAATTAAATTATTAATAAGAAGACATTATTTTAATTATACTTTATTTAAAAAAAAAATTGTTTTTATTATACCTAAATGAAATGAATACATGCAAATTTTACATTATTTAAGTAAAATAAAATAATATACCAAAATGATTGATCTTGATGATATTAAGGTTGTTATTATTCAATAAATTTAAATGCATAGAAAGTGTTTATATCATGGTGTTAAAAATTTTAAACCAGAGTTCATTTGAATTGGTGATAAAGTTTTAATTTTTCTTTGTGAATTTAAAAACACTACTTGAATAATATTAGATATTTTTGGAGTTAACAAATAAATAACGCATAAAATATAAATACAATAAAATTTTATTTCTCTTAATCATTTTCTATAAAATAATAATAATAAAAAAATGAATTTACAGTCTAATTATTTGTATAAGAATCATTGATATTCGCGTAATGTTCAGTTATTATAGCACATTTTTACGAGGTATCTCTTTTCTTCATTGCACATTTAATTTAAATTTATAACACTGAATTTAGCAGATAAATTAATTTTAAATAATTTATCATAGAGTCATTAACTTCAACTCGGTTTATAAAACGATAAAGTAGTATATCCACTAGAGAAGAAGCTATTTGTATACCGTTGGTTAAGCATTTGGGCGAGGAAAAATTTATTATTTCATTACAGCACCGTTTCCGGCTGTGGCTTTCGTGTTATTTTTATGTTCTAAAGGTTAAGCTACGGAAAAAAGGTGGTTTCAATGTTTTTTTGCTTGCCAACTGGGTAAAAAATAATTAACAGTAACATCACTAACGCTAGTGGTGTTCTTAATTAATGTAGGTCCATCGCTTTCTTATCTATGAAATGTTTAATAGAGGGTTCATACCAAGCCAACATTTTATACTACACATAAATTGAGGCATTTTTAATTTCTATAAACTCACTCTAGTAATAATGAAGAAGTAAAATACTTTTCTTATTTTGCATACATTAACATTTTGTATATTTACTGTGCATTCAGACTTACTTGTGTTTAATATGATTTTTATTGAATTTTGTACTCGTTTTATTTTACCGTATTCACGGAGAAAATAATTATTTTTTCATAAATTATTTCTTTGTAATAACTAAACTTTTTCGCAATAATTCTTCCAGAATCAATGATGTCAGCTTTCGCTCGGCTAAATTATCGAGGAAACCAATAAATGTTAGCATAGAAACAAATAATAGCAGAAAGTAATTTTTCCCATGGTACAGTTTTTATATCTATAATAGTAATCTAAAAGCATGAGCAATGAATACGGAAATACAATTTAAGAACAGATGTTACTTGGAAAAATGTGACGGTTGTATGAAACTGATTGACTTGTTTGAAACAGCGTCTGTCTCCGATTTAACTGTTTTTATTACTTACTTGTTTTTACATATATTTTATTTTATTATTATTCCTTTTTTATGCTTTACAAAATCGTGTATCTATGAACAAATATTTAGTTCATTTATCAAGAACAAAATTAGTTGTACAATCAATTCTAATTTCGATTTGTCTGAGTCTGAATCGATTATTTTTTCTGACTAAAACAGTTATGTAATAAACATAAAAAATAAACTATTATAAAAAACTAAAGTATAAAAAAATTTATGGCAAAAATTAATAAAGGAATTCATTTAATACAACATCGAAACTCATGATTATTTTTGTAAATATTATTATTGCGGTGAAACCAATTGGAAGTTATAAATTATTTATTTTCCTATTGTTGATTTATACATATTTTGAAACATTTCTTCCAAAAATAAGTTTTATTATACTTCCTCTTCGATTAGATCGATAATTAATTATTTTTGTTAATTAAATTTCAAATGGTTATCAAAAACCTGATTCCAGGAATATTTCTGTGAAAATATTTGTCAAATTAATTTGAAAACTAAATTAGAGAACCAAAGTTAGATTAAATATAAGTGTATTGTACATATGTGTAACATTTAAAAGACTGACGTAGATCATCTGGGTAGCAAGTAGTTTTTTTTTAATGTGCATATAAATATGATATAGAAGATGATAAAATATTCTATTCAAAGTTACTAACCCAGAAGAAGCGTCTGGTAACAAGAGAAAAACTTTTTGGGTATTTTGAGGGGTACGACAAAGGATTTTTCAAGACGTCATCAGCCCAAGGGAAAGCACGTTTTATGATTATTTCCTTATTTTGAGTACACTTACACACAAGGATATGTATACATATTTATCAAAATACTTGGTTTTTAACCCTTCGTCTTCTCTGAACGAGTATACAAAACGCAGGCAAATAATAAAATGACAAACTATACTGTTTGTGTATGTGTGTGTGTCATATTAGTACATGTCATTATTATTTAGTTTGACAAAAAATACAGAGATGGCAAAGGGAAAACTAATAAAATGTTATACGACATTCCAAATGATTTTAGTGTCAATAAAATTGCGACTGAAACTATACACCAATGCTGTATGCAGTAATGACGTCAACATGACGAATAATTTTATATGTAATAGCAATAATTTTACATCGTTATGAAAAATATTTATCTACAAAAAGATAAACGAAGTTGTTTAATCTGTTCAACAAAAGTATTTTCGAAATTACATGGCATATTTATACCATGTATGTTATGATTCTAACATAATTATTTCATCTCATTAGTTTTTTCGATCTTATACATACTAATAATGATTGGATATAAGTATTAGCGGAAAAGGTGGGCTAGAGAGGGTTTTAAAATTTACACTTTGTGTTTCAAACAAATTATACTTATTGTTAAATAATGCATGTTTTACTTAAAATGAAAATTAGTTTATCACATAAAAATATTTTTGTCTATAAAATATTATCTCGTTTCGCTACTGATTATTAAATGTAAACTATGACGGTTAATCATATTAGATGATAATGTCGATAACAGCGCTATGGATTAATGTTGTGGGAAATAATCAAATTTGAGGCTATCTAATGTATTTGCACGGAAAAATAGGAATACAATGGTTAGGTTGCAGTACTACGTTGTACCTTATCATGTGCTGCATTGTGAGAACGGAAAGCTCCGTAGCACGTGTGCGTTATACTGATAGTGGGGTTTAATAATAAAGTCGTTAAAGTTGCAATCCAGCTATCCAAACAGCTCGAAGAAATAATATATATTTCAAGGATGTTATGATAAAATCGCGTGTGAACCGTCAGCTGTTTGTCTAATTCAACGAAAACAGCTACAATAAACATTAGGTTAAATTAATTACAATTTGTTGCTAAACACACTTAAGTGTTTAATTTATTCGTTTATTATGATATTTATTTATCATGAAATTTCGGGTTGTTGAATCCTTTATTAACCTAAACTGTTATTGAACAAAAGTAAAATTTCTTCAAAAACTCTAAGAAAAAACACAGCAATTAACGGCTTAATTTTGTTTGAATGAACTCTACTTGCTTTAATCAGGGCAAACATTGTTATAAAAAATAAGATAAACAATAAAACACCAAAGTTATTTTTGTTGGGACATTTCGCTTCGTTAGTTCAAAGTTCATGAATTCAAGCCTTTTAACTTTTCAGTTTAATAGCTACTCTTTTTTGTTGTCGAAACAAAAAAAAAAACACACAAATTGAATTTATTACGGTAATTGATATACAAAGAAGTAATAGCCTTTATAAATATTTTGCATTAATTTCTTAATAAAAGAACACTTTCCAATGGTATTAAAAAGTGTTATTTTTCTTTTTTTTTTAAGACTATTCAAATTAAACTATGTATTTAAATTAATTTTAATTGAATTTAAGCTGTGTTTATTGAAAAATGTTAATAATTTTTAAAATTTGACCATGGTTAATATGATAGTTTGAAAAAACAGATTCGTCCTGAGGGGAGTGTCATATATCCATTCAGTAGAAACGTAACCAAGAGGGGTACAGGGATCATCACTCCTTCCTACAGCAATATTTATCTCTAAAATGAAGTGATGAGTAAAGAAAACCGCCACTGATATTCGGCAATATTTTATTGTTACAGTTCACAATTTTTTGACATATAGAGGTTACTACTAAAAAGAGTAACACAATTTAAAAAAACTCAATTCAATCTGGAAAATAATTATTCATATCCCATGTTTTTAACTTTAAAACATGCAGAAATCTAGGTAAGAGTGGTTAGAATTCATTCTTTGTCTTTATTAATTTATAGTATATAAAATTGAACTTCATTTATATGAGTTAAAAAGTATATGCTAATTAACCTAAATGTCAATGAACTGTAAATTGTCTAATCGTAATATTATAAATTTTTAGCGTTTAGAAGCTTTTAATTACTGGGTCTCTTATGATGATATAGACAATTTTCTATTTCTAATAATTAAGTAAAAATAATTTGAATGGACATACTGAAATTTTTACTTAGCTATAAAAATTTGTAACAGTCCGTAAAAAAATATCGACCTACTTTATTATGCAATATGGAACATGATAAAATACAATTTTATAACACATGCTTCTATGAATAACAAATTATTAATATTTATAATTTTAATTGGTAATTTACTATCACTCATATTGTTTGACTCCTTATCTAACTATATTTTTAGAACACAATTTATATTATTTGATATGTTTCATAATTGTTTAGTCAGCGTAAATTAAAATGTAAGCATTACCATAGTGAACTTGCGAAAATATTAATTGAATTTTGGTTTAATCTGTATCAAATACGACCAAGGGATTAAAAATTATACGAAAATCTTTTAAGTGTATTGCTGTATATATTATACGGCTTTATAACATTATTCAACAATAATTTATATTTTACTTTTCTCAATTGAATTAAATGTTTTACTTTTGAAAGAGACGAGCATTCTTGTAACATGATGTGTATAAGCAATTTAATAGTTGTTAAAGTAATACGATACGAATACTACACCACATCAAATTATATCGCAAATGTTACCAGGAAAATTTTAATTGGAAATATTCAGAAGCGGCCTTATAAGCTTAGCTGTACATACATGTACTGTAGTTGGTAATTTGATATTTTCCAGCCGCCTAGACACAATCGATTTATACTTGCTGATATCCTTCGTTGTATTATTCTAAGGTTAATTGAACTTTGAACGTCAATAGAACAAGTAGAAAGTTCCTTGTTCATCCAAGTGACTATATTAAATGGTAATAATAAGTATGGTATTTTTATTTTTAATGTAGAAATTTGATGAGCAATAATTAAATAAAATTTATTACATTAAATTGTTCATACTATATAATTTTAATCCGAGTTTTAAAATATATATTTTAATTAGATTGATATCACTTTATATATACTCCTTCAAATGTAGTGATAAAATACTTTTTGGAAATCAATTGTACTTTCATTTTTATTGTGGCCATATAAGTTGAACAATTTTTGCGTAAGCTGTCACAAGTACAAAGAAATTTATAATAGTAAAGTGTTCATTATTATGCTTAATATTTACACCTCACTTTTATGAGATGATATTCTGAGAAAAATTCAGAAATCAAAAAATTTCAGTTAAATAAATAAAGTATTTTATTTAAACATTTAATATAAAATATAAGAAAAATAATATAACTAAAGTTTATTTACAGTATGAGATACATTAACAAATGATTTTTGAATTAATTTCCATATGAAAATTTAGACTATATTGAATACAAAAAATCATAGTGATTAATTATTCTTGAGATATTTTTTTTCTTAACAATTTCTTATTGTTTTTCATTGAATTGTATTTTATTTTATAGTGTGAATTCGCACATGTAGTTCTAAAATCTGTTCTTTTTTAATTATATTGATACACATTACCTATTACTCTTGAAATTAAAGAGTCAATTCAAAACACTTTCTATGATGATTACAATGCAGGATCTCCAACACATTATGGTAAAACTTTATGAATAAATGTTTTAATATCCTCCAATTCCTGTAACGATAAATTTATTGAGTATTTTGAAACTACTAAATTAATTCTGTCTGCTATTAGACCAACATTTATTTTAAAAATCATATTTAATATTTTTTACCTACTTGTTTATTCACGCGGTGCTGCAAACCTTCATATGTGATAAATTCAATGTTTGATACAAAGTCGTTTAATATAACGGAAGTTTTTTGGCCCCATCTATACGGTATTACTGGATCGTCTGTTCCGTGGCATTGGAGGATTGGTGTTTTTTGGTTATTTGTTGCTGCCTGCGTATTAAAAATATTATATAAATTGCGAAAAAAAAATTAAATGATTATATTAAATAAAACATACATCAGGGAAACTTCGATGTAGAGGTATCCAAGTAGACATTAATAAGATTCCAGCCAAGGGTTTATGATAAGTCAGTGCGGCATATAAAGCTAATGCTCCACCCTGTGAAAATCCTCCAATCAAAATTTTTTTCGACGGAATTCTTGTTTTAGATAGTTCATCATCTAATAAATCATGGACCTTGTCTACCGCTCGAAGAATAGCTGATTCATCTTCAATAGAACTTTCGTCTAATGAGGCAATGTTAAACCACGCGGGTATAGCATATCCTTTGTTTAAGTCCAATGGTATTTTGCTCCTTAAGAAAATACTTTCAGTTAAAATTTTGTTTTTTAATTAAAATAGATTATAAACTTGATTTGAAATCAAAGTAATTTGTAAAACAGAGATTAAAAATTTCGTAATAAGAATATAAAAAATATCAGTCTCTTTGATTGATTGACTTTGTGTTCTATCATCATATGATTTTTTGTTTATAAAAACGGACAACTAGTAAAAAAATGAACTTACGCTGAAGGGCAAATAATTTTTGTATGTGGCTTGCGTATTTCCGTAAACAAATTTGACCAATTATTGCTGCCAAACAAAATCAAAGCAGTTATTTGTAACATTATAACAGATCATTCAAATAACGAAATTGTAATTATTAATATTATTTTTAATTACCCAGATTCGCCAAGACCGTGGAAAAAGATAATCTAAAAGAAAAATAATAATAAATTATTCAGATGAAAATTAATAATAACATTATATTATTCAGTCAATTGTTTATTAAAATAAAAGTGAGTAATTTATTATTAGTCATTGGTGCATTACATAATTCAAATATTACAAATTAATTAAAAAGTTAAAGCAACATTTATCAATGGAAAATATTAGATTATCTGTTAAAATTATCTTTAATTATTCCTATTATTTTATTTTACTGATAAAATTATAAACATGAGTCATTTATACTTCTTTGATTGTATATTTAATTTAATTGCAATACTTGATGTCTGTATTGACATTGGGAGAGCCACAGAGGGTAATTGGCGCTGTTGGATTTGACTTCATGTGTACTAAAAAATATCACTTGAGACACAATCCTAGTCATAGTATTCAAATTTCTGCAACTCATGAAGTGATAATCTAGTTATCAACCCTTCATAATTAAACTCAATAAAAAACTAATTTGGTTTCCATAAAATTTTAAGCAACACAAAAATTAAACGTTGGTATATAATCATACATTTTGTAATAATATTAATTGGTATACTAAAAAATAATTCAATAGGTGAATTTCTTGATAGCATACTACTTAAGAGATATTTAATTCAAAAATTTAATTAGAAAAAAAATTGTATATAAGTAATAACTAAGGCTAGGAATTATATGCATTTATAAATTTTGTTTGAGTCACTTTGAAGGATCCCAAGTTTATGGAACTTTTTCATAGGAATGACAAAATTCGTTTCAAAAAAGAATAAATGCCCCTTACAGCTCCAAAGTTTTAATTTTAATAATAAAAAATTACTAAGCTTATATGTCAATTAATAAATATTTGTATTGGCTGATGGTGTGTTTAAAATAACATAAAAAATTCATAAATTTCCTAGTGTTCGTAATAACCATTACAGCTGGGTTGTTAGAAAGCTTGTTTTAAAAAATCCTTTTCATAATAAATTAAAATTTTGTAAAAATTTCCCATAAAATCAATGTAAATTTTAAAATTTCAGTTATTTTAAATTTTAAAATCCTATCATACAGTCTTCTTGATAAAAATAATAATTGGCCATATTCTATTTATATTTTAAATATTAGAGCTAGTATTTAAAATAGTTAAACAAGTTTTAAGAATTGTTAATTACAGAATATAGTATCTTATATTATGATATAGATCGACGATATATTGATCTATATCATTAGATCTTAATATTTAATTCATAAACAGGTATCATTACTTACTGTGGCTGAATGTTTAGCTGATGGTTGTACAGTAATATAGTCATAAGCCATAGTTATTAATTGAAAAATAATTAATTAAATATTTTAAAATTTAAATTCTGAATGTAATTGAACATATCACTTCAAAGAGTATACAACAATGTTTCAAAATAAACACAACGATCTACAGTTTTATTTAAAATAATTGACTTATTAATTTGACCTTAGATATAATTGTACGACCGATGAGATAGTTCTCTGCATTCCACTTATTTATTTACTTTTGTTTTATAATGAAAATAATGAAATAATATTGTATTATATTATAATTTATTTGTTCTTATACTAACAAGTTTTTCTTCACTGTAGAATTATTTAAAATAAATTCATACATTATTTTGAGTATAAATTAGTTTAATTTAAATCAAATGATAAAGCTTGTGAAAATTTATTATTAACTTCCACAAAAAAAAAAAATTAATCAAATTATAACTTTATTTTTATTTGACCAATATTAGTAAAATAAGGGAATTTCTATTAGTTGACTGAATTATCCATTTATCTGTTCAAAAGAAGCATTAGCGGATAAACAAAAACGTATAAAGAATCATTAACCAAGTATAAAAAATACTGTCATTATTGATTTGGTTCGTTATGTACGTTATTTGTACTTACAAAACAGTGGTACATTCATCTTACTTATGCAAACCTTCTTTCAGCTGATCCCTGTAAAGTATAAGGAGACTTGTGTATTAAAACTAACTACAAAAGACTTCACTCGTGAGTATAACAACGAATGAATTTGTTGTGAAAAGCGTGACCGCTGGAAAAGTATAAAGTTGATTTGACCCGTGTGAATGGGATCACTGCCAATGTTTTTCAGTCCAAGACTTATTCGTTGAACGAAAAGTTTCTTAGAAACCGAGGAAAAGTTCAGAGACCGTTTTCTTTATACAACTGTTACTTAAAATAATATTTCAGTTCCATTAGCTAGATAAAACTGAAGTTGAATATTCTGAACGGTATCTAAATCGTACCAATGAAAATTGTTTATTATGGTGGTAATAACTGCTTTAAGTTAGGTTATATATATATTTTTCATTGAGATTCTTCAATTTCTATGCACAAAATCAAATTGAAATCCTATTGAAACCCTTATTCAGTATTTTTATGCAACTTTAACGTTTCAATTATACTCCAAAGAACAATTTTATAGAAGTTTGTTTGTACTTCTTATAGCATATTTTTGGTTGTTTAATTTATAAGAAAAACATTACTTCTACACGTAAATATTTTTTAATCGAAAATTGTTTTTTTATCTTAACAAACAATTATTAATTAAAAAAAAAAATCAACTGACATAAGAAAAACTAAATAACAAAAAAACATTAAAGCATAACATATATAATTATTTTTGTTGAGCTAATAGTTATTTAGTGTATAAAAAATCCAGCATAGTGGGGACATAAATGATGTATAGATGATATTTGACAATGATTTACATAATAATTATAATAAAAAATGATCAGATCTTAAATTTCCCAATAACTTATAATTCTATAATTTTAAAATTGTATAGTAAAAAAATACATTGTTGGAGTCTTTTCAAAAATAGAGTTGAAAAAATTTTTTTTTACATACATGGGAAGTTAGTTTTAAACCCTATTTTTCCTTAAGTTTTTCAATGAATTTTCACAAAAAGCATACCAAAAAAATATCATTATCCATTATTCATGAACATTTCACTATTATATATGTATTTATATTTTATTAAAAAAAAGTTATAGCAGTTTTTAAATGCAGAAAAAAATGCAATTTCTTATGATATTGAAATGTTCAGTTTTTTTTTAATTTCTAAAATTGAGAGATTTTGTTTGGTGATAATTTGTTCAACTAAATTGTAATTAGATTCTTTTTCGCATTTATGATTAAAATCAGTTTAGTGAGAGCTGAAAATTTTCATGGACAAACATAAAAATAAGCACTTCATGGTAAAATCAATATTTTAACTTCTCAGCTTCGTTGCGAAGCTAAAAGTCTTTTTTTAGTATTCAATAAAATATTTAGATTAATTCGTTTAGAATTTATTTCGAGTTAAAAGGTGTTAAGCTTGAAATCTTTAATTTTATTGTCATTGTCAGTATCTACCGAGAAAACAGTAATTATGATAATGTCAGTAAAATGTTTCCATAGTTCATTTTGGAAACGGAAAATTCAGGATACTTTGAAAAAGATTAATTATGCAATAATATTACTGGAGAAAGTTTGTATAAAGGGTTTGGTCTTGACATTTTTTCATAAGTTTTGTTACTCAACTAAAATATCAAGCTTTTAGACTAGACTGTCCCCTTATTAATATAAAATGCACAGTTGTTCCGATATACACCATTTAAATTTAACACGTTTTTATTAGTTTATACATTTAGTTTTCGTTAACTAAAAATACTCTTCTATAAATGTATGTTAAAATAAGTTACAGAATAGCTTTTGTAAGACAAATTAATATTGATTTAATTAAAATAAATTTTAAAATAATATTTATTGCTGAATAATTTCCTTACATAAAAAGATGATTAAAAAGTTAAAATATTGTAATTATAAGAAAACTTAATTGATAAATTAAATGTAATTAAATTGATACTAGTAATAATGTAATTTAATAAAATTATAACCAGCAAGAATGAAAGAGTAGGCTTGTAAGATAATAGAGTAATTAATTATTTACATTTACATTATATTTATTTAGATTACTTAAAAAGTCAAAGTAAAGGTCATATAAAAATAAATGAACTTAGTGGCTAGCATTTATGTTTAAAAAAACAAATATATATATTATTTCGATGCAAGTATAATGCAAATATTGCTATCAATTTATTTTTAGTTGTGAACGAGTAGTCGATATTATATGTTTTTCTTCAACTTTATATTATCTGAGAATTTTTCAACTAATTATAATATTTAATAAAACACAATTTGCCTTAGTATGAAAGTTATTTTTGTGCAAACTACTGGGTCAGTAAGAATTGGATAGGTTTTTTTCGTCATAGTAAAACTGTTGGTTTTTATTAAATATTTCACTACTACTTAAAAACTCAAAACTCCAAAATGTTAAAAATATTTACCATTTAAAATAATACTTGGAAATCAAAATTAACACATTAAATTGTTATTATTCTTTTCTTTTGCCTTTCTACCAAATATTTAGGATCTTATTTATTATCTTGAATAAAACTCGGTCTACACATCCTTTTCTACACCTGTCACTCAAAATTTATTTTTTAATCTCAATTCATTACATTTTTGGTTTTTCAATATCCTATTTCCCTCTTAAAATATCTAAATCGATTCTCTCATATTCATCTATTAATGATGTCAGGTCAATTTAAATAGCTGATAGTTAAAAAACCTTAATGTAAATAATTTAACTGTTAATTAAACATTTTTAGTTTATATTTATTATTTAAATTTTATGTTTCAGCCGTGCTATTATTAACAATCCAGATGTGACAAGAGGAACTCCATTGACTGAGATTTGGACAAACGATTTTTGGGGTACTCCTATAGGTTCCACAAACTCTCATGGTTCTTATCGGCCTTTATGTGTAGCTTCATTTCGGTTAAACTATTGGGCTGGAGGCTTAGACCCTAAAGGTTACCATGTAGCCAACTTATTACTTCACTGCGTAATTACGTACCTAGTACATTTATTATATCGGACACTGCTGCCCGGACGATGGGGTTCTTCAGCAGCTGCAGCTTTGTTTGCTGTGCACCCTGTACATGTCGAAGCGATTGCAGGCATAGTAGGCAGAGCCGATTTGCTGGCATCCCTTTTTTATCTGATCTCGTTCCTATGCTATATAGCACACGTTCGACACCGTGATCGAACACATGACCGTCGACAAGTATGCTGCGGTGCCGGATGTCATCGTAAAACATATAGACTCAGATCGGCTGTTGGCACTGTTTTTGCTGCCTTGGGACTAGGTACCTGTTCAAGCGATCTGGATGGACTACCGGGAGCTGTCACTGAGTGTTGTGCAGTTCGAGAATGGGCTTGCTTGATAGCCACAATATTAATGGCAGCATCTTCGATGCTGGCCAAAGAAACTGGACTAACTGTGCTGGCTGTATGTGCAGCTTACGACCTGCTTTACGCTTATAAAACCTCTAATAAGGTGAGATTTAATTTTACTTTATAAATAGATAAACTTAATCTGTTTATCTAAAAAAATAAAATTATTGTTTAAGTTCAATAAGAATATGCTATTTTGTAACCTAAAAGTGACCTATGATGGGTTGTTAAATACGTATTTTCAAATAGTTCCTTTAAAAAGGTTTTTAAAGTACTCCAAATTTTTTATTTACTAATTAGGAAATCATCAAAAATGATGAATAAATGGAAAGTGAGATTCCACTGAAACTTAAAAATATTTAATTGGTTGAATTTTTCTTTTTAAAAGATAGTTTCCTATAATTAGGTGAGGAATTAAGATGCAATATTGTAAAAATGGGCTTATATTGTGCATGATGAACAACATTAAATTGTATAGCTAATCAACAGGAACTGAACCGTATGTGGGTTATGATGATAGATAAGGATTGGAGAACGAAGGTGGTCGAGAGTTTTAAGGGTCAAATGGTTTAGTTTGAAATTGAAAAAGTTACAACAGAAAGGTTTTTCAATAGAAAATTGAAATTGCTTAAGCAAACTGATTTTCCCAAAGAGAAAACTCAAGTACTTGATACGGAACTTTTTTAAACTTTTAGACCCATGAGTTTTTTCTACTTTATAAATGTTATGTCTTACCGAGCTATATTTTTTTTATATAAGTCAATTAAAAAAAAACATTACATTTTTCTTTGAGCCTTTAGATTTAGAGTGTATTTTATGCAAATAAATTCATATCGGTATTCTTTGCATTAAAAATATAATTAGTCTATTCATTACTTTTTTTAATTAAAAAAATAAATATTAATTCTGAAATAATTGTGTATATTTACATATATTTTTGTTAGTTACGATAAAAAAAAAAAGTTATAAATTAATCTCTTCAAAGTAAAGTATAAGAATTTTTTTTTCAATCAATAAAAAAAGCATTGATAACTACATTATAGATTTAATGATCCCAATCAAAAATTATTCATAAATGTAAAATTTCAAGAAAATTTTTAATAAATTTATGAAAATACTCTACTTCAAAAGTCAGAATTTTTGAAATGGTTGGATTATTTCACTAGAAGGGAGGAATAAATTACTATCGTTAAATGTAACATGTTATAACTACAATTTTCAGTATGTTTGACTCACTAGTGTGAATCTAGTGACACAAATATGACACTATAAATGATAAGATAAGTCGTTGTGTATAGTGCACAGGAATAACAGTCTTCAAAAGTGTCAATTTATGGCACACTAGGGAACATAGGAATATTTTATTGTGTTTCTTTTGTGCGTTTAAGTATATAGGTTATAGTTAGTGGTTAAAAAAGCCAAAATATTTTTCTGTGCATTTTTTTATTATTACCTACGTTTTATTATTATTATTATTCAATGTCAAAGCCCACAGGTGAAATTTTGAATGTCAATAGATAAAAAGTAATGTTAGATTGGCAAATGATTTTATTGGCAGTTAAACGAGATATTATTGGGTCAGAAATCGTAATGTTTTTGTTTTTTCGACAGCAAAATAATAACAATAAAGTAAAGCTTTTCTTTTTTTAGCCGTTTTCTCGTTACTTGTTTATTTAATCCAAGGGGGCAAAATAGTTTGGACATTTGCTTTTTAAAAAATGCTTTTCTTTGTATAATCCCATATTCCTATTAATGTTTCAAATAAATGAATTAACATTTTTTACTATACACAGTGGAACATATGCTTACTTATGTATAACTTACAAGTCCTATAAGTTATGATTTAATTAACATTTCATTTTTTAAATAATAATATATTAGATTTAAACTACGTTAAAATCATATTATTATTTTTTTTTTTTAATAACTAATTTTTTTTTTATATATATAGCTAGTTTACAACAATTTCCTTGGAAAAATAATTAATAGTTAGAAAACAATTTTAAGACGAATAATTATAGAGTTACAGGCATTTTGATACATAGAGTGGGTATGTAGTGTAGGTGGAGTATGCGTTATAAATATACACCGGTATGACCTATACCCACCCGCGAATCAAACCCAGTCAATGTATAAAAATGCTTATAACTCAATAATTATTTGTCTTAAATATGTTATCGACTCATCAACTTGTTGTGTAAAAAAAGCTCTGATAAACTGCTATTTAAATATAAAAAAAAAAAAACAATTTTTTTTGTTATTTTTGTTAAATATGCTTTTAACTTAATCTATAAATGTGAAAATTGTTTAAAAAAATTACATAGAAATAATTATTGGATCAAAAGTTATCAGAGTTTGTCAATTAGATCTTGCCATCTTATACAGTAAATTATTTGTTTTGAAATTAAAGAGTTTCTCTTAAAAGTATTAAAATCTCTAAAAATTATACTGATAATTTTTAAAACTAATTGTTGTTGTGCATAAATTATATTAAAAACACAATGAGTTTAAAGTGTTAAAGTCTGAGAAATATTAGTAATGCACACGTATACTGCTATGATTGCTGAAATTGATTTATGGTAAAACAACATTTCAGAGATCTGTTTATGTTATTGTATAATAATGAAAGTCGACTGAACACAATGAATTTGATGCGAAGGCCCGTCTTGCTCTCTGCAGATACGAGAAATTAATTGAATCATAAGGGTCGAAATATATAAAACGGTAGGACCTCGTTTTAAGTCGAGTCAATTTTACTCCGCTAAAAATCGACCAATCTTATAAAACTCGGCAAACGAAAGAGAGATAAATTAATTCTGGCATTGCTTTTTACTCGTATAATTGCAGCAGACGTCAAAATGTCAATCGTTTTTAGAATTCCGGCGGGATGCTTATTTATTTGAACATCGACTATAGGCATACTATAAAATAACGTGCACTAAGTTACGTTCATTAAAATGATTTCGAATAAAATAAAAAAATTTAATATCAACGTGTTTACGAAAACTGAAAAGCTCGGTGATTATATTAATAAAAGTTCAATTACTGTACTTGTTTTATTGCCGACTAGATGTTTTTAGATCAATCGATACTTGTAAATGTGTTACTATGTAATTTCAAGCTCGCTTGTAATTTGAATAGCTTGTATTAATGTGAGATACCTCGAGACACGTAAAGTATAGTTGATAATAATATCTAGCAGCAACTACAATAATATTAGGTATCTAATATCATATAAACGTTTATACAGACTGAACCTTGGCGTCAGAGTATTTAATTTATAGATATAGTTTACGGCTGATAAATGATTACGATATGCTGGTTAACAATAATTATTATTTATCATTTGATTTAGTAAAGGGTCACATTATATACCAACACTTTATGCTTGTTTGTCTTGAGATGCTGATTAGAATATATACTAACCCAATAGGGTATCCAGAAATTTATAACAAACTAAGTATGACATGAAATTTATTATAAAGTATCACTAGTAATAAATTGGTTGGCTATTTCTATACACCGAACATATTTTTTTTATTGAATCTGTGCTATAAAAAAATTGAGGCATTCTTTCTAAGCGCCCATTGATAGGTTGAATATTTCAATCGTGATAAAACGACAATGTTTTAGATTACTTACTACATATTCTATCAAACATTTTTATAAGTTTTTGTAAAGAGACTGGCCGAATGAAATTATTAAAATTATGTTGGTGGATAAACAGAGTCTAATAGAGAAGAGTAAATTGTAGCTATAGCCATCCTTTGCAGATCTGAATATTTATGGACGTTATTATCGTTATCAACAGGCAAAAGTTTTATTATCATTAATATGTAGGCGTCGGGATGTTTTTGCATAATGCTTAGGAGGACACCGGTCCTTATAATATGCGACCGGTGAATCTGTACCCAAATACTAAGTTGACCCTTTTATCTTTTATTAACACGCGCTCATCTAACGCCTCGGCTTACGAAGAGTATTAACCGAATTTGCATGACATTAAAAAATGAACGGATAAAATTTAAATAAAATAAAAAGTTCAAGACATTTGGTGATCCATTTCTCGAGGGGATAATATTGACCCTAATGGAATACTAAGACGAGCATGAATAAATGATGTGTTTACTGTTCGTGTTTTCATTATGTTCACTAAATTTCGGAATTTTAATACATTATAGTATACCTGTTGTCGGATGATTTATATATTTTTCATAAACTTTTATAATTACGGGTTTCTTTAGAGCAAATTGTTGTTTACATAAGAATTCAAAAGAAGCTTTTATTGCTTTGTTGACATGTTTTTCTTGAAATTTACAATCCATTTAGTTCGTTGTTCTCATTGTGAATGTTAAAAGAATTTTAAACAAATATTAGAACATGTATTTAAAGAATAGATATTTAAAGAAGAAAATTACTTAAATACGAATTCAACGATTTTATTATGATATATTGTAATATAGTATTTTTTCAAACAATATAACAATATTATTATTAAGTTATTACAAAAAACAATACTACGAGAGTAAGCGTGTTTTTTTTTTAATAACACATTGTTTAAATTCTAAACAAATGTATGACTATATCAGTAATAATGCGAATTCAATAAAAATTACATTTTACAATCTCTAACTTCAAATTCATTTTTTTATGAATTTAATTTTAAAAACGTTTCAATCATTTATTAATGAAATTAAACACAATCAAGTGTTCTTTATGCGTTTATTCATGATAAACATTTTTAAAAAACGAAAACCTAATCAGTAAAAAATTCAGTCTCAATATAATATAAAACTGTTTTAGCTCTCAAAAATAAATTTACTTTTGCCAATCTCTTTAACTTTTTGTTTTCTTTACCGAAAATGTATTTGTTTTATGATAAAAATAAATTGGAACTTTTTGTACAAGTCTGTAGACCTTTTTAACTTTGAATATTTTCTACACAAGTAAAGTTTGATAGTCCATTGAGTTTGAATAGTTATTTTACAATATTATCCTTGTTCGTTAATCAGCATACTTCGTTTGCCGACATCGCCACAAGCTATATGAACGTTTAACACAGAATTATAGCTACCGGTTTACCTCCAAGTCGTTTATCTTTTCCCATTTACTTTGTTTGATGTTCACAGTGTCGGTTACTCAGTAACATAAACGTCAAAGGAGGCAAAGTCAAATATTAAGTACGGATTCATATTTAAAGACATTGATGTACTAATGTTATTCCGTTTTGAATATATTTTACTTAGACTGCGCCAATAACTACATTATGTAAAATCTACTTCAAAGCTTTGTTCTGATATTTATATGTACATAAAAAAAAAGTGTCAGGTGTAACTTAAAAATTTGCACTAGCCAATGATGACGTGTTTTATTGTATACGATTTTAATCAGAGCTAACTTTTTCCCCTTTTTAAGTTTAGAATAAAACAAGTTTTTCGGTAAAGTGACTAAATTTATAAATGTAATTTTCTATAATTTTTAGGATAATAACATTTTTTCTTGCTCCTTATATTAATTAAATTAAAACTCATTATTTAGTTAACTGTATTATTAAGGATTCGAAAGAAAAAAAGGTTCACATGGAATGGGCTAATTCTTAGATTCAACTTTTGACCGATTTAAAATGTTATGTGAAACTTTTTTGAAGTTGTTTTTTATGGTGGTTTAATATCATAATTGTAAATAATTTACGTAATAAACAATAGTTAATAGTTTAGCAGTAGAAATGGTGCTTTAAATAGCTTATAAAAATCGTTCATTATGTCGAGTAAAAATAAATGTGATTAATAGAAAAAAATAGACCCATTTTCGGTAGAGCGCGCATAGGTCAGGCGGTAAACATTATCCGATGTCGGTCGTAGATCCATCTTCTTTGCTTGGCGTTCATAGTTCAAACAGTATCCTAAATTAAAGAGTTTCAATGGCCGTGAAAGAGAGTAATGCACTCAAATGAGCTGATATTAAGTTGCCGGACGGGGGTGAAATAAAGTCGCGATGCGAGACGAGGGGATGATGTACGATTGTAATTTCCGTCTAACACTTGTACAAAGACCAATGGTATTAACTGGGTGCCCGTGGATTTTGTGTTTTTTTCTTTTAGGTTATGGATACATGAAATAGAATACAAGAAAAAACAATATGCGGAATTGCATTCTCTTTTTATTCCTCGCGTTGAAGATTTATTCAAGTATTTGGCCGACACTCGTGTATACCTATCCCAGTTGTCCGCCTACCAAGTAAACAAACGACCGAGAAAAATCGACCGTTTATTTTATTTTAATGTTGTTGTTTTCTTATGTTTATCTTCCAATATGGTCTGAAAACTGTAAAAAAAGATCAAACAATTCGGATATAAACAAAAATAAATGTTAGCTGCTTGCTTACTATGTGTATTTTTTTTTTTTTTAATTTTTTATTAATTTTTGTGTCAACTACTATTGTTTGAACTTGAGAACATTTTAATAAATTATTAAATGTATTTACAGTTACTATTATTAAAGTAAAATAAAAAAATAATATTAATAGAATTTTTAATTAAATGATACTTATAGCTAAAAATATACGTTTATATTCTATTAATTCTAAACAATTTAAATAATAATTAAGTTATTCAATTAATTGAAAACATTTAACTAGATTTAAGCGTTTTTAATAAAGGAGAAAATTAACTTTTAAATTGTAAACTAATTTTTTAAAATGGTATTGACTTTAATATAAATAATATTTGTACATTTTTAAGTTTCGGTACAGTTTAAATACATACATTTTTTTAATTTCAACTGGAATGAAGAGTATAGTTTATTGAATTCTTTTGAGAGGGTTTTAACCCTTTCTAATTAAAATAACTTTTGTTAGAAGTAGGGTTAAGTATACTTCATTTCATGTATGCAAATAACTGCCAAGTATTCATCCGATGCTTAATATACTTGTAACGGTATATTATTAATAGGGCCCTCGATCAAGTAATTTTTAGCAAATACTTTTTTCAAAAATAATAATAGCGTAAGGAATCTATAATCACTTTTGTACGTTTAAATATTTTAATACGCATTTATTATCTTGCGGATAATAATAAATATGAAAAATGCCTTTGAAAATATAATAATGGCTATAAAAGGTTTAGCATGAATAGAAACTAACAATAACAATTTTTTTTCTCGTTGAATATATATAATTTTAATGGTATTCGTAGAAAATTAAATTCGGGAATACGAACATTTTATTAGTAAATAAAATACTCATATTTGAAATTTTAATAAACAAAATTTGTCCTTAATTTTCTTGAAGTGTATTGAACTCGAAGATTATTTTAATGTTTTTTTGTCTTTAAATAAATTAAATATAAAATGGTTCCTGATAAGCGTAGCTGAAATATTATGATTTTGCCGTAATAAAAGATAGTGCTAGTAGCCATAAATAATAATCGTTACCTTTTTTACAAAATATTTTATAAAAAAGCATATAATAAATGGTTCTTGGGTTAAATCGTGATCAGCCTTATTTTATATGTGACTCCAAGATCATAAGCACGCCCCTGTGTTAATAATTTTCATTTATAACATTTCGTGTATCGTTACACACCCACAATGTTATCTTGTGAAAACAAGGTAGGCAGAGGTGTCATTTTATAAGCTGACGATGGTGAGCTTTTTGAAACGCAACAGAGGCACTGCTGATTGTGCTTATTTGTATGCTTTAATAATAAAAATACAAGGTGAACTATGTCTGACGCATTTAATTCAGACAACTAAATATAAAATGAATTATAATTTTTTTCTTTTCAGAAGTTATTAGTACTCGACCTACTTAAATTAATACGAAAAATTAAAATTCAAAAATGTTTAAAGATAAAAATAAACTAACGCGCTTTTCGCCTTCATATTTTATTCTTAAATGTTAATAATAATTTTCCATTTAACAAACGAAATTTGACACAATTTCAGGGATATGAATGTATATTTTTAGTGTTAATTTAAGCAGGTAGAATACTAATAACTTCTAAAAAGAAAAAAACTATATTTCATCTATTACTTTGAAGACAATACGTGAGACCATAGTTAATGGATCATCCTGTAAAGTTGATGTTTCTCTACAAAACGTTCGCCGTAGACTCGATTAAATTTTATGGTCACAGGGTTACTACCTATTCTACTGGATCTCACAAAATTTGGATATTACTGCACCTATCGTGTTGAACTTAACGCACACGTATTCGGTGTGAACCGACTTTTGATAAAGCTGTCGATTAATCGAAATGACGTCCCGTCTATTACTATTAAATGTAATGGTTTTTCTTAGCATACGACCATATAAAACTTGACTATAGTATTTGTGTTATCTTTTGTTTATAAACATGTCGCTGTTGGTAGAAAACCGATGGGTTTTATCATATTTCATTTGCTTTGAGGATGTCAAGTGATGTCAAAAAGTATCGATGAATTAAAAGACTCGCAATTTACTATAATAAACTTGCCATTTGAAAGAAAAATCACGTTTAAAGCTGATCGCATTTTGAACTTTTATGGTAAATAATCGCCTTATATAAATGTTTATTCTATATCAATAAAATTATACTTGCTCTTTTACTTTCAGTTTAGTAAATCATTTATTAAACTGCACAAAGCATGTTCCATTTCGTATTTTACATACAAGTTCTTGAAAAAATTAACCCGTAGACTGAGATTTCATAACAGAAACATACTCTGAACGATCTGGTAGTGAGGTTAGACCCAAAAAATATTGATGGTAAACGGAAATTGAAAAATTTAATACAAGTCGAAATTCTGCACCGGCACTTCTGTGAATATAAACACACTTTGGCGGTTTCAACGCGGCATGATAAATGAACGGCGTGTGTTATTTGGTGACTAGAAGAGAGAGGGGAATATCAATTGAACGTCGAACGGCTTAAAGCGAAGAAACCACACATTTTGAATTATATAGACAAAATATATTATTATTTTCAGTCCGCAACAAGTCGCAATAAGCCTCACCATATAGTCAGTTTGTCCTTTTAACTTATCATTTTTCATTTCATTTCTGCGCCGGCGACCTGCTTCTCTGGCGAGAAGAGTGGCGGACGGTTATCTCTGCTTGCCACTCGAATTCTCCTCCACCACCGCCAGGTATAAAGCTGTACGAATTTAACTCTCGCTTAAAGCTACTTACGTCCGTAAGCTCCCAACTCGTATAATTATCAACCGACCATCACATTGCCGTAATACATAGATCTTGGATATACACACTGCTCTTGCTATTGTCGGAATGAACACGACATTTCCATCAACTTAATCCTTCCACATCTGCCGCTCTTTATAAGTACATTGCTAACCTATGCGCCCTACTCTCTCTCTTTTACTGTAATCTTCGACCTAGAGGATAACCGTTTCTTATGTACTTCGCGTTTCATCAATATAATAGTTAAGACGTACTTAAAGATTAGCTGCGAATGTGAACAGTTGAAATATTTTTGCTGTTATTTTAAATCTTTATGCGCTGCCTCTTTCGTTTGTTGTAACTTTAATCTCTTCTACCTAACAAAAAATAAAAACTTTTCTATGCCGAACGCTTTTCATGTGGTAAGCACAAACCATAAAATATGAATGAATAGTAAATTTATTAGTCAAGTGGTGAGTTATGACATTATGAAAATGTCTATCATAAACAGGTGAATTCATTTTCACCCTAATCACGTCTATTCTTATCGTTGATCGTAAATTTATTTTGCAGTACCAACGCCGTAATTTGATTATGATTGGTAATATTTACATATTTTGTCTATATTGAAATGTACAATAGATATTTGTTAATTAATTAATGGATTGAGCATCATTCAACCATGTAATTTGAATACTAACGTTTTAACTAATAAATAAGTAAAATTATCTGCATCCTAAATTACAATAACCATTCGATGATCAAATTATATACTTTTTTTTTTGGTAATATTATGTATAAACCGAATTCCCATTGAAAACCAATAATTATATTTGATCTTTATATGAGTTTCTGTTAATATAATTTCTATAATACATTTTTGGTCAAATTTATGCAACGAATTTTTATAGGGCAACTAAAAGTGGATGAACCAAAAAGTTCAACATAACTTTTAAGAGTGATTAATGTAAACAACTAACGCATAGTCCACGAAAATTACACTTTTAATTTGTTTTTCCTTTGTTTACTAAAAAGAAGTCTTTCGAAAAAAAACAAATTCCTGATAGTCGATCTTCACTTGATTGACTCATGTTCATGAATTATGCAAGGTGATTCTTTTAATGCTAGCAACTTGATTCCTCTTAAAATAATAATTATGCTAAGAAAATTATTTTTGGTATTTTTTATCTAATAAAATAAAAAAGTGATCTAATTAAGAAAATGACTGATCAAAAATAACTTTTGGACTAGCACTAGGAATGTTATTTCAATTTGAAATTGTAGACTATTGAAGGTATGATTAATATTTATAATTATATATTTCTCTGACACACTTTTCTTCCTGTCTGGGTGTAAAATATGTTTTTATTTTCTATTTTTAAATATACAGTAAAGGTGAGGTTTGGGTTATATTATTTTTATTATTATTTATTACTCTGCCGCGTTCTTCTTCTGCTCTATAGTTAAAAACGTTAATAACTTCTGAAGTGATTTTCTAAAAGTTGTTATCGATCAGCCATTTTCTAAATTAGATCATTTTATAAGCTCAATAAATATATATGCTGCCACTAAAAAAAACAATTCGACACTCTTGTTAGGTATAATGAAAAACAAATTAATAATCTATAAATTAAAACATATATGAAACTAAAAAAGTCTAAAACTGATTTTCTTAAAATAGTTAACATTTTAACAGAAATCGAGTAGGTGGCGTTAAAAGAATCATTCTGTAGTGTATTATTAAATTTTTTAAAAACGGAAACTATATCATGGCATCTATGTAATATGTTTCAAGTTTCATAAAACTTGATACATATAACTTTTGATAGTAATAAAAATAGATTTAGATGACAGATTTCTCGAAAGGCAATTAACCGGTGATAAGTAAAAAGTTTCTTCTAGTAACAAACAAACATTGTAAAATAAAGTTATAAAAAATATCATATTTGAAGTGTATTTATTATATATATTACTTCACAAATAAATGTTATATTTACTTGAAGAATAAGTTTTATTTCAAAAATGCGTATTCAGCCATACAATTAAATTTAGTTTTATACTTTTAAATAAACGTTACAAAGGATAAAAACCATAGTATTATCAAATTTTACTTTAAATTAGTAAATTATTCTAAATTATAGCGATGCACACCAATAATTTTTGAGTTATTAATACTTAGAGAAAACCGTTAGTAATTAGATAACAATCAATTGATTTAAACAAGTGTAACGCAAATATATGTCTGTATTCGGATCAAGTTTTTTCTAGTGCAAAATCGGATACTGGAACATACCATAATTTTTATCAATTTTGCCAAAAGTCCAATAGAAATTCGATTCAAATAATTTTAACTATTTTATCCTAAGTTAGTTATTGATGAAGATCTGTTTGGTAAAACAATTGAGATTTTTATTCGTCATGTACAATAAAAGCTTTTTCTTTCTTAAACCATTGCTGAGTATCTTTTAAAGCTTTTCTCGAGAAAATATCACTCGAGCTTAAGTTATCGATGATGTGACAACGCTGTTGTACAGCCCAATAGGTTACCCTCAGTTTACTATCCACCTTCTGGTCACCGCTAAAATAATACGTGACGATAAAAGGTCAATTGGCTTTCAAACACTACCAAAGGCAAGACAATCCAATAAGTGTCTCCACTCATAAGCTCGAGCAATATTATAAAATGTATACGTTTTTTATCGGATAAAACGTAAACGAAATAGTACAAGAGAATATGAACTACTGGTAAATTTTCTTCTGAACCCGATTGTTTGACTATAAAACCATATTGCTTTTCCGTCCAGTAAATGAACCCTCAGTAAGTTTAATATCAAACTAAATCGAAGCTAATACTTTACTGAAAAGGATCAAAACTTTGTGTCATTATTTGAACGCCGTTTTTAAATGGGTTTTCACGAACTAATCCTCAGTCGGATAAATAACTAACGAATTACTTGTATAAAAGAACAGAAAAGCTAAATGTATAAACGGTACAGTATAGTTACAAATATATACTTTTACGTTGAAATTAATCAGATAAATCGAGCAAAATATAAATTGTATATTTAATTTGATTATTTATTGTGTTATTGAATCAAATCATTTTTAGGGAAAAACATTTCATTAGTACGACTGCAAAAAATTAAGAATTACTTAAGAAACTCATCTTTAACGATATTTAAAAAAGATGGCACAGTATTTCTATTTTATCTTATTATAGTATTTAGACGCAAAAATAAATAAATTTTTTTTTAGTAATAAAGATTGTGCTAATCCAATATTATTTAAAGTTCAGTAGATTTAACGAAGTAAAAAATTATTCAAACTTTAAGTTAGGAACCTCCTGCATTTTTATAAACTTTTTATACGAAATGAAAAAACCTCTACTAATTATAATTTGGTCTGATATTAAATTAATATACAACCGAATCGTAAATAATTGTGGAATAATCAATAAACTTTTTTTATTTCCATATCTTATAAGACGATAAAAATATAATAAAATTTGTTATTTAAAGCAGTTGTCTTTTTTATACCAATATCTTTTATCCTAAAAATTCTTTGACTTTTCAAATTTCTATACTACTATTTTTTTTTTTTTTAAAGATTTAAAATTATTAAATGATTGAATAAAGTACATGATTTGTCAAAAATAAACGTTTATATGTAATTTTAATTTTTGTCATTTTGCATACGTAAATGTACAAAGCTCTCTTTTTATTAATTTAATTTATACAAAGTAATACATTATGACTAGAGGTAAAGTTATTACGATTTAAAAGAAGTTGTCTCTGCCTTAGAATGGAAAATATTTTTTGTACAACAGTATAAACCTATTATAAATTTCGCGACTTGAGTATATTAGAAGTGGCAAAAAAAAAATTAAATACTCTTAAATACGCACTGTAAAGATTTTCTTATTTCAATTAATGTCGTTGTAAAGGTTTTTGAAAATAAAGAAATTCGCCTAAAGTTTGACTTTATTTACAGGGACATTTCACGTTAACGACCGAGTAACATCTGGTGACTTTAACCTAAATTTTTTTTTAATAACAACGCACAAGCTGTTGTGCTGCTCTCTTGGTCCTACCTTGTCATCGTTCTTATTTCACCTTTCATGTTTGGTAGGTTTACCAGCAACCATAAACGATAGAGTAGAAAAGAGAACCAGGAGAGTGTATGAGGTCGACAGGGTGTTCGTTGGCAACACGCGAATCCATTTAAACTGTCTTTATAATTCCCGTAGAAGTAGCTGCATTGGCTCTGATGATAAATGGCACGAATCCCGTCTTGACATGTCTGCGGTTTCTCACATACAATGCCATTTCTCTATGCCTCATTTTTCATCATTCTCTCCTCTCTGCCTTTACCAGCCAAACACTTCTGGTAAATTCCAAGCGAACCTCTTGATACTGTTTATTGTTCATAGAAGAGTCACAGTTTGCCAAAAAGTCATATGCGGCTATTGGTATAGTGTTTCGTGAAATTACACCACGTACACTGTGTAGCATTATTACACGTTATTAAAGATTAATGAGCCAATAACCAACACATTTTCGATGTTTATGCACAAATGCAATTTTCAACCATTAAATGATCAATTCTAAGGCTGTGTATCAAACTTAAACTTAGGAGTTATGTGAAAAACGTACAATACTATATTACACAGGTTTATATTTTTGAAATCCTTGTTAATGTTTTAAATTTATAGTGAGTTTGTTTTTAAATTTTCCTCATCGCATTCAATATAAAGCGACAATGGTAATACACGATGTATTTGATTGGCCTTATTTATCATGCAGATTTATAGATGCCAAAAGTTTTTACGTTAAGACTTTAGAAATAAAGAAAAACCTATCTATCGATAACGTTAGACACATTAACAAATGAAAAAAACTTTTAGTTTGCTTTGTGTAGTTAGAAATAATTTAGATAAAAGCCAATCTTTTTACACGTGCTTATTTTTTGTACAATGGTTTTCAATATTGTGTGAAATATTGAAAACAATTCTACCAAGCTACTGTCACGCCAATAGCTGTAAATGTTACATTTATGCATATTCAACAATTATTTTACCATTCAAGTTAAATAAGCTTTCGAGAAAAATATTTTAGATTTATAGCTCCATGAATGTCATATTTTTAAACATAATTAGGAACATGATGATAAATTTAAAATTAATATAATTATTTTACTTCAGATAATAAAAACCATGTTTTCAAAAAAATCAATTTCTTGATATTAATATGTATACGGAGAATTATAAAGTAGTAGAATTTCATATATAACTTTACTTAACTTTAAAAAAAGTAAACATAATAGATTTTTCTCTTACATAAATAATAGATTAGAAAACCTCATTTTTTATTAGCTATAACGAAACTTTTATTTATTTTGGTTGTTACTCGACAAAGATTAATCACTAAGTTATTTTGTGTCAATATTTATTTTTATCAAAAACACTTTTTTCTATTTTATTTTATTGTTTTATATTGTATTACTTACTCTATTCGCGATGGCCTGGGCCTCAGAAAAGCGATTATTGGATTTATCCAAGATAAATACGGATGATCAATGCATCGACGATGGTATTATTAAATCTAAATCAATTGTAACTGGTAACAAACCTACTTTTGTTGATGTTAACACTACAATTACCAAAGCGTATGAAGTATTCAACGACATGGTCTGTTCTGATCAACGATTACATGGGAAAATGCCGGCAATGATTTTAGAAGAAGCAATGGCACGTTGTGGATTTGGAAACGAGTACTATGTTCAGTACACGTGGTTTCTCAATGCTAAGACAGCAGAAGATGCCTCTTTAGACATAACTGAATTTGTTGGTCTGATGACTAATTTTGGCAATTTAGCTGAGGCACGACAACTCAGGTCTAAAATTGACGCTTATATGAAACAAACTGGTTATTCCGTTAAACATAAACCCGAAGAATATGAATATTCAAGCGGTGCCATTATTTTAAATGATGATGATGTTATAAAAGAAGACCCTGAAATTTACAGTCAGAATATAAATATATTGGAAGAAGAACGTTTAAAACTAATTTTGGAAAATGCTTTAAAATTTCCCGTTGATGAAGATTAAACAAATAAGTTTATAGTGATGAATTCGTCAAAGTTTAACGATATTGTACTGCTAAATTTATCTTATACATAATATTTTTTTTGTTTCACAATAGTAAAAATAAATTATAAAATACTTCTTTCATAATTTAAAAACAAGAGAAGATAGTTTTCCACCAGACTTTAAATTTAAAGGTAAAAAGTAATAATTTTAATTTAAAACAAATATTTATGATAATCATATTTCTTTGAAAAATAAGTGAAATAAAAATTCATATTAGTTTATGCAATAAGAAAAATAATTAAAGACATTGTCTATGTGTCAATCAATAGTTATTTTATTACTGATACTAATATATATAAATATGTATATTAGTAGAGATACTGATTTATAGAACTAAAACGTGTTATTTCCAGTGCTACAATAAAAATTTTAAAGATAATGTTTTTAGTACGTTTTAAAACACACCAAAACACGAGTGTTTGAAAAAAAAAATTAATTATGAATAAAAAATCATTTTTATTCTAGGAAAATGTTTAAAATTTTAGTAAGATTATTTAATGAAAACATTTAATCAATAAGTTTAATATATATATACATTTTTATGGTTCCTCTAAATTTTAAGCATTTCTATGGCTTCTTTATATTTTTAAGCATTTCTGTGGCTTCTTAAAATTTAAAACATTACTATGGCTTCTCTAAATTTTAAGCATTTCTATAGCTTCTTTAAAATTTAAGCATTTATATGGCTTCTTTAATTTTAAAGCATTTCTATGGCTTCTTTAAATTTTAAGCATTTATATGGCTTCTTTAATTTTAAAGCATTTCTATGGCTTCTCTAAATTTTAAGCATTTCTATAGCTTCTTTAAAATTTAAGCATTTATATGGCTTCTTTAATTTTAAAGCATTTCTATGGCTTCTTTAAATTTTAAGCATTTATATGGCTTCTTTAATTTTAAAGCATTTCTATGGCTTCTCTAAATTTTAAGCATTTCTATAGCTTCTTTAAAATTTAAGCATTTATATGGCTTCTTTAATTTTAAAGCATTTCTATGGCTTCTTTAAATTTTAAGCATTTATATGGCTTCTTTAATTTTAAAGCATTTCTATGGCTTCTCTAAATTTTAAGCATTTCTATAGCTTCTTTAAAATTTAAGCATTTATATGGCTTCTTTAATTTTAAAGCATTTCTATGGCTTCTTTAAATTTAAAGCATTTATATGGCTTCTTTAATTTTAAAGCATTTCTATGGCTTCTCTAAATTTTAAGCATTTCTATAGCTTCTTTAAAATTTAAGCATTTATATGGCTTCTTTAATTTTAAAGCATTTCTATGGCTTCTTTAAATTTATATATTTTTATGGCTTCTTTAAAATTAAAGCATTTCTATGGCTTCTTTAAATTTTAAGCATTTATATGGCTTCTTTAAATTTTAAGCATTTCTATGGCTTCTTTAAATTTTAAGCATTTATATGGCTTCTTTAATTTTAAAGCATTTCTATGGCTTCTCTAAATTTTAAGCATTTCTATAGCTTCTTTAAAATTTAAGCATTTATATGGCTTCTTTAATTTTAAAGCATTTCTATGGCTTCTTTAAATTTAAAGCATTTCTATAGCTTCTTTAAATTTATATATTTTTATGGCTTCTTTAAAATTAAAACATTTCTATGGCTTCTTTAAAGTTTTAAGCATTTCTATAGCTTCTTTAAATTTATATATTTCTATGGCTTCTTTAAATTTTAAACATTTATGACTTCTTAAAATTTTGTATTTTTATGGCTTCTTTAAAATTAAAGCATTTCTATGCTTAAAATTTATATATTTTTATATTCAAAAAAGCAATAAATAATTTTGTATTTTCCTTATTGTTTTTCTGAAATCAATTTATAGCTTACGTAGTTATCACTAGTAATTTTCAAAAATTATGCATATAGTAAAATTATTAGCCTTTATTTCATGTTTAAAACAATTTAATGATTCTTACATCTTAATAAAAACTAATCTTCAATATTATATATAAATAAATTTCAACTCAAAATTAATGTTGAATTCATTAAAAAATTAAAAATAAAACTGTAATAAGTTTTTTGACATTATAAATAATTTTACTGTTTTAAATTAACTTCAAACATAAGTAAATGTGGCGATATTTTTTAATATAAATCATAATTAAAGAAAATATATAATATACATATATATATATTTAAAATACAACATACTATGTTAAATATCATTATAATAAATTAAAACGATGTTAAGATATTTCATGAGATTATAATTTATTCATAAATCCTTATTCATGAGTTAACTGCAAATGTTTTTATTATTACTTATATGCAATCATTGATCAATTTCTATATAAATATTATATATAAAAGGGATCAATGAAATTGGATTAAGTTTTATGTTTCTTAAATACAAAATTTGTTGAAAAAATGAACTCAATACTAGAATTGAAAATATAGCAATAAAAAATATTTAATTTACTAGTTATACAATGATGACTCAGTCATTTAAATTATTAAAATTTATGTTATATGAATTATTTTAAAGTTGAATTAGGCTTTACTCAAACACTTCGCTATTCTAGTGGATGACTGTTAAAGACATTCAATAGGCTTTAATGAACCCGAATATAATTTTTAAAAATATCTCGGTACGAAGTGATTACTTAATCAAATGTTGGATAATGAAATCGTGTGATTCTATAGGTGTAAAAAATCGATAACTAAATGCCCAGACGCCACGACTATAATGCTGCACGATAAAAACTTGTGTGTAGAATTACAATGATTTATATCATCATATTTCACCGTTTGAAAATTACTAATTTTCCTATGATCCCGAGTCGGATTGACCTCATAAATCAACTGTCCTTTAGTCAAACTCATTTGTCTATTTAAAATGTGACTTTGACACGAAAAACACGTAAAATATAATAATAGAGTACAAGCATTTTCTTCAAAATCCTCGTTACTCCTTTTTCAAATCAACACAATATCGTAAATTATCACATACTTCAACATTTCAAAACAATAATTTATAGGTAACCCAAAATATACCTACTTATATTAAAATATAAATGACTATGTATTTAATCGTTAATAATTCATTGTTAAATAAAAAGACTTCGAAAAAGTTTCATAAAAAATTAAACGAATGAAAGAACTATATACTTGAAAATACGAAAAAATAAGCTTGATTAAACTCTCATTGTGTATGGCCCGATATTATTATTAAAATAAATAGACATGTGTATGTTATTGTCTGTAGTCTGTTTAAAATTTATGATAACTCATTGATAAAATTAAACTGTGATGAATGTTGAAATTTTTAAGAATTTTTTCAAATACTTTGAATATTTTTTACGAATGAGTAGTAATATAATGTATATTTAAAAATTATTTCAACAAAAATGTAAGAAACAGAGGAAATAAAAAATTTATAAATTGAATATAAAACTAAAAGATTTTCTTAAATAAGTTTCATTATTATTACATTTAACTCATCTGAATAAATGATCGACATCATCATGATCGGTAATTGTTCTTCATGCATCAATAAATTATATCAATGAAATTCAGATGATTGAGCGACAATTTAAATAAAATTATTACCAAATGGCATGACAAGGCGCTTGGTCGTCTGACACGCGATTTGCCTTTGAGGAATAATTTACGACCTCGGCCATACCACTTAAGTTACATTAATCAGTGTAATCATGCATATAAGTTACAGTGGCAGAAATAACAACAACAATTACGAACGACCAACTAGGTAAACAGCCGGTCTCTTTTGCAAAATATGTAGCCAACAAGAACAAACGCCTCTTGTTCGTTCATACATATACTTGCAATAGACTACTGTAAGTTATGGTCTTTTATGTTGTATATGTCGGTAATTATATGTTGTTAAAATTATACAGATACAAATAACAACTAAAGGAATAATAATTCAGTGAATGTAAGGTTTCAATGAGTTTACAACGTCTCGTTATATAGTTATTGTGCTATGCAGTACGAAATATGAATTTGAAAAATTAAATAAATCACAATCTTACAAATTGTGATACAAAATATGATACCTAACAGACGCGATTCATCTTTGCAATGCGTTATAATCGTACCTACAAGACTAAGTATACAAAATATTTTATGTACATTTCGGTAAGCCCGTAAGGAATGGAATGTTACACGTATATTTTCTGAAAATGTAAAAATTACACGAAAAACGTTTTAGATTCGTTATAAACAAATTACAGTATAGTACTCATAAAGATTTTGCGATATATTTTATAGAAAAATCAAGATCTTTATTGTAAAATATAGAAAAATAATAAAACAGTAGTAAGATAACAGTAATATTAACGTATACTAATACCGTTAGAAATGATGTTTATAAACAAAATTATTTTTTACCTATATATGTTTTTATTTTTTTATTTAGAATGCCAGTGGATTATATAGGACATTGGCGATAATATCAAGCGCTGCAGCAGGTTTACTGTTTGTTAGAATGTCATTGATGGGCGAAAATGGTCCTCCGGTGTTCGCAACGGCCGATAACCCAGCAGCCAAGTCGCCCAGTTTAGTTACAAGGACATTGACTTTTCTCTACTTACCGGTAGAAAACGTCAGGCTACTCATTTATCCGCGGCGGCTGGGATTTGATTGGTCAATGGATTCTGTACCTCTAGTAACATCGGTGTACGATCCAAGAAACGCCCTATCACTTTTATTGTTCGCAGCTCTATTTACTACGGTGAAACGATCTGCAAAGTTCGTATACAAGACAAACAAATTTCGAAATCGAGCACACAAATGTTGTTCTAGAACAAAGTCTCCTCAAAAAGTCACTCATACGGATGTTCCGGTAAAACATTTATTTTTTAATATTTAAAAACAACAATTTTTATTACATTATTTTGCTGACCATTATTATTGTAATTGTATTATTTGTTTATGCATCTTACAAGTCTTAATATATTTTTCCATAGGTTCGAACTGTAGCTCTCGGTGTAGCTCTCACAACCATACCGTTTGTTCCTGTTTCTAATATGTTCTTTTATGTGGGATTCGTGTTGGCCGAACGAGTGCTCTACATGCCCAGTATTGGTTACTGTTTCTTATTCGGTTACGGGTACTCGGTACTAGAAAAGAAACTAGGACCGAAATGGCTTAAGATGAGCTTGGCAATTGTGTTAACTGTTTATGGTACGCGCACAATAATCAGGAACAACGATTGGAAAGACGATGAATCGCTTTACCGTTCCGGTGTACATATCAATCCGCCTAAAGGTACTTAAAATAAAATACATATGCTAAATAAAATTTATATCTCGAATAGACTTAAAAAATACTTTACTTGAAGTAGTTTGCTAAATAGCTAATAATTTTGGAAAAAACAAATATAACCAAACCAAAAACCTCATTAACAAATAAGTTACATGTTGTACACACACTTTCTAACAATGTTTAATTTTATAATGACATAAATAATGTAAACTTTTATTACGTTCCATGTCGAGTAGTATATATGATCAAATTACAATTTTTAAAGGCCTGCAATAAAACAAATAATAGGCTTTTTGTAGTTAAAATAAAGAAATAAAAACTTTATCATTAATGGAGGAGTAAAAATTTGACATGGGATATTCGCTTTTTATAGATTTTGGAATCATAAACCGGTGTTTTATTTCTATCATTATTTCTTTGCTTAATTCAAAAAAAAAAAAACTCAGATTGTAAAAACCTAAGATTTTATTTAACTTAAAATAAAAAGTAAACGCAATATATTAGCTTATTCCTGTATAAATAATTTCATTTAATATGCAGCAGAAAAGAATAATGTTATTTATTTAAATTTTAATACAACTTTTACAATTAAATATAGAAATAACTAATATAAACATTCTATCGTATTATATACTATCCTTAAGTATTAATTGCCACACTAAAAAAAAATTACTATTACTTTCTTAATGAAAATTCTTGATTAAAACAAAACTTTTGAATAAATATTATTTGTATATTTTCAAATTTTTAAATATTTTTATCTAAGTTTAAAAGTAAATGTAAAATATTTAAAGCTAAAAATAATCACATAAAATACTAAAAAAAACCACGTATACGTAATTCGGAAACATTTTTTACCAAAATTAGTCCAAAACACATATTGCTGATATGTGTTTAGCGATTTTTTAGTCTTTTTGGTGGCTATTTAAGTTAAATATTTTTAATAATTTTTAATTTTAAATTAGTACTTTACATATATATTTTTAGTTTTAATTTATATTAGTCACAAATTAATCAATTCGTATTAAATTATAAGAGATTATTCAAAACTCAGATTGATAATAAAATTAAATGCTCAATTAAAAAATCAAATACTTGAAGATTTTTTTTCTTTGGCTTGAGTAAATAAAATTACTTTATAACGTATTAGACACTAATACGTTTTATAGAATTATTCTTCATCGTTTATATTTCAATATAATTAAAAAGTACACAGATGTAAGCAAAATTACTTCGGTACATTTTATATTTTATTTAACGCCCATTTAAATGTTTTTGTTTCGGTTTAATAATTAAATTTCAGTTTGATTATAAACAAAACAGTTTTTATACTAAATCAATTAGCGAAGTTAGAAAATAACGCCTTAAAAAATGCAAGTTAGTTTAATTTTAATTAAGTTGCCTAATGAGTCAATATATTTGATATATACATAAAATTCATTTTAACTTTGTTATCAATAAATTTTATCATTATGAAAAGAGACTGAAATTCTAACTTGTGTTTTAAGTATCTTCTATTTACTAAATCATTGCACTCACTGAATAAATAAATCACAGACTAATATAGTAAACTTACTATGTATGTGTATAATAAACACAATTATTTACATTTTTCGGACAAATAATTCAAGTAAATGAAAAATATTCATAATTTTGACTATCTTTTATTTAATTATAAAGATTTCACTCCAAAAGTAATGGATATGTCTTAAAGAGAGAAATTGATTCTGCGAACAACAATAATCAATACATTTTTCAAAGAACAAGAGAATCTGAAAATGTTATAGTCATCTTTCTTCGTCTATTATTACCATTTATCTGATACATTTAATCTATTGCATCATACTTTCTTAATTAATTATGCACTCTGCGTAACTTCCAAATTTACTACAACAGTTAGATATTATAGGCAAAACCCATGTGTAGTTTTAAAATGTATACTTCAACGCATACGTATAATCACTCTAAATACAATCATTCATTAAAATGGACGAATTTGTTGTGCATAAAAACAAAAGTCACCTAGACGAAATAATATATTACTATACGTTGTATTTTTATGAATTTAAAGTTTCCTAGTTAAGTTTAAATGAAATTATGAACGTCAAAGTTCAATTTGAGTTTAGTATTATTCTCAAAGTTTAATCCTCTGAAGCGAACTAGCAAAACGCAATCATAAAACGTTAATTGACTCGTTAAATTAATTGTAATGTTGATTTTTTTTTAAATAGTATGATAAATTTTCTGAAAATTCCAAAATTGCAACTTTCAACAAAAGTTAAAAAACTCCAACGTGAAATGAGAAAAAACTAAATTACAATGTAATTTTATGTTATTTGGACGGTTTACAGAACAAATTGTCGTATCCACGTAACCTCTCTGGTCAACATTTTTGTTGTGCTAAGAACAATATGAAAATAAATATATATATATAATAATATGTTCAAATGCAGATACTATGTATGAAGTGCATCGGCATCGAGCCAGCCTAGAAGATAATGTAATGTCACATAAAAATTGTTAACGGAGATAAAGTTAAATCGAGCGGAGACCTTTTAAAGGCATATTGAAATGGTATTCAAATCGTTCACCTGGCCCCTGCGTAGTACACTTGCATGGCTTTAAACGACTCCTCAAATATTGCTACACCTCCGATTCCCTACTACAATCCTGACTTGAACAGCATGGTGCATTTTCATGTGTGCTTTCATACGCAAAAGTCTGCGTTGTATTCAGTCCCATTTTGAATTATCTGTATCCAAAAAGTGTAGGCTACATTTTATTCGAACGTAGCTTAATGTAAGTAAAACACTTTGAATGTCTAGATCTATTAAGAACTCCGATTGGGTAACTTTTCTCAAACTTATCGACGACAAAATCAATAAGAGGGTAAAGCGAGAAAACAAACGTGAATGAAAAATAGGGTGACGTATTTCAATTGGGTCGTTCGCTTTGAAATCCGTTTAATTGAAACATTACCGGCGCGTGACACGCTGTTAACCACAAATATTTAAATTTAAAATCCATAAAGAATTTAGACTCTAATGCACTTTCAATCCGAGTCAATATAAATGTGACATAAGCTCAAGCATTTTACAAGTTTTATACCAGCTAAAAATAATGTTTATTTTAGTTTCATTAGATTAATCGAATCAAACTATTATTTATATTTGTAAGTACTAGTATAATAAAGTAAATATTTACCAATGAGAATTGCACTAGTTTAATTCTACTGTAGTATTGATGTGATATGTTCTATCCTTGTTATATTTTAACGGGGCTTATAAATTAAAAATAATTATAATAATAATTTAATCAAAGCACCTGCTGTAGCAATGAGCTCGTAATTTTTATAATAGTTTTTTTAAAAGAACAAGTGACAATTTTTGTTCAACTTCTATCGTTTTTGTTTAGCTGGTTCTTCAATTAACACCACGACTGAACAATTATTAATGTCTCTATTGTAAAATTGATACCCAAAAAGATCAGTATGTCGACTAAACGTTACTATTTAGCATTATGCAAAGCATTAAATTGCACACGGTAAAACGTCATGAATATGGCAACCGGAAGTCAATGGGGGGCGTGTGTTTTACATACAAATGCGAGTTTACCGAATGACAAAACGAGCGAATTTTAGCAGAATATGAAAGCGCAGCCGGTTTGGTTTCTCAGCCTTGACGATAACTGGCAGCGGCTGTTCGCTAATCATGTTTTAATAACCGGCACAATTAAAAACTGTCGTTGTCGCAGCGGTCGTGGAGATCGACAAGATTAATACTTGGCCGATACGATCCGTAGCTAACGGCAAATACGTTTTTAATAACGCGGCAATTTTTACTGTACCCAACCGCACTCGTTAAACGAATACATAAAAACAACAATAGTTGTTGGTATTATTTTTTATCGTTCATTACAGCGCGTATATTACAAGCACTCGATTTAATCGCGTGTCTCCTTGAAAAGTTCATTATGAGCTTATGACGTCATGCAAACGCGTTAATTACAATGTACAAAAGAAAAACATATAAACAAACTGCGTGTAATTTATAAAACCGTTGTAGGTATTCCGCAGCAACATCCGAAGGCTGGTGCAGTCTTTAGCGAAACGACCGATGGCGGTTTTTTAATTTTATAACAACCGCCGAATTGACGTCGGACAAGGTGCACGGGGCCGTTGCAAATGCTCAGTGTGTGTTTATAACGCAATTTTGGATTACAGACGACTCGTAAACACGACGGCCGCCGCGGTGGTCTAAATGCGCGTGTGTACATGTACACACACAGAGGCATACGTGGGATATTGTACCGGATTAAACAAAAGCCCAGCTGGTTAATTAACGGAAACAACCGTGTGTGTGTGTGTGTATTGTTGTGCGTTACAATAAAACATTAGCCACAGATTACTAAAATGTTCGATTCAATTATTTTTCCTTGTGAATTATGTTACTCCCCTTGTGTGTGGCGAGATAACTGTAAATAATAAAAAAGCAAACTTTACCGCTAAACATTTTACATTGCTATATTAGTTCAGGTATTATGGAAGTATTGTTGGTATTTTTCCAAATAATAAAGCGACCTCGGAAACTGCTCGTTCAGCGTCGATTAGGTTGTTAACATGCGAAAGTTTTCAACGCAACTGATTTTTGAATTATAAAGTTATTTCATTATGCACTTGATAATAACTTACTGTATTTATTAGTTTAGCCAATAGATTATCTTCTTGTAAAACTTTATTTAATTGTGTAATTCTACTTTGTACTATGCGAGAAGCCGTTTAAATAGGTAATATCTTAAATGCGCCGATATAGTATTGAAGTTATCGATATTATATGATTTTGTTATCAATGATTGCAAGTGAAGATTAATTGAACTATTTAATTGTACAATTACTAGATTTTTAATAAACATTTCTATGTGAAATTATTAGATTTATGACGACGAAAGATCCTTAGTATAAAACGGTTAGTGCACAATAACGGGGTTTCAAATAGGCAATTTTAGTACACTGCGGAGTTGATGACAAGCCAATACATATTAGCATTGTTATCATAGTCATTTTATTTTTGAATTATCATCCACATCTAATAATTCCATTTATTCGTAACTTTTTATTGTAGCTCCTATCGTTAAGTTGGTTAAAAATAAGTGAAATATGAGTTGGTTAAATATAAGCATATTGAGTATTTGTTGTTTTTATCAGTGCCAATAACATATCCATCGCACAATCAAATTTTACTAAAATTGAAAATTCTTTGTAGATATTGAAAAGATTTTGAAATACACAATAGCTATAAATGAATAATCTTAAGTTATTCACAGCGGTTTGGTTTTGTTGACGAATAATGCCCCTCCAATGCACGATAGGTACATTATATCTATCGAAGAACATAAATACTATCATTCCCACCTTTTACAGTTGTTCGCTTTCGTCAATTGTTTGCCACCCGGTAGTAAGTTTTTGGGTACTCCATTTGTACCGGTTTTTATGGGTTTGTAAAAATACACCGTTCTCCATGCTCAATGACGTTTACCGCCAATCTACTCACTGCTTTTCCACCTTTAAATCGTTTTAACTGCAGTTTATATCGGACTGGGAGAATTGGATTTAAAACCTTTGGAGTCAGATGGCCGAAATTGCTATAAACTAAACGATGACGGAGCCGCCATCCTTATTTTATTTTTGCCCATTTTTATTGCGTTCAACTGTTTAGTTTCCATATGGTCCCTTTTTGCTGTAATATTACATGTGTATCCTTGTATATTTGTAGTAAAAAAAAAAAATCGTGCGCAAATTCTCTTGTGAATCGGTCAATTGTATACACAAGTATACGTTGTATGTATATATGACGAAGGAGTGAAACAAAACGCAAACCTTTAAGTTCCAAGGGTGAAAACTGACATTTGTTATCCCTTTCGAATAATGACATTATTGGAACGATTCGACGAAAATTTCTCTATCCAAACTTAAAATGAAATCTATGATGATTGACCAATTTGAGTTAAATAATTATCAACCCATAGCGACAGATTTATATATCAATAAATACTGAATGCGTAATTACATTTCTTACCCGACTCAAAACTTTAACAAACTTTGAAGACCTTTTGCGGCAAAAACAAGAATTAATGCCTATAAGATGTTAATTCATTATGTTAAAACATATTTTCTATCAATTCACTTAGCTAAATTAAAAGTATTTACTACACAATGTTCGTTGATCAATTTTTTTACATCGTTGTTCTAACTAAATATTCTGATAAAGTAGTTAATATTTTGAAGTCAGCGGTGTTTCATTTTATAGAATTTCTAGTGAGTATGATATTATCATTACACTGGATACAATTCATAGACAACATTCTTTCGTGATAATTCGGATTTTCTACAAAATAAAATAAAATATTTATACTTTTCTTTGGAGTTAGTGTAAAGCTGTTGATAAAATATACTCGACTAAAATAATAATTGTTTATTCAAGAGAAAGATAAATGCGAATATTCGTTTGCAGATAAGCTTAAAGTAAGATTATTTACCACCAAGGGAATACATTATCCACCTTAGTTTTAAGGTATTGCTAAAACACACTTGACCTTCTTCCTTTATTTGTTCTACTCAAATCAAATAACAAAACACACATTGTTCATTGTTTATTCATAATATTATGTAAACAATGATTCGTTACTCCTATAATTAAATTTCAGATTTTCATAAGCTTTTCTTTGTTTTATTTAGATTTCTTGTAAATAAAACGCCTGTAGTGATTTAATCTTTTTGGCTATATTTCACTTCAGCATACATTAAATTAAGTTTCTAAAATAAATAGTACTTTTTTAACACTTCTTCTCGTTGTATTATTAATAGCTCAATAAGAGTTTTCAATTTATAATTAATACTCTAAATATTACCGAAATAATCTTAAAAAATGATATGAGTAGAAAATTTGTTATTTTTTTAATATTAATAAAAATTGTTTACACTGTATAAAACTTTATAGTAAAAATTTTGTGATTTAATATATGTCTAATTTGTGATTCTACCTTATATTAAAAAAAAATTATTTATTTAGTAAACGATCAAAAATTCTTAAAAAATCAACAAATTTGAATATTTTACTAAGGTTTAATAATAACTTAAGATATTTTTAATATAGAAAAAACAATTTTTCTTTGTTGACAAGAATTTCGCCAGAACATTAAAAAATTTATCAAGCGAACAAATATTTTGTAGATTTAACAAAAAAAATTGTTTGCTTTTTCTTTTCAGTGAATAATAAAGAAAATACTTCATGTTATTTATAAAGTAAACAATATTTATAACTAAATTCGTAAACTATTTCAAGATTATCACATCTTACATTATCTTAAATGATTTTATGATTTATTTTCCCAATTTTTAAATAAATATTAATTATCTAAATGTGCAGTTATTATAATAGGTAAATGATATATATTTGTCAAGACTATGTATATATTTACCTGGTTTTATAAGAAAGTCTTTGGGTTATATTAGAGGAGTTTCTCTGAAATATTCCGGCGACGTGATTTCAATAAGAATATGAATAAGTATACTTTTTAAAATTCTAACAACCAATAAATAATGTAACGTGTATCATAACAGTTTCCTAAAAGTTGATTCAATTTGTTTACGATATTTGCTGACCCATAAACACTTTGACCATGCAAACTTTTTTAAAAATATAACTAATAAACGGGTAAAGTTTTCAATCAAATAAATGTGAATTGTTTGAGAAAATATAATAGAATGATCTGTTTATTTTTTTTTAAGAAAATAACTACTTTTGGACTAGTACTTCAGAAGTTATTCAGTTTTTAAACTAGGCGAGTGGAAGGGAGTGATCGAAAAATTAATAATGATAGAAATAATCATATCCACTCTTCACTTCCAATCTATATTTTATAATGGTAAAAACTTCTGAAGTATTTATCCAAAAGTAGATATTGAATAGCAATTTTTTATTTTATGAACTAGTTAAATAGTTACATTGTCATTTGAAAAAATAAAGTTAACATCAATATAAGGTGTAAGGGATGAATATAACAAATGTATTATTGTTTGGAAATTTACAAAAACATTTACCTACAAAAAAAAAATTTAGTTTTTCAATTAATTAATTAAATAGTTCATGATGAATTAATCAACCTGTTTATTTACCTAAAAAAATATTTCTAAAATGATTTTTATTCTGAAATAAGTTTAAAAACATGGAGCATAACAATTATTTCTTTTATATTTTTGTTAATAAGAGTAAATATAAATATTTATTTTAAAGCAAAATGTTTTCTATGAATAGGAAATTAATATTAAAATTTATACTTGTGTTTAGTACATACAAATTTTCTTAAAAAATGAAAGGTATTATTATTTTACTACATTTTAGATATAATGAATACACTCACATACACAGATATATATATATATATATATATATTATTTTTTACTTATATAAATATTTTCTCAAAAAATATTGAAAATTTGTAATTTTCTAGCAGAAAAGTAATGTGGCTTAATAAACTAAAAATGTTATGTCAACTAATATGTTTTTCGTCCTTTCAGGAATAAAAACTTTATCTTTAAATTTCTTTGATGGGAATTATTATGTTTAACTTGATAATATGATAAAAAAAAAACAACCAATTTTATTCCTGTAATTTTTTTTATTCAGTCAATCGTTTGCGTTTAAAATTATTTAAACATTCCGAGTTTAAAGTAAAAATTTATCATTAATTTATTTTGTTAATATTGGAGACAGCAATAATCTATTTCAATAGAATATAAATTGGTTTTTATGATAGCTATCAATAAAAAGTCTTTCTAAATCGGTAATCAACAATGTACGATAATGAACTTTTGTTAAAGTTATAAAAGTGTGACTATTAATAGAAATGAATTATTAGAGATATGATTACCGTATGTTGGATTATATCTTAGTCAATAAAAATTAGTTAATATGATTAAATAAAAATACGAAGAATTCTATTATTCTTAACGATTAAATACCATTAGCAAATTGATGTCATATTACTTAATTTTAACATGCTGTAACTAATGAAAAATTGATCGGATAAAAACATTTTAGGATCAAAATTGTTTGTAATTTTGAAAAATAATCGAATCTCAATATATAAGTCCCTAAAATTTTTCTGATCAAATCATTTAGGGATATCCCTAGCTACTTCAGCAAGGTTTTTTCATATTAATTATATAACTTTGCTTATTCACTCTAAGAGATGCCTCGTTTATTACCAGTATGATTTGATTAGTATTATATGTAATTATTATGTAATAATAATTATAATACCAAAATCTGTGAAAATAAATAATTCATTAACTTCTCAGAAAGGTACAGTTGCAACTTGAAAAAATACTTCTCCGATTAGAACGGGGGTAGTTTTTTTTTATTAGAACATTAATTGGTAATAGAGTTTTTTTTATTTACTATAAAATATTCAAACAAAAGATTTAAAAATGATTGTAAAATTTAATTTATATTCTTCGCAACAATATTCAATAATATATGGGGTTGTTTTCATTCAAAAAACAATTTCTGAATAGTGGTAATGTAATATTCACATGATTTTTTTCGTGGCTATCGCCAACATCATCGTAGCAGTACGCAGGCAATTTAATAACACATACTCGATCCTATAAATTGCCGACTCTTTGGATTAGTATGTATGAGATAATTTACATAATAGTCATCGGCATATACAACAATTTCCATCTTATCCTGCATAACAGTCTCCTTTTTATGTCGTTTTATTATTATTATTTTTATTTTCTCTTGCGAATTCGCCGAGGTCGTAAATTTTGTGAAGTCTAAGCCACGTTGTATTTTGTTACTCAGAAGCGCTAACACTGTTCAATTTCACTCTGAAAAGTGTTGTATTATTTTTGACGTGCATACAGAATATCACCAAAAATAATTTTTCTATTATTTTTTTATCATTCATTGCATTCATTAAGATCAGTTTGTATGCACATTTATATCAACATTTATACATCAATCACGTCTATTAATTTTTATTAATAAACGTGACTAATAAAAATTACATATGTTATTTGTTAAAACTTTCTATTAAAATCAGTGATTTTTAATAATACATTAGGTGTATTAGAATAATCAAATGAAGACATCAAATTTTAATAATGCATTTTTATTTATATGTATAAGAAGTAAGGAAAATAAAAATTAAAAAAAAACATTATGCCAAGTACATAGAAATTCTATGCGCTACACAGAAGTTTTTCGGAGCATTATGTCTATATCTTAAAAATCAAGTAAAATATTTCTAATAATAAAAATATTGGAAAAAATAATTATGTTTTCATAGTGGGACGGTGTGGCCGAGTCGGTAACACGGCAGTGCTTGTCGCGCACTGTCTCGGGTTCGAAACTCAGTCATGAGCGGCTTCATTTGCCGAACAAGAGATCAGTTCGGTAATTGGAGTCGCCATTCCACTCTCCGGCGACGGACTAACCACCTGTCCCGGAATATAAATGTTTAAGAAAACCTCCTCCTAGGGGAGGTATGTCGCTATGGCCCTTAATGGACTAATAAAAGCAATAAAAAATATATATATTTTTTCATAGTAGAGACAATATAATAGTATAGTCTGAGATAACCAAATTTTTTAATTGAAGCACTTTCGTGACAGAAATAACTATGGTTGAGGTTACTACTTACATATTATCACAATAATATATAAATTAGACGGTAGCGGAATTCTGTGTCAATTTTTCAAATTACTTTTCAGCTGCAAGACATCAATATCGAAAAGCAAATGATTTTGAGTTTGTGTACGTTTTTATTTTTCATTTACATCTGTGGCCAATGGAAATTTTAAATTTATATTGAAAATCTAATATTTAAAATTTCAAATAAAATTAAGTAAATGTTGGGAAAATGTGTTAAAAATAGTATTTTTAGTTATGCTAAATAAATAAATAAAAGAAAAATCTTTTTAAAAAAAAAATTCATTGTGAATATAAAAAAATTGCAGAAAAATTTTTAAATGAAAAAATAAAAAATAAGATACCCAAGGGATTGTAGTTTCTCACCTTACTAAAAGAAAATATATAATGTAAGAGAAAAATTATAACCGTTGAAACGAGGCGACGAGTACACACCCTTGTCCGGGCAATAATTCATTGAAATTATCATTTTGAACCGTCACGTTTGAAATGAAAATTGTTGCACAGTATTTTTCATTTATTTATATTCATATAAATTTGCCACTGAGAGACATTTTAAATTACATGGCAATCGGTGTTTGCCATCGAAAACTGTTGCGTGGCTTAAACTCTTGTTATACATATTTCATCGCCAACAGTTCGTCCCCTTCCGGATAGTCACAAATGTCCTAATGTTTTACCTATTCAAAATAATAGTGTGTGCAATGATTTATAATAAAAAATATTAATGAAACTCGATTTAATATCTGATAACAAAGCCATATTTTTCAGATTATCTCCATTAAACCTCAAATTAATAACAGAAGGTTAGTATTTGATAAAAATAACTAAAATTAAACGCAAGCAAAATTTTCTAATCGCAGCAAAAAAAAAAAATAGTTAATACATGATGTATGCATAATTTTGAAAATTTATAATTTTCGATTCAAAAATAGAATTGAATAGTTGAGTTAATCAATATGTTTTTATCATTAAAAAAAAATCTCTGAAATAAAAGGTATTTAAATATGAAATGTTCTGGAAATTACAAAAATTATACACAGTGTTCAAAAATTAAGGAAGCAGGTCAATTGTTGCAAACAATAAGAATAATAGAAACCCGTTTATTTACGTACTAAACACTTACAAAATATTTGTTAATGTTCTTTATGTAGAAATCAATAACTAAGTGAATCGTTTATAATACATATACTTAAAAGTATTTTTATTGAATGATCATTTTGTAGTTGATAGGTTGGTAGGTTGGTAGGTACTTAATGTACAAGTGTGTACAATATTTGTAAAACAAAAATACACCTTGTCTAACGGTACTTTTTTAAATTTCCATAAGTGTATTCAAAAGGAAAGTACAATAGTGTATGTACAACAAACAAACATTTGATGATCTGAAGTAAAACTACCTAGTGTAGAGGAGAAGTCGATTTATCAATTGGTCTCCTTGACGGTACTCATACTGAATTTATTTTTACTGACATTTTTATGTCTACGTGATTCAATTGATATGAAACTGTATTTTACACTATATGTCCGACAGTATTCCAAAATACTTATTCAATATAAAGATGATCCATGAAATATACATTATCTTAATTTACTGACAATTATTTTTTAGAAACAAATAAAATCGCTAGAATAGGCAATTTAACTTTTAGTGACACACTTACGATGTAATTATTTACCCCAGAATATTTTTAATATTTTATAAATTATTTCTTTACTATAATAATAATATAATATAATAGTAATATAATGAAAAAGATATTTTATAATTTGTAATTTAATAATATATAATGGATAATCAATAAAAATTGAATAATGTAAAGAAAAAACTCCACCCAACTACATGGTCTGATACTGTGTGTGTTACTAAAGGTTAACTATAAGCGCAGCTAAAATAAAATTTTCGTTAGGTTTATTTTATTTTCCCCTACCTTAAAAAATACTTTTACATAACATAACAAACACAATTATTTTAAATTGTAGCGATCTAAGGCTCTCTAGTTGCACCTATGGCTTTAGCAGCATAATAATGGAAATGTTTCGATAAATTAATGTTTTAAAGCGATTGGATTCTAATAATTCATTAACTGCATATACCAAGGTAATTTAGATATAACAGAACATTAGTAATATTTAAAAAATATTTTATATTCAATATGACAATACGAAATATTTTTGTTAACATAGCAAATAGTTGACTAATTTAAGTAAAAAACATTACTTTTAACATCTCCTCCGCCGTAAATATATTCAGAGCTGTACGTCAAAACTTTTACATTCCTGCGAGTGAATCACTCGAAGTTGTACTACTTATTTTTAATTAAGAATACACATTTCCAGAATATTATAAAATTCTTGTTCGAATAGTTTTTAATAGATGCTTAACTGAATGGATTTAAGTGGCGATTAGAGTGTATTTTTTTGAAAAGCTTTTTATTAAGAAATATTTCTATTTTATTTTTTATGGCTTAATTATGTTAACGATTACATGTTGAGGTCAATTGTTAGCTATGTTATTGTTACAAGTTTTATTACAACAGAACGTTTTGCCGACGGGCGTGAATAAGTTTATCAAATTAAAACGGTACCGGTTTTTAATCAAATTACTCATCTCAGATTTCTACTTATTCGTTTATGAAGACTAAATTTTCAACTTAACCCGAGGACGCAAAACTAATTAACGTCAATGACTCGGGTACGCGTTGTCTTTGTAAACGAATACTTGTTTTATAAAAAAATAAAAACAAAATGAATGAAATCAACCCTAATAATAATATAAATATAAGATCATAATATTTCACACACACTATCTAGTAATATGTTGGCGACAATGTTCTGGCACAAAGCTGTATCGAATATTGATGATTCATGTGACAGTGATACAACATGTTTGACCAACGGTGAAACTGCATCACTGTTGGGCTATCAATGTTAGCTTGGCCTGTCAAAAACATCAACGACCCTCTCGGGAGAACTTTATCCTTGAAAATGACTATTTTTAACGTATAGCCAACGAAATAGGATATCGAAAAGGTCCGAATTCTGTTTGATAGCTTTGCTACTGTATTTCACACGTTTTTGTACGTTTCGATATTTTTTCTCATTTCTTCTCTAATATAAAATACATAGTTCTAACAATAAAAATTAGTTTATTTAAAGATTAACACATTCGTTGCTACAGGAACCCTTCTTAGTAAATTCAACGTTATTTGTTTTTCACTAACAAATTTCATTGCTTTAAATTCACGAGATTTTATACAAGTTCTAGAAAGGTTTTATTTGACATTCTGTAGGTAAATTGCACACATTCATAAGATGTTAAATCAACACATAATAATAATCACATTTCACGTGTTTGCTTTTCAATTGATCATCCAATAAAGACTGCATTAACCATTAAAAGTTTTGAATTCTGAAGGACACAAAATATTCATTTTAATAAGATTTCCACAAAAAGGAGATAAACTTTTTATTTGGCCTAACAATGAACTTTTGCACGTTACCTTTTTTTCAATGTATCTCTACCAACTTTATCACTCTCACTCATTAGCACAGCTTTTCTTTACTATTACTTTCTTATTTTTACATTTTCATATACCATGTTACATTTATTTTTCGTTAAAGTTTTGTGACACACTGAATACAAAAAAAAAATTAGCGCCAAATAAAAACAAATTACCAGACCTCCTATATCGAAAAAAGTTTTTGCTCGTCAAAATGCGTAGTGAATGTATTTGTAGCCATTGTGACAAAAATTCAAGTTTTCAATTTTTTTCTAGTCAAAGATTTTGAAAATAACAAAGGATGTGTTGTAAATAAAGTTTGATAACATAATCAGGGGTCGCTTGTTTGTCCAAATTCTGTCAAACAAACTTAAATGTCGTTTTAAACGTTTTTATTTTTATTTTGCAGTAAACATAAAAACACAATCAACAATCGTCATAAAAAGTTGTATGCTTTTTAAAATAATAGTTATTAAACAACTAACTCGTTACTTTCCGATTAACAATAATAAATTATTATTTATAGTTATTATGCATGACATATCATTAAAATATAGTCAACATTTGAATTTAATACCCACAAATATACATACAAGATATCTCAGACTTAACTGTCAACGCTTAAAAATGTTAATACTTTTATTAAAACATATTTTTTTTTATTTATCTCTAATAAAAAAATACAAATTTTCCTTTTTTTTTTTAAAAAAATTTAAATTTGCCATTTTTAATTATTTTTATACAATAAAATTTGATGGATCGATAACGATTTTAGGACAAGTATTCATTGAGCATTTTGACACATTATGTGGGTATGTAGTGAGGGTGGGTTCAACTCGTACTGGTTTACATACAATTTATCCGCATTCCATACTCACCCTATTATCAAAATGCTTGTAACTTAATGAATGCTTATCCTGAAATTGTTATTAACATTTTTTTGTAAGAAAAGGGCTAAAAAATGGATATTTCTAATTTTTGAAAAATAAGAAATTTTATTTCGATCAATCTTATTTTTTGAATAATTATTAGTATGTTTTAAACGTAGTCTAAGAAAAAAATAATTATTTTTAAAAAAATTTTTAACAAAATTATAATTGTGTAAAAAGTTATAAGTATTGATTATTTAAATCTGAGATACCCTGTATATATTTAGTACTATAAATTAGTATTATAAACGGAAAGAATGACCTTTAAATGAAATATTTTTAATTTTAACTCTTGTTGAATCTATGATTTTGACAGTTTAATTAAATATTTACCGTATCCCTTGTTAGCTATATTCATCAGAATAATTCAATGTGGATTAATTAATTAAAGTCTATAAACCTTTTAACTATAATATCTGATTGCTTTTCGATTGACTCTCTCTCATCACGACTTACTATTAATTATATACTAATCTAAGATTTTGAAGTGGAAGGAAAATATAATAATGTAAATTTGAATGTTTTAGCATACGGAAATTTGGGCTCAATTTTGAGTAGTCAAGGCCGATTAAATGAAGCAGAGACTGCATTAAGAACCGCTCTTAAATATCGACCAAACATGGCAGATGTACACTACAACTTGTAAGTTACATATTTAGATAAGTTATCTGTTTTAAATTAATTTAAGAAATGATAATTGATTATAACTCCAGGTCCAAATTATGGAAGAGTTTGTAGGGACATATTTCTGGAACCTATCTCAATTTAGGTGATGATAATTTCAATCTATGGAGCTACTTATAAATGTCCATTTTTGGTTCTCAAAACTCCTCAATTTAATTCTATCTCTATGAAATAAATTTTGAATCCATATTGATAAAAATCATATTTATGAAGTGCAATAAAAATATTTTAAATTAGAAATAGACTTAACGGCTAAGAAAAATAAGTATCAATAAAATAATTTTTTAAATGAAATACATTTAACAAATACTTACTAGAAATCGATTATTTGTAATAATTGATGATTGTACTTCAAACCATCCACATTGGTCTAATTAAAACTTTTCAATGACACCACCTAAAATCTTTATCTTCTCTAGTATACGCTAGTTTCTACGACTACGCAACTGCTGATGACATTACGTGCTTTGTTGGAACTCATTAATCAGTAAATCCCTTAGCAGTGTGTACATCTCCAGTACTTGAGATAATTCCACCAGATTGTCACTTTTGTCGGGTATTTTTGATTGCTGGCGAACGCGTAAATTTCATACCATTGGTTGAATTTTGGCCAAAAACTACCGAGCCAAGTCAACTCTGATTAAATTTCATTGGACAGTTATTGCCTATCTCTAGTTTCTACATTTTGAGACGATATTCACTGATTGTAATTTTGTTGGGTCTATTTTTAATCCGCTGATAAATTAATTAGAAATACGACAAATTCTAAAGTTCCACTGTTTCTATTTGTTAACAAACATATTATCTATGTGTGTATATTTATATTATTAGTTATACAGCTAATGACGCACTAAGAAAAATATTCTATGTAGAAAGTGTTCGATAGAAAATTAGAAAATATTTAACCTGTAAGTGATATAACATTGGGTTTTTTTATTTTTTACATACGATTTTTAATAACAAAAATTATAAAAAATAAACAGAATATTTTCTCGAAATTCCTTTTTCTATACCTAATTTATGATTCAGATTTAAGTGAGGGTAATGGTAAGATAGAAGGGTTTACACCGGATAACAAATGGGCGTTGAAGTTATTCGGCAAAAGGTCGGCCATAAAATGACCGCGTGGGTACATGGCCGCCGGCGATTATGGGGTGTAACTTTAAATCATGATGATGGCTTAGAGCTTTATTTCGTGTCCAAAATACTCGCTTAGGGCCTATCCTGTTGTTGGCAGACTCCAGCACGTTCAATAATATACAGGTCGGTAAATATTCGATCGTGTTGATACGACATCTCGGATCTCTTATTGTGGTCCACAATAGCTGGCGGCGGACTCCGTGTGGATTCGGCATACGCGGGAAAATCTTGTAGTATTGCACAACAATAAAGCAAGTGCTAAAGTTAGTACGCTGATCACGAAACGCCTAGTTTGTTTTTAATCCTGACTGCAAATTGCCCTCAGGTCGTGTGTTATTTGCTTTACCGAATGACATGTTTCTCAACCAACACCAATATTGTGTGTGAGGAACGGCGTGCGTTTACTTCCGGTGTTGCTAGCGTCCCTCGTTTTTTCACCATAGCGGGGTGGCTTAATCCGACGAAAACGTGTTCTATTTCATCCCTCTCTTTTCTACCCTTCATCAATCCACGTTTAAATGGCAACACAAAATAAAGTCCGGTCAGATACTTCCTGAATGATGTATAAATGTAAACGCGATTAGAACTCACCGCCAAAACACAAAAACCAGGCCAAAAAGTCAATTAGGTGGGCTTGTATGTGGTTTATAGTTGGCGTCCATCTCGAAATGTGATCTCCGGGCTGTTAAAGAGGTCAGTAAAATAATCAGTAGCCACCAAAAGTACATCATACAAAATATTTTATGGAGAGCTACAAATAAAATGCCTGTGTATTAAAAAAATATACGCGATATAATTACCTATTCATAATTATAACTAAAAGTAAAATAAAAAATAAATAAATGAAATATTTCAAAAAATAGTTAATAACTATTAGTTATTATTATAATTACTAATAGTTGCGTGTTCATGAGAAAATGTATGTGCTCAGATGTGTAATTTCTTAAACTTGGAAATATTGATTTATGAAAAACAGTGGAAAGTGAAGAAGAAAAGTGTTCTCTATAGATAAACCTTTAGAGAAATGTTTCATTTCTTGTGAGCTACACAAATATTAACATTTTGAATACATTTCTTGAACTCATATAAATGTTTCTAGAATAATTATAGGTTTATGGTTTAATCACCTCATTTATGGTACTGCTATGCCCTTAAGATGTAAATATTACAACCGCAATATTAAAACTTTGTTGTAAAATGAAATTATTAAAACGAACATTTTAGATATCACATAATAAACCGCGTTGATATCTTCAGTTTATTACTTTTGTATTTTCTCTGAGTAAATTTCATTCAGTTTAGTATGATGAATAAAAATTAGGTAAACAGATTTAACATACCAGACAATCATACAAACTCGTAGTTATTGGTATTTACTAGAGATAAAAGGTAAATATATATATATATATTTAAAAATGAATAATTTAAAATATTGTCTTATAACCACTTGGAACCATAACATTACCTAGTTACTAAATCAGTATTCTTTTTCAATGGCATATTATACAAGATGTTTAAAAAGTAAGGAAACAGGTTAAATGTCACAAACAATGTGAACAATAGAAACCCGTTTCCTTACTCACTGATCACTTTACATGATGACAAATAACTAAGATCGTATTGTTTTTATGCCAACTGTTAATTTATTCGCTGAATTTAAAGTTAAATATTCCGCATTATTTTTTTTTAATTTACATTTAATAATTTTTGTTTTAAACCTTACTTTTGTGAGTAATGTAAAATTTCAGTAATGTTTATATTTTGTATTATAAGTTTAAAAACAACTATATAATACATTACTAGTATTGGACTCTTCTAAATGTAAAGAAATTTGGTACCCATTTTATTGTAGGTAATATTCTTATTTTTAGTGTAACAAATAAAATATATTTATTTTTTAAAAACTTGTGAAATTCTCACATAAATATATTATTTAAATATGCTTAGTACTTAAATATAACTATTGATTATTGAGCAACTTTTTAAATGTTTGAAAAATGAATTTTGATATAATACAATTTGATTACTTGTAACTAATATTATTTAAAATTAAAAATATATATGTTTGAAATATTAATGTAAAAATTAAAAAAAACCCAGCACAGTGGGGACGTGGTATAGTTGGGTCCAGTATAGATGATATCTGACAATGATTAATATCACTATCATAAAAAACGCTTCGATGCAAATCTGTAGATAGTCTTTAATTTTAATAAATTGGTTGATTATTCTAAAAGCAAAATTAACTCCTATTTCTATCATTATTCCTAATTAGTAGTTGATTTATAAGTATAATTTATGAATAAATATCTATTAAAGAAATTAGTTTTTAATAAAAAAAAGTTGAATTTGTTACCATAACTTTAAGCTCAACTTCAAGTTTGAAATTTACATTATTAAATAGAAAATTTTATGAGAATAAAGAAATGGTATTGTTAAGATTAATATGCAGTCAGGACTTTTTTAAATTACTATTTTCTATAAATTTGTCAGAAAATCTCAATATCTTTTTTGCATTTTAATTGTAATAGATCACTTAAATAGAAATCATAGTGATCATTTCTAAGTAATTTTTGGTGATTAAAAATATTATACAATTGAAATATTCAGAACAAATTTTATTTTAATGATTTACTTTAACTAGAAAAAAACCCAGCACAGGGGGGTTGCGGCACAGTAGTGACGTAGCATAGTTGGATCAAGTATAATGATATCTGACAGTAATTAAAATCACTATCATTAAAAACGCTTCGATGCAAATCTTTAGATAGTGTTTAATTTTAAAAATTGGTGGATTATTCCAAAATCTACATGATCTGCTATTTCCTTATTTATATCCTGAATGAAAAAGGGATTATTAAAAAATATTATTTCTCATAAAAAAATTGTGTTGATCCATACACTTTTCAATAAGTTATAGCATTATAAAGTTAAAAATGGAAAATAAAAAATCGAGAATTTTCACACAAAAATAGCATTTGGTAGCCATTTTCACGACGAAGACAAGTCCAGAGGTCAAATTTTTTTTTTCCATAATAATGTACGTTACATAAGCTTTAATTTAAGATATACAGAGTGATTTTTTTATCATAACCCACTCAATTACTTACAGAATAATAATAATTAAATATTTTTTTTTATTATTATCTTTAGTTACACATTATTCTTAAATTATTAACTATGTAATACTTTTTAAGTTCATCCTTTATGCCTGGTAAGGGTGTCAACTTTGTTATTTTAAATGGTAACACATATTTTTAATTTAATAAAATGTTTGAGTTTTTAATTCAATAATAAATAGCATTTGAATTTTTAATGAAACTTAATTTGTTTATTAGATATAAACATTTAAAGTTTCAAATTTTTGAGTTAATATATAGATATAATACACAAGGGATTACAAATACAGGTAGCTAATTGGTTTTTTATGATATTGCTATCACAGTGACGGATTGTTTATTATCAATTATGACTATCAATAGATATACTTTTTGTATTGTCAGTTAGTGTATTTATAAACTCACAATGTACCTTACTATCATTGATAATAACAATGCTGTGTACCTGCTAATATCGATGTCATAAAAAATCAATTAGCTACCTGTATTTGTAATCCCTTGTGTATTATACCTATATATTAACTCAAAAATTTGAAACTTTAAATGTTTATATCTAATAAACAAATTAAGTTTCATTAAAAATTCAAATGCTATTTATTATTGAATTAAAAACTCAAACATTTTATTAAATTAAAAATATGTGTTACCATTTAAAATAACAAAGTTGACACCCTTACCAAGTATAAAGGATGAACTTAAAAAGTATTACATAGTTAATAATTCAAGAAAAATGTGTAACTAAAGATAGTACTAAAAAAAATTTTTTAAATTATTATTATTCTGTAAGTAATTGAGTAGGTTATGATAAAATTATTACTCTGTATATAAAAGTGTCAGATCTTCCGGAACATTTTCAAAAGTTAAGTTGAAAAAGTTAATTTTTTGTGAAAAAGTTGTCATTTTAAATCTCCTCCTGTGGGCAGTTTAAGTGTCAGATTTACAAAAAAAATATACCAAATGATAGGTAAAGACATCAAGCATCTATAAAAAAAAAATTTAGTGATCCATACATTTTCTGAAAAGTTATATTTCGACTAAATACGATTTGTGATCTTTTGACGTATCGTTGAACGAAATCCGTTTGGTGAAAGCTAAGAGTAAGTGGTAACAGACACAAAAAAAAAAACACATCATAGTAAAACCAATACCTTCTCAGCTTCGCATCAAAGCTAAAACCAATTAAAATGTTGTTAAAAAAAATCTAATAAATTGAGTGTATTATAAATTTTGATTATAATTGTATCGTTAAAAAAAGTTGGTCAAGTAAGAACTGAGAAAATAAATGAGAGCCATTAAAAAAAATCACATAGTAAAAAAACTTTAATATGAATAAGAAATTTCTTCAAACAAGGGAGTACTACAGTGTTGGGGTCCTTGATATTTGTTAAAGTCATTGAATTTAAATGAGATAAAAATCAAATAATTTAAAAAATTTTTTCCAACTCAAAAACTTTCGAGTGCTTTTTTAAGTTGTTTTAAAGTAAAATAAAATACAAAATCGAAAATTTTAACACAAAAATAGCATCTAAGAGCCATTTTCATCATGAGGACAAAATGAAATTCGAAATTCTTAATAAAGTATGTTAAATAAGCCTATTAATATATATATATAAGTGTCAGTATTTTCGGAACACTTTCAAAAGTTAAGTTGCAAAAGTAAATTTGATTTGAAAAAGTTGACATTTTGACCCACTCTTATGGGCAGGTAAAGGGTTTGATTCATAAAATAATATACAAAATGATAGATAAATACCTTATGTATCTATAAAAAAAAAATTATATTGATTTGATCATTTTTAAAAAAGTTATGACAGTTTTAAGTAAAAAAAATTGATAAAATGTCAAAAATTAACGATTTCTAAATTTATAATATTTTTTTAGATTTTCTCCCATTTACGGGGAACGAAGAAAATTTTTTCAATTTTTGAGGGTAATGTCTTCGACTAGATACGATTTGTGATCTTTTGACGTATCATTGAAAGAAATCGGTTCGGTGAGAGCTAAAAAAAAATGGTAACAGACACAAAAAAAAAAATACCTTTTTTAATTTTTACAAAAATAAATACCTTTATAGCTTCGCATCAAAGCTAAAATTTTTAACTTAAAAAGCTACAAAAATGGCTAAAAATTTGCATAACAATGTTACTATAATTAGTGTTAAATATATATTTTTAATTATTATTACATGTTAGAATAGGTAAGCATAACTTGAATAAAGCGATATAGACGTATACAATTTATCTACATTAAAATGGCCAACTGATTTAACTACATACTATGATAGCTGCGTTATTTTTTATATCCATTTTATTTAATCTTTGACATGAATTTCATCAATATGAAAAAAGGTATCAATAACTATAATTACAAAAATATAGTTTGAAAATTTTGTCGGTGTGGGTATAGTCTCATTACTAAGTTAAACTATTTCAGAAGTCTTGATAATTGACTTAGTCAAAAACTTTTCTACCTCATTTTCTTGTATCCTTTTCTTCACCCTCTCCCAAAGTAATTCAGGCAAAATACAAATGTGCCTTTGAGAAGTTCAGCTACCACACTAATTACACCAATTTATATTTTAATATAGAATATTATTATATGAAATATTAATTATTTTTTAATGCCAGTAGTTTGCGAGTTTATAAATTCAATTCAATACCTCTCATTGTTACTTCCAACACGCATGGATCTCAATCACGAATCATTTTTATTCAAAAGTATTGACGATTTTTTTTTTATGTATGTGTGAAATAGACTTTGTGCATAAAAAAAAAGCATGAACCATAGTACGCCCGTTGCTGACCATTAGATGGAAAATTGCTTTTCCATGCAAATAAAGTATAGCAATGCGGTCGAAAACTTATCGAAAACAATTTTTTTTATTTCGTCCTTTTGAAAGTCCTGCAGAAATTTGCACGATATTTACATAAGAGAAGAGATCGGTCTTCCATTTTGATTCGATAATAAATACATACAGCGAGAATACTCTTCGGTTACTGCCTTTAAAACGTGTCGGCGCATTAAACATGAACAGAACAAACATCCGATGGTGGGGTCGTCGATCTAGGTGGTGGCTGCAGATTGCATACAAAATATATTTGGTTAAAAAGAACCTTTCAAAATGTCGTCATGAATAAACCATGGACACGAATGAACGGAGACAAATTTGTCTTTCTATTTTACATCCTGCCGTACTCGCATATTATAAATGTTATAGCGGACAATGCAACAGATTGTATATGGTTAGATGATTTCTATTAACATTAATGTACCTGCCTTAATGCGAATTTTATGTTATCCCATTATTGGTACCATTAGCTACAATTATAGGAGTACAATAATAACCATTGCCTTGCTTGAGTTCATTATTACCTAGCAAGGCATTTGTTTAATGGATTAAATATCCTGACAACAAACCTATGAGAGACTCTGTCTGTAAAAATAGAATCCGGTTGGAATAAACATAAAGAAGACCAAATATATTCGTATTATTATTTTTTTTTTTTGTATGTCCGACGACAATGAAAGATGATAACTTTCAATGGACGCGTGCTCGCACATACACGTCATTAATTTGCTTTCTCTTGCACAATGTTTATTATTATTATCGCAGTTATTTATGAGCAGCTATGTTTTTTATTTGTACATACTAACGCTATAGAACCGTGGCGTTATCGTTGTAATATGTGTATTTATTTATTCAATTTTTTTCTCTTTTCATTTATCTCCCTTCATTATTTTATAAAAACGTGTAGTACACGAGCATACATCATCCGAAGATAAAATCATATTCCACTTGGATAATGCAATGGGTGCAAAAAAATACATGGTTTGTTAATAGAATCAACTCTAAACATTACGTCGTCAGTCTGGTACAATATTTAAATTCTTAAATAAATATCGTATACTATAACTTTTTATCAAAATTACTTTAAATCACTTTGACGTCGACAAATGACTGATTGATGAAGGTAATATTAATTCCTATGTTGAAGCTAAAACAAAAGGTCAGTCAAGCGGCGCATCGTGTAGGCAATTATGATACACTCGTGTATTAACACTGAAACATTCTGGTTCAAAATATTTTCATTTAACATTTCTTTTTAGCTTATACTTATGGGCTCAATTACAATTGTAAATAAATTTAAACTAGTAGTGTAAAACAACTTCTTACTTAATTCAACACAAAATATAAAATATATATATTTTAATATATGATTGTTTGAAAGATATAAGAAAAAAGAAAAACAATTTCTTAGTCTAAACAAAATGTGTTCTTAATTATGGCAACATAAATGTTTTTCAACGTTTTAAAAATATTTTTTCTAAGAAAAAAAATCAACAACCAAACAAGTCAAAAAAGAAAAAAACTTCGTGAACTCCATAAAAAATTTCACTGAATAAACATCAGGACAGAGTATGAAAAATTGTCACGTTCTATTTAATAATTATTCTGTTTGAACTAAGAATATTGAGCAGATAATATATATTTTTTATTTCGATCAGTTAAATTCAAATCAATATTTACATTAAATTATACACTTATTTTGTAATAACATAAGTTACAGCATATTCGGTCACTAAAGTTTTCAAGATTTCACAAAAGAAAACTAATCCGTAGTTATTTTCAAAGCACATTATTTTCTGATGTCAAGTTTTGAAGTTATAGTAGACAATGTTTGAATTTATTGTTCTTTTTAAACAAATAAAAAAAAATAGCAAGTAACAAAAATATCCAATTACATTTTATGCTCGATTCAAAACCGTTAAGTTATTGGCTTTATAACAAAATTATTTTTTTATGACAGTGAGCATAATAATTTCTTTTATTCACAGTTGCAATTTAATATTTGTTTATTGTGAATATAAGTTCAATTTATCAATTTTGAAAACGAGTGTCCTACTTTTAAATCCGAACTACATTCTGTTGACAAAGAATATAAAATAAATTAAAAATTCAAAGACTTTATTTAAGTTACAATTACTATGCTGCATTATTGCTAAAAATTATGGCTGCGCTTTAAAACTTCGAAAACCGACCACTTAAGCTACTTAAGTCACTTAATCAAGAAAAACAGCTGCGCAGTAAACTTTCTTTTAACGATTAATTCTTTGAGAAATCATATTCAAAGTTGAACAATAAAACTTTTACAATTTTTAATGGTTCTTTAGATTAAAAACAGATTTCGAACTAATTTATAAAATAGATTTGTTACTATTTTCATTTATAATTAATCTAAATAAACCAATCATAATTATGTTCTATTTTAATTAGGTCATTGTATTTATTTATATTACTTTTTTTTTTTTTTTGGAAATATTTTAAAGTCTGTGCGACAAATAACACAATGACTTAATTTTTACTTTAAAAGTGAATCTATATTATTTTATTAATTATTTAAACATAATTAAATTAAAATATATATAAAATTATTAAATTGAATGATATTAAAAGTACCTGCCTCAACAAAAACATGTTTATTTCTTCCCTTTAAAAAAATTAATAGCTCCGAAATTCACTAAAATTTCTTTGTATATATTTCTAATGATGTTTTTTTTTATAAAATATAATAAGAATTAATAATTTATGGCTAATATTATTTAAAATTAGAAATATTTTTAAATTATTGTTCTTATTTACTGAAGTGTTTTTTTTTTTAAATGTTTTCAATAAATACAGTTGTTTTACTTATTGTACAGTTAATAGTATATTAAGTAATTAACAATTAATAATAAATTGTATATGCATATTTACATTTAAAATGTAAATTATCTCTTCATTGGCTACTGAAGAAGATAAACTGTTGCATTATTGTCAAAAGTGGTAATTGTGATACACTTGCAAATAATAATGCTTGAATGATTAATAAAGTATTTTCATATGCCTTTCTACGATCTTTAAGGCCCGAAATTTCGCCGGTAAACACAAACCCAAACGTGGTCCATTAATAATAAATACCGCGGTAATTCCCTACCTCGTCTCTTCGTTGTTGACCGCAGTGCGTGGTGGTGATGGAGTACGGTCTTCGACCGGATTCAAGTTCCGCCATCCAATGGTTAGATCGGGGCGCAGAGTTGTAACTGAGAGAGTCTGATTCTTTATGATTATTGTCATCGTTACAATTTCCTTTTGGGTAAGAACGATAATAAACGCGTTTATACTGTACGTGTCCTTCCACAGGTCGTTCTCAAATGGAGATTTAAAGCTCAAAAACGGCCAAAGTACGAGACCTTGCCGTTCCGGGTTCAAAATTCGTTATATGTTAATCGATATATACAGTATACAGCGGCCTTATAGTGTATATATATAGATATGTATACAGAAATAGGAAAATAAGTAGATACAATTTATGGCCATCAAGATAATATGATGTATCGTGTGCAGAGAATTTTGTTTTTAAAATACAATGGCGAGTGCAAAATCAAAAGAAATGCTCATCGACTTTATGGTATACTGAGCTATGTTATATAACTATAGGTTGCTAACGGTTATATTCCTCGAAATTGCTAACGATTACTTCATGAAAGAAAAATTACGAGTGTTTACGGGCTTTTAAAATACCAATGATCACATTTTTTGCTGGATGTGTTTAGTGAAATAAACGAATATCGGCCATTTAACAATACTCATTATTTATTCATCCTATAAATACAATATAAATTATTGCCCTATCGATGATGCATAAAAAATTAAATGATATATTTTTTGTTTTCACAATTTTTTTTTTTTTTTGTCCACTTAGTATACTTTTCTATGACATGGTCTGCAGTATCGTTCAATATTTATTCGGAGACATTCAAAAGAAAAATTTCTCAAGCAAGAGGGAAAAAAGGACAGAAACCGCGTCGTTTGTTCATGGGTCACCGATGTTAGATTACGGTGGTAGTAGTTTGTACCCGGTTTTTTTTCCTTTTTTTTTTTTTGTTCCGGTTATTCCGTGTGGATATGCCGATATTTATTGTTATTCGATACGTGTCCGACGGTGGCATCTCTCTTTCTCAGTCTTTTTTTATTTTAGGCGATCTGATGTAAATTTTAACGTCGACTACGGTCACCGCCTACATGACCGTCTTTAGACCATCTACCGCATATGATTGCATTGGCGGTTAACTCTTTAAGACTGTCGGCTATTCAACCATGTCCACCGACTACAGTAGTACGCGTTATTCTAATATTAGAACAACTATGCTATTAATGCTGCGACGAAGATGAGATCGTTCGTGCGGAAAGCTTTCTGTCGATATTTCCAATAGATGATCGCAGTCCACTGCAAGAGAAATAAAGCGATTTGTATTGCGGAAAAGGAGAGATGAGATTCCGAATCACCCCTGGGAATATCCTCATTCCGTTTCAAAAGCGACGCATAACAATGCATGCAACCTTCAAACTACCACCCTCGGACCGATCATACGTACTCGTCGTATGTAATAATAACATTTTACAGACAATCGGTAAACATGACATAGTTATAAAAAAAACGTCATCCAAGACAAAACAGAATAACGACAGTTCATAACGTTTTATATAAAATAGAAGAGTCGATAAAAACAAACTAGTATAAAGTTCAGATTTTACCGGCAGATTACTGTACACGATAGTATTCGTCGGGTTCTATTCAATTAATGGCCCAAAGCTAAATGTCTAAACCGAACAAATAGCTGTTAATCTAAAACACCTGCACTAGGCATCCAAAACCATTCCACCGTATTTACGTGCAGAGAGAAGCAATTCTGATAACTCTGCTGAGGTTTTCTGTCAAGAAATTAACGGTCTTGAAATGTTATCGCCATACTTTACCTTTACCACCATCTAATTCAAACCAATCAATCAAGTCATATTAATAGCTCGCCAAAAGTTATTTAATACAAACATCATGACTCAGTCTTTTATTATTGTCCTTGATACACAATTTTCAACAAAATATAACTGTATCTTCTTAAGTATTAAGTTACATTCGTTATTTTGATCAATTTATTATTGGCTCTCAACTAATTTTAAAAATTACAACCAAAAATTTATAAAAAATGACTTCAATTAACTTCAATTAATACATTTTTTGACATAAAAGTTTTATTATTGAATAATTATATATTTTAAAAATTATTGATTTAATTATCGATTAAATACTTAAACTTATTTTATCAATCGAATATTATGAAAAACAAATAAAGTATCAATTTAGAAATCAAACTAAAATAATAATTTTGAAAAATAATTTTATAGGTCGAATATTAATTTAATACTTAAATAATATTTAACTCAAAAATAAAAAATTACTGAAAAATCATATATTACGTAAACAATGATATCATTATCAACGCTTAACACATACTGACGCTCAAAACGTAAAATAATACCTTATATATCATTAGTATTTTTATCACCTAGTAACCTTATCACATAGTGACATTATTACTCAGTGATGTTATCACAAAGTCGATTGTCACATTTTTCCAGTTTACACAAGTCTAATAATTAATTTTACAGTGGGCTTAAATTCCAACCTATTAAAATATTCTTATTTTTTTTATTTCTATTTATTGCGTTTTTAATTCATTTTATAATTTTAATGGAGCAATTATGTGTCAATAAATGTTCAACTTCTTGATTTTTAATGTTACTTAATTAATACTAAAGTTCTTTAAAAGCTAGCTCATTGGAAGTGATCAAATAATATAATATGGCCAACGTAATAACTTTTTGTTTCCCCCACCCTATTAAGTTTACTAATTGCCCTCCTTTATTATTCCACTATTGTGTTCGGAATAATTTAGAAATTATGTTTTTGTCATTTAATAATAATTTGATTATTCATCAAATAATATTTAATTACCCATAAAAAATAAATATACAAAATTCTTAATCAAAATTTATTTTATTCAACGGAATACTGACTAATCTGTATACTATTTTTTTATATCTCCTGAAAAAAAAAAATTTGAAAAATTCCTAATAAGCGTTTCAAGTATATTTCATACAGTTTATAAATAAATTATAAAAACTAAATATGAACAATAAACATTTTTTTTTTAATTAAAATTTATTTTTGGCAAATTTTGGAGCAAATGATAAACTTTTTCTTTTTTATAATTTGAAATATTATTTATAGGTCATACATGACGACCATCTGTCGAAAATTCAACATCTACCTTGTAATTATGAATTGTTTTTCAAAGCCATTTATCCTCATTACTAGTTATACTTAAGATACGTTATTCTATGTTTCTAAAATGTCACCTTGCTTTTCATTAGAAAAAATAATTATTTAATGAAGTTAAAAAGACAATAACTCAAAACGTGATGATAAACATCAATCTTTTTGTCAATAAATTCTTGAAGATTCATAAAAAAAATTATCCTGTTTAGAAGCATCCTGTTACACAAGTTTTTGTCTCTAACCTTTTAGAATTAAACGCCTCGACATCCTTTAAGTTGTTTTGCTGTTTTTAATTAATTTTTTTTATAAAAAAAAAAGGAACTTTAGAGGTACGAAACTAAATAAAATCAAAATTTGACTGGAAATGTTTGATACTCGAATAAGTTATAATAAAAATAGAATTTCATTCATATCTTTCAACAGTACAAGTACAAGTTTAACTCTAGTAATTTCTTTTTTACGACATAAACTTAATATTTCTAAAGTAGTTTGATCATATTTGAAGTTATTGATGTTTATCCGTGGTAGATAAAAAATATTTTATCAATAATATTTTCTAACTTCCGCTGTTTGATGAGGAAAGTCAACATAGGTTAACAAATATTCTTCAAAATGATTTTCTTCACACACAAAAAAAATCATATTTAAATAGTTTAAAATTTACATTTATAAGAAGTTTTAACTTTTTTCTAATAGAATGTTATACTAGATTTTTAAAATATTTAATTGAAAATAGCCAATAAATCTAACTAGCCACTTAAAATTCGTAATATCTAAAAATTATAATATTATCAATTTTATAATTAGTCACAGAATATTCAGTAAAATAGGGAATTTTTTTTAAATTCTACAATTTAAATTTACTGCTAGAACTTAAATGGCGCAAGTAAGGTTTTGCTATTGTTTAAAAATGAAACAATGTAAAACCCAATACTCGTGAAGTTACAAGAAACGTGTGACCTGTAAAGTTGTAATGTATGACTTTTAAAATGTTTACACTTCCAACAAAAAATACAACATTATTTTTACAAATGAAATAAACCTCATTTTAGCGAATATATATTTATGTTCGTTAAAATGGATCAAAAGCGCATGCTCTCTTGATCTGTTTTAACGAAGTCAGTCGGTAGTGTATAACTTGGTAGCTGTTACAATATTTACACAAATAATAAAAACAGTCGTACTCTGTATAATTTGTTTGCACCGTCGTAAAAAATGCCATTATTTATGGCCTCTAGTTTCGTTTTTATTTAGTATTTTGTTTCTTTTTTTTTTGGTTAATGTTAATCATCGTCGTCACACTGGCGAAATGTTCATTATAGTCTAAGCGATTAACTACACTGTAATTCGGTGTAATATATTTCGTCATCTTGTTTATTATGTTTTGCCATTGCTCGCTGGTTGCCTACCAAGCTACGGTGTATACATTTTTTGGTGTCCGCATTTTTGTTGATTTCATTTTCGACCACAGCCGTCTTTGCAGCCCATAATTCGTAACGGAATTAAGTAGACCGGATCTGTGTACTACCAACACGGCACGGTAATCCGAACAAAAAAGAAGAACCGTGTAATTAAAGGCCGGCCATTTGGCTACACGTTAACGACCTCTAATTTTATGTTCTCATTGTGACCGGGGCTTACTAACTGGGTTGAATTGTATTTTATGATAGCCCGGCTGCGGTGCTGTAATTAAAATTGTCTTTTGTGAGCGTATACCCTCTCCAATTTTACAATGAGAATGTATTTGTATGAATTCCGCCAATTCTGTAGACTCTCTTTTATGCATTGCGGGGAATACATGGTTTTAGCGAAAGTCCGTCTCCGCCGCGCCGGTCGTTTGCTACTTAGGGCCGATGCTTTCCCTGTGGTAATCACGTACAACGGTCTTGCGATAAGTGACCGAACACGAGATTATGCATGCCCATAAATCGTTAAACACGCCGGTCGTAGTCACCGTGTTTGGTATATTCTCCTGTATTAAATGTATCTGAAAATAATTAGTGTGTTGCCGTAATGGGCAATAATAACAGGAGACGGTAACTACCAATGAATCGGATAAGGTACGAACATAATACGACGCGATAACGACCCAAAAACGTATTTAATGTCCAACTTAAAATCCCGTGCGCATAATAATACGGTACAAATAGTGTATGGACAAAAAACACATAGTGCTATGTTTAAGAAACAGTATAATATATATTTTATGGTTGTAAATTATTGTTGAAAATCAGGTGATTGTTTGACAGCGAAACACTCTAAAAATGCTAATTTCACCCCTCAGTCGTTAAACATGCCAATTGTCTTTAATCGTGCTTTACTACGCTATGATATTATTTATTGCTGGAAATTAATAGTTACTTGCCGATACAACTGAATAGTTAGCCAACATCATTGGGTCATAAATTTCTTGTTACAGTAAGTAGTAGATATTGTTAAAATAATTTTAAAAAAACTACAAATTGACAATTAAAAACTTCAACATACAATTTTTTTTATACTCTGATTGGTTTTTTTTTCATCTCTAGTCTTTAGACTTGTAAATTTAGTGATAAAAATAAGGAACATGAAATTTTTTTTGACAATTTACCGTAAAGATAATGGATGAAAAATTTATATAAACCAAATTATGAGAAGTCATTCAATAATCTTTTCTAAATTCGTTTCAATTTTTTAGAAAAAATATTACCATATATTATGTAAAGACTAGCTATGGATACGTGATAAAACCATTCAAGTGGCTGTTAGCACAAACAACCATGTACTCGACGTGAACTACATCATATTTTATAAAGATAAAGTCTGTAACAGACATATAGGGGATAAGAATTTTTAACGTGCTTTCTAGGAAAAGTGTCCATTATCGATGAACTAAAAATGGTTGTGCACAAAGTACGCAAAAATATACAAGATATAAAAACAATAACAAAAAAAAAAGATGCAGTGAGTGTAAAGTGGGCTGCGCTTAGCATTTTAGAAATTTTAGTATGTGTTTGCAATTTTTTGAAGAACATAGTAACTATGTTAACTGTTAACCGGATTAAAATTACTCAAAATTAATGAAATAATTTGATTCCAACTGAAAATTATACTATAATTAAATGAAATATCTATATCATACAGTTTATGGTGTATTAACTTTGTTCTGTTGTTTATTACGGAAGTATTTTATATAGTGTACGCTTATATATATTTTTTATAAATACTGACAGCCTGAAAAAATAAATGTAACTTACAAGTTATATTCATAATCTGTCATATATATATAAAGCATTCGTTCGTTGAACTTTGAGTGAATATATTCGATACCATTAAGTTGAAATAGTGTAGAGTAATAGCATAAATAATAGAAAATTATTCACTTAAGAATGCAATACAAGTCGTAAGTGTGGAATTGAAATATATACTGTACTTCGTCCTTAATTTCATGAATGCATTTCTTTTCATATAATTTTTCCACTCATACAGTAAAACAATCTAGAATACTAGAGACGCTTATAATATAACTTTTATGTATAGTGAATTATATTGTTGAGTAAACCATAAACAAAAGAACCACTAACGACCGGATTCGAGTGATACTCTACTGAGGGAGTTGATGAGTCTTATTGAAAACCGCTTTTCAGTTACATTTTAACTCTTCGTTCTTGTGGTATTTAAACTTGAATACTTTATTTTCTTTCTCTAGCGCTGAAACTCTTTTATTTTTATTCCCTCGAACCATGTCGCCGCATTTCCGGATAACGTTCTCTCCGCAGTTTACATGCGAAATACCGTGAAAAGCTTTAATGCATATTTATCGTTAAGTGCTACGCCGCTGTTTCGTTGATATTAAATTTGAATCGAACGACTGCTGGGCCATTAAATTTTTCTTCTCTCTCATTTTCTTTTTCATGATTCCTGTGGCATATGAAAACCTCTAACTAACCGTGAAATATCTCCACCTACTGTTGCTACTGATGAAATCGCACGCACGCTCTTTATTCTTTTGTCTGGATCATATAATAAGTTTCTATATACACATTTGTTTGTTTACCCGTCGTATGAATCCTATATACACATTATTATATCACATATGATTAATAGAGAACGGTGTTCGGTTTAAGCTTCGGATGTTAGAGGCAAACATAGTACGCTTCGGCTTTTCCGTAGCAATTTGTCAACTTGACAGCAGCCGCCGACACTCCAGTTCATTTCTCCTAGAAGCTGAAAGGTGGTTTAGACCAGTAATGGTAGCTACATGCCATTTGCCAAACGTAATAATAACACGACTTATGATGTATACCTTGTGCAACAGAAACCCTATATAATAATAATATAATATCTACTCATTGATATGTTTCAGGGGAAACCTGCTGAGGGATAAAGGCAACTTCGACGCGGCCGTGTCCAGCTACAAAAACGCTATCAAATACAGACCTTCGTTGGCAGGTATGTGAAATATACGTTAGAACATTTTATTATTTCTTCAATAATGTGAATATAAACACAACAAGTTTTACGACTTTTTCCATTTTGTTTCATGTCCTTAATTATGTATGTTCATGACATTAATTTGCCGAAGAAAAAGCACATACAACCTTTCCGCGTTCTTTTTCTACTTAAGTAATTGCTTTTCAACTGAACACATTATATTAAAGAGTAATTATACTTGAAAACTAAGTAGCTTAAGAAAACTAAAAAAAATATGTAATTGAATTTCTTTCTTGAGAATAAAAAATAAAAATTTCAATTAAGTAAAATTATTTTTCCTGAATTTTTTTCATAAAAGTTATAACATAAAAAACAATGATAACGATGTGCTAACTTGAGAATAATTTACAAGAGTAATTGAAGTAGTACATAAAATATGTTTGCTGCACGTACGAGCTACACTTGCTTAATAGGTTACATTAAACTACATGATTAGGTTGTTGCAACACAGATACTGAACGCATAGGAGTTATAACTTGGTAGTGTAAAATTACACCCTCAGGTCTCAGCCGAAAATGTCTTGAATAATTTATCGCGTTCAAAATAAACTTCTTCTTTAGTAATCAACTCTAAGGGTTGGTGTTACATAATTTTTTATACTTCTTCTATTCTTCTAGGACATCCTCTGTCTCTTTCACCTTCTTTTTATCCTCACAATATTCTGTGATTAGTCTTTGTGTCTTAAAGTATGTCATTTAATTGCTACTTTCTTTCTTAATTGATATTAATAATCCTTTATGTTCACTTATTTTAATACATTATCATTGGTACAAATCTTAGCTGGATAGCTAACTCTTTCTCAGTAACCTGTACCACATTTCGAAACTTTCTAAATATATTTAATTTGCTTTGTTTATTATCCAAGAATCTGATCCGTATAGTACATTATCTAACAGTTTCCTCATATGAATCTCATCTTCTTGGAGAATAATACTTTCTGGCATTAAATAAATGCAGTTTTTGCCTCCTTTAATTTCCTTAGTAGTCTTGCTATTGTGAGTAATTAAACCACCTAGTAATCTGTTTACTTGATCTAAATGGTAATTTTTCACTTGAGTTTGGAGTCTGTGTCTTAGAACTTCATAGTCACAAAATTTTCTTATCCGGTACCAAACAAATTATATACAAATAACAATAACCTAATTATCAATTTTAAAAATTTGTGACTAGCTATAAACAAATAATGGCTTCTATTTTGATCGTAATACTAATGCTTGAATAAAAAAGTAATAAAATGAGTCACAATTTCAAAATTCATGTCGTTGTATTAGTAAATATCATATTTCTTATTGGTCTCCCACATTCTTTTCTAAATACTCTATTTAATTCAAATTAGTAGATATTACAGGTAATTAATCGAAAAATAAAAATAATATTAATAACTTTTTTATTGGTTTCTTAAAGTTGAATGTTTTTCTCAAATTATCAATTTTAAAATTTGAGTTGTATTCATCCCATACACCTTATAAGGGTGTCAACTTTATTTTTTCAAAGGCAACATACATTTTTAACTAGCCTATAAAGTAGGAAATAATCTAATTAAGAAAATGAATGGTCGATAATAAGTTTTGGACCAGTACTTAGGATGTTATTCTCGTTTTTATACTTAAGTAGAACGAAAAGTATGGCCTAGGCAAATGACTAGTGATAAAATTACCAGAAACCACTCGTTACCTACAGTCATTACATTAAATCGTTTATAACATCTGAAATACTAGTCCAAAAGTTGTTATTGACCAGTCATTTTCTTAATTACATTATTTCCTATTTTATAAGCTAGTAAAATATCTATGTAACCATTAAAAAATAAATCTACATACCTTTAATTTATGAGGAATAGTTCTAAAAAGTTGTTATTAGCTGATAAATCAAGAGATATGTAACTAAAAGAAATCAAAAAATAATTTTTTTTAAATTGTCTTTATTTAACGAGTAAACAAGTGGTTTATGATTAATCTATCACTCTCTATATGTATATAATTATTTATTTCTACATAAATATTTTTAGATGTTTACTCTTAGTTTGTTTCACTATATTTACAAAAAAATAATAATAATAATTACAAGAAATAGAGGTATATATTACAATTAAATTATATGTTTTAAATACTTAGTCTTTTAAGATTTTGTCATTATAAACTTAATTCAAGCAATATTCAACTAAGAAACTATGATGAAATTTTAATTTCTGTAAAGATTTCATCAAGATATACACAAATGGATTTTTGTTTTTAGTCATATCTAAAACTGTACTTAGATTTCACACGTGTGCATAATCTCATTTTAAAATCCTTTAACTCCATCAATCACGACCTGGGAACAAATTCACCCGAATAGTTTGACACATTCTTTTATAAGCTTTATTCTCTACTTGGTTCTTATCTGCATAATGCAAAAACTTGATATATTATTTCAATACCCCGTAAACTGTAAATAATTTGTATGGAAATTTATTTTTGATGGTGTTCTGGTAAGGGGTGTAATTATATTTGCATCGATCAGATTGCACGTTGTAAATAAGGTTAACAGAATTTATATTTTCATAAAATCCAGAAATCAGAAATCAGTGGTTAAAAAATATTAAGCCAAAATACATCATGGAATGTTGGAAGTACTGAGAGGCATACTGTTTTTTGTAAGAATAGCTCATATTGACATGTATAAATAGTTCAAAGACGTTTTATGTTTATTTTGTAAACGGTGTAACTGAACCAAAATAAGTTTAATTAGAAAACTATTTATTCCAGTAAATGGTTTGAAACCTTAACCATGTTGGAACAACCTCACAAACAAATATCTAAAAGTAACAAAACTGTGTGAATTACTTAACTAATTTAACTTAGAATAATTGTAGACTTGATAAGAGAATTTTTGAAATGATAAAACTAATTACTTTTTATGATACATTTATTAGTTGCTTAATTTACTACGCATATATTAATTTGAAAAACTTATATCATCTTTGAATATTTCATTTCTGAATATATTTATTATATATTAATATATTTTTTCGCAAGCATTATTTAAAACATGGAAAGACTTTTTTATGATAACCCACTCGATTGGACTTGAGTGGTTTATAATAAAAAAATCACTTTGTTGTAAAGTATAAATTTTATTTTATTGTCGTTAGCTTTAATTAAAAAAATTAAAGTATTGATTTAACAATTAATCAATGTCTAATGATCAGTGATGTAGATCGACACACTTAAACAAAAGTGTATTATCATTAGTAATTTATTCAATTGATAAAATATTGACAATCAATTGAAATCTGATAGATTACTATCAATGTTAAATAAATATTTGAACTAATATAAATATTAACTATTATTATGACTACATTGAGTTACGACAAAACTATTATTATTTTTAATTTTTTTTTCTTTTTTTAACTTCAAATACTAAACATCAAAATCAAGCAATACAGTAATACTTCAGAAGTTTCGAAAAATATTTTTGTTGGAATAACTCTACAAGCTTCTATTAAATATACAGAGTGATTCTTTTAACGCTAACCAAAAATTTAAATTGGAGTTATAAAAATCATATGGTTACTATAACTTCCACATAAATTTTTGGCTAGCGTTAAAAGAATCACCCTGTATTTATAGATGAATACTTTAGTTTTCTCGGTGTAATTTAAACTCAGATTGAAATATAATTTATAATAAATATATAATTAAAAAAAAAAACTAGTGCTGTTTTCAATAGAATAAAATTTGATTGATGATGAAATTTTACAATTTAATTATTAACATTTGAGTACTGTTTTTTAAATTCATTCCATTTTTAATCAAATATCAAATAAATAGTGTTGGTGGTAGTATAATATATTTAATAATGCCCAATATAAACTGAATGAAGATGCTATATTGTTGACATCGTTTCCACTAAAACTTTTATCATTCAAGCGTACCACAGCTATTGCATAACTTCGGATACCTATATCTCCGGAGATAAGAGCTCTTCGGGCTTCGGGCACTCCAAAATTGTAACTAAAATCTCGAAGTTGATTAATAGAAACAGTCCCATACGATCGCAGCACAATCCACTCTACGGTTTGACTGCACGGTGGTGATGTCAATGAGCCCTCGTACCAGAACCACTGCGAAGTAGCTGGAAGAAGATTATTAAAATCAACAGTACTATTAATAAATTGTACACGATTTTTGACAGCGTCGACAAAAGGTTTCAACGACAGATTGTCTCGATCAGCCGACAAGTACATGGCTGACACTGCCAAATGCTCATTATCGATAACATTGCCAAATCGACGGTGATAAAACTGTAACTCCAAATCAGCTTGTTCGTCGTCTAGTTGATGTTCAGCCGGCCAGCGGACCAAGATACGCTCCAACGTGTACCCAACACTGTTCATGTTTCCATCTGACAACCACGCATTCGGCTTTTTGATATTTTCCATTACGCGAAACTCGAGTTCTGAACTTTCAGTCGCTGAAACAGACAGTTTCAGGTTTGGATGATATGCGAATACCAATGGGTTTGGAACGATGGCCTCGTTAGCATATCTAGATTCCATGTGCATTGGTGACTGTCTATTGCCTAATTTGCATGTATTCGGCCATTGGTCTTGTTTACTAAAAGACCATTTTAATGAATTTTTCTGCGCAAATGAATCAAAATGAACTAATATTACAAAACATATGACCGTACTAAACAATAACATTCCTGTCGAATTACTAAAAATATTTAACATATTTATCGTTGTCATGAAACCTTTTGTTAATTTATTATTTTTAATACATTTCAATGGAGCATACTTAATAATTATCAATATCAATTTATTATAATTATTGAAAATAATGAAACAAATATTACTGTACAAATAAAAATATTTGGATAATGATTCAAAGAAGGAATAATATTAAGTAAATAAATTTTATTTAGTGTTATTATACAATTTTTTTCTACTGTTATTTTCAAAAGTTATACTTAAAAAAACACGGTAAAGAAAATAACATTATAATCTGGCTATTTTGAAAAAAAGTGTTTATAGAATGGAATATTCAGAATAATGTGATTACGCGTTTATTGAGTATAAAACTGTGAAAATGAAAGTAACCATGTTTTATTTTGCCAAAATATTCCAGAGAAATAAAACGATAGTCAGTCGATGACCATCATAAAGTAATAACTTATATAATTTGTTTCGCTCGAACAAATTGTCTTTTGTCTGTATGTGAATCCCTTTGCAAGTCTGAAAAAGTTTCATTCTTTGATATTACCGTACAAATTCACATGCTATTTTCATGGACATAAATCCGGTTAAACATAAAAGTATATAACAATCCCATCGCGGTTTTTGCAACTTCCACCGAAATCCACATAAGCCGTGAATAGCAACTGTAATTGGATTCATTTTTAAAAGAAAGTTTTATCCAATCAGAAAATATTGTATAATATACCTCTTTCGGGTTGACACAAAAGGGGACAAACGTTCGACAAAGAAAATGAGGCGCAAAAATAGCCGGAAGCGCATAACAAAAAAAAAAAACCGTAAAGTCACTTTATTCAGAGGAATCGAATTGAGAGACGTTGCTCGCATGAAGCTCATCTTAAGTGGCCTTGCACCCGTCTAAGCGCTAACAGTATTACCTACCAAAATGATTTCTCTCGAGCATTATCCTATTCGAAAATTTACATTTTGAAAACTCTAACCAAATCAAACTCAATGCTGGTTCGCATTGAGTTTGAATTGAGCAATACCCGTTTACAACTCTACATGCATGTAAGCAGCATTTTTTTTTTTTTTATGTATTGTCTAAGATAATTTACCGGGTGAAGTCAATAGTTTACGAAACTTTTTCAATCGCTTAAAAAGTTTCCATGATTATACGTTATTGACAAATAAAAAATGGAATCCATTTGAAAAAAGAACAACTTGTTTTTTATTAACTAAGTGACTTTGTGAGAAAATGATCACATCTGATAAGCAAAAATGCGTTTAAAAAATAGCTAACAGTTTATATTTCGAATTGGTGTTTTAAAAATTTATCAACTTTTTAATTAATCTATTTCAGAAATTTTTGATGCATTTATACAACATCCCTACATATTTTTAAAAATATAACATACCCAATGAAAGTAATTTTAAAGTTTGACATAAATTTCTGTACTTTAAATAACTGAAATAAAACAATAATAACATTTTAATACAACAATTAACAACTAATTGTTAAAATATAATTTTTATATAAAAGTACTAATCGATAATAATTCAATTTATTAATAAAACAATAAAAATAAAATTGACAATTTTTATTTATTTTGGTTTCTATTAGCTACATGTTATTCTCAATTTGTCAATCTTGAAGTATTTATTATGTTTATCTCGTTTACTTTATAAAGGTGTTAACTTTATTTTTACAAATAGCAACACAAATAATTAACAAACTTAATTATTAAATAATAATCTAATTAAAAAATAAACAATTTTTAGGAAAATATTTCAGAAGTCATTAACATTTGTATATTTACGTGGGAGAAAAAGTAAAACCGAGAGTTTCCCAGTGATAAAAGTAACAGCGCCTCACTTCTTGTCATTATTATAAATTGTTAATAACTTCTGAAATAATAGTTTACTAGTATTATAGTACTCAATATTGAAGTTTACTATATTTTCTTTTGGTACATTGATACAAGTCTCGATTTTTGATGATGTGCTCTATAAACAAACCACAATATACCATATAAAACCCAAACACAATCCCCTCAAACAAACATTCAACAAGTACTAATTCTGCGTTTACTTTAGACGGCTATCATTTCATTAGAGCGGCCAAAAAAGTATTAGTAAAGAACTATTTGATAATTTTGCGTTTTAATTATAATTGAAATAGACTTCCAGATATAAAGTTTAATAAATTAATTTATAAGCGTACAAACTTCATTTAACACAGATAAAATCCAACAGAAAAAAAAGCTACTATTTGACTTATTAAAATGATTAAAAAAAACTATCTATTGAACCTTCTATAATTACCTTAAGAAGTATCTTAATTAAACTACACTTAAACTAAAATATCTTAATTTTAATTTGTTATCATTAAAAAATCTGAATAATATTATATAAATCATTTAAGTTGAGTATTTAATTGAGCGTGGTGTGTCGTAATAGATCATTCAGTCGCCACATAGTGTTTAGCTACGCTGTTAGTTCTCAGATGGGTGACCATACCAGAATCCTAACAGTGACACGTACTGGCTTCCTCAGCCATAATGTGGTTGTATCAGTGTAAATATCCGTCATATCGTTAAGGCAGAGCCGACCTTAAATAGTTGGGAGTAGGGGCTATGATGATGATTGAAATTATATGGACAATGTAATATGGTATTTCTAAAAATATATTAGAATTATGAATGAAAACCTATTTTTAAAGAAACTTAAATTACTATTAATACGGTTTTTCATAAACCTGTTATAAAAACTTGAATATATATAAAAAATTGTAAGACCTTGAGTAATATTTAATTAAATTATTATGCAACATAAAAAATAATAAAACTTGTTCAAAATTCAAAAGATATAATAGTAATTAATAACTTATGTAAACATTAATTCAAATAGAGTTCAATTTTTAACTAAGACATGATATCAAAATATCTATTGGATAAAAGTTTATTTAGAATATATTATAATACAGTCGTATATTATATAAACTAGAAATTTAAATCATTCGTAGGTTATGAGTTAATTAGTTAAAAATATTCTTAAAACTTTTTATTTTAATAATAAAAAAATATCACTTTATATATCAATATATTTGTATATTAAAATTTAATATATCTATGGATCTATTTATGGATGTGTTTCATTATAATTAAATATATTTTGTGTACTCGGTTGTATACTGAAATGAACTTAGATGTTAGTAAGACTTCGTTTAATGCTGTGATGTGTGGGTTTCATTTTCTGGCGCACAATATCAACAAGTCCACCACAACGGCGGCAATGGTTCAAATTGCGTTGTCTTGCTGGAAATTTATCATTTCCGACCGTTCTAATTAATATCATCCTCCCTACCATTTTCACTCGGCAGTAGTGAAATTATTCTCTCATCCATTTCTCATCGTCTTCCACTCTTCTATCTTGCACTCCTTTTCAACAAAATTTAATAATCGTTACCTACGAAGATGCCCCGTGAATTTAGAATACAAATGTACATTTCATCTCGATTTTTCCTTTATTACATCTGACTTTCAGTGATTTTTCTTAACATCAACTTTAAGCTTCTTCGATGATTATCCATTCGTTTCATACTACTTTACTAACAGCTTTAGTTACATAAAATGTGATTAATTAAATCGACTAATTCAATTTACGTACGTTTGACTAGAGCTCAAACCGCGACATCATCAGAATACCTTAGTGAACTAATTAAAAATTACTTTGAATTAATTTGCTAGATCTCTTAAGTCCCACACACTTCAATAAATCCTAACTATTATTCAACATTAATTTTAATGTAGGAATACCAACTTCCAAGTATTTTCAAACACTCAATATAGGAAAACTCTAGGTGTAGTCCTTGACAATACCACATTGGATACAATGACCAATTGTTCATGAAATGAAAACTTAATTCAACAAAATATTAATGAAATATAGTTTGTTTATAAATTAGAGATTTACTCTTAAAATGAAGACTATTTGAACAAGTTAAATGGTTTTATTTTAAGTAAACAAAAATATAAATAAAAAAACTGAAGTACTCACTTTCTAAGTTAATCATTTAGTGTACATAAATGTATAAACTACATATTTCTGTTAACTATTGGTGTCACTAACTGACAATTATTGATCTGTAAAATATACAAGAAATAGCTAAATTTAAGTAAAAATATATTTGGATTAAAACTTATTTTTTAATATTAACTATACGATCATTATATAAAATAAAATAAAAATAGTTTATTTGTATATCCATTTGGCATCAAACGAAATTTTATGAGCTCTATTAATAATCATAAATATTTGTCTAATGACTGTATTATTATGAGTGTAAAATAATGTTACTTTAATGTCATCTGCAACATTAAAAGGGAAAATTATATTCGTATTACTAACATCTACCAATTTTATTATACAACAAAGTTATTTTCCTGTCTTTGAAAATTATTAAAATGCAAGTTCTTAGGTATCATTTTTTAGAGTTCTTGGGTCCCATCTCTGAACCTCGTTTGCCTTTCAATTTATTTTCATTTTAATATTTATGCATTTTTATTGGAACTGTAATAACTATTAAATTATCCCTCGTGTTTATATGAAGAGACGTACGATATTAGCATTTTTATTGTATTGACAGTTATGGAACATTGGAAATAAAGCATTAAATATATATTCGCTTTAACAGCAGTTGAATCTACATTACGGTATATTAATACTGTGACCATTTTAAAAATATACTAAAATTCTGTCACGTTTGAATTTTTGTGTATAAATAATGCCATTGTGTATTAAATTGATAGAAACCGCATACCGTCTGAAAGTAATGATTAAAAAATAAAGCATCGTTTTTGGCCTCTACGTAATGTCAGAAGTGTACTATACAAATACAAGAATAATGTTTTTCCTTCTTTTATTTAAATAATTCTGTGTATTCATATTTCGGCTCAGATGGTATTAGAATAATGACATTCAGTTGATTACACTAAAAAAAAAAAAAGTCAAATATCAACACCGTTTCAATTACAGAGGAAAACACATTTTATTTTTTTTAACAATAAAATATTATCATAGCTTTTTGGAAAACATAATTATTATTATTATATCTATTGAAATATTTATGAATTTATAATAATCGAATTAAAATAATAATCTGAAGTGTCATGAAATTCAATTTTTGTTCAGCAAAGTAAATTTATTAAATATTCAATCGAATGGCAAACATCGAGTGTAAAAATCTATTATTTATGTTAGTAATTATTTGCAGCACAATATTATTTTAGTGTTACTATTGGTTCATATAAAACCGTGAATAAATTAAATTTAATAAGGCAATGCAAACATATTAGATATTTTATAAGGTTGTAGCATAAATAATGAAAATAAATTTACTGAAAACTAAGGGAAATGAGGGAATACATTACATAATATAATCACTTTTAGTACTTCTTTTATGGTTGTAGAGTATAATATTAAAATTGCTCAGATTTTCAATATAAATCACTCTAGATGATAATGTACAAGCGTTAATATGGTCATTTGTATTCAGCTCCAAACTGTATAATGACAAAGGCAATAATCCGGGGTTATAGGTGTTTGTATAAATTGACACTTATTCCTTTTTTTTTAAGCCAAATAGGTTTAATTTCGTACTTAAAATACATTAAACAGAAAGGTGAACAAGTATTGAAAATTTTCCACTATCTCATCCCTTTTTTTACGATTTACCGTAAAAGACAAAACACAAAAATGAATGTTATGACAAGATGTTATTGATTAATTTTTTTTTTCGTGGCTTCATAGAAAGATTTTTATTTGACTAATAGTAGAGAGGTGACGTTGATTAATTACAATCCCAAAGTTTTGTTATCATAAAATTATTGTATTCAAAATAATTTTCATTATTTTCAATATAAAATTAGTCTAAAATGATTACACAGAATTAAGTAATTGACAGTATTTTTATAACAACACACTAATTGTAATTATTAACAATTTTACTATTATTTAACTTTAAACATTATACATTTTAGAATTTTTAAAAGAAACGCTTTAATAAACGACTATTTTAAAATTAATAAGACTTATAAGAATTGTCAGTTAGATCTGTTACACTCTGTATATATATATATGTATTTAATTATACACAATATGTGTTCGTTTCATTAAATATTTTTTATTTGACTCTTATAAATTGACCGAAGTTAAATAGATAGATGTGTGCATGATAAGCTGTCAAAACAGTAATAAAAATATTTTTTTTCTTTTAATACTAAATTAGGCAAGACAATGCTGTAAAAACTTTATTGAAACTCAGTCAAACAAAACCAATTACCAAATGTTAAACAATTCGAAAAAGGCTATTAAGCGTAAAACCATTACATAAAATAAGTTGAAAATTCTATTTATGACTATATAATTCACCCCACGGATTAAATTATATGGTCACAGACGAGGCTCCGTGTGGATTACTTATTCGTGTGGGTTGTATTGATTTTACATTGTAACTATCCATTTTCTATTTTATTAACATAAATACTTTTGCTGTCGGAATTATGTTGAATATAGTTAATCCTTATCAATTTTAATCCTTTCCATTAAAGATTTACATTTAATATAATACACAAAAAAAGAAACAACGACGAAAATCAAAGCTTTGATTATAAACATTTTCTAATTGTGAAATCGTTTCAATAATTATGAATTTTTAGTTATACTCAAATAATAAA
>NW_026099572.1:77380900-77462602 GCF_025091365.1 Daktulosphaira vitifoliae | reverse complement strand
TAAATATCTAAGGTTTTAGTATAAAAAAAAATTATGTTGATTTGTTGATTTTTCAAAAAGTTATGGAAGTTTTAAGAAAAAAAAGTGAAAAAATTTCGAAAATTAGCGATTTTTAAATTTGTAATTTTTTTGGATATTTCCCCCATTTACGGGGAACGAGGGAAATTTTTTCAATTTTTAAGGGTAATGTCTTCAACTAGATACGATTTGTGATCTTTTGACGTATTTTTCAAAGAAATCGGTCCAGTGAGAGCTGAGAAAAAGTGGCAACAGACATAAAAAAAAAAAAAACACATCATAGTAAAATTAATACCTTCTCCGCTACGCATCGAAGCTAATATTGGCGTAATTATCCACCTAATAAACCTAATTATCAAAACCTTGTTATATAGGTTAGATATGTTTTAAAGCGCGACGAGCCGTGGTATTAAACCCTTTTTAAATAATTTAATCAAAAAAGCATAAAATTTTTTTAAAAATTTTAATTAAGCAAAAAAGATACATATATTTTACTCTTTTAAAGTACAGTATTCTTCACAATAAATCTTATAGTGTTATTATATTGTGAAATCTGAACCGGTTTTCAATGACTTTAATCAATGTTTAAATAAAGAAATGGATTGTTAAATTAAGATATTACTAATACTATAAGATTTTCTCATTAATTTACCTTTTTTAAAACAGGATAATTTATAACTTAAGTAACTCACAAATTGTCATAGTTATTTTTTACGGTTTTATTTACACTAGAAACTGCTGAGATTTTCTTTTTAATTTATACTCCGCTCCACTTCTTTTATCATGCCATTTACTACAGTACTTTTATTGTCAGCCCAGTCATTCTATTTAAGCTGTATAAAAGTGCTTACATCAACATTACAGAGTAAATAAAACATTAAGATTTTTTGTGATAATGAAACTCTATATTTTTTAATTTGCTCAATCATGTTGACGTGAAATTCTATGTAGTCTATGCATTTTTTTAGAATATTTGAAGAATGCTGGTGTTTACTGGGTTCTCGTGGTTTTTTTTTAAATAGACTTACATTAATAAGAAAACGTAAGATGTTAAGAATCTGAAATATGTTTTTAGTTTTTGGCTTTTTCTTCAAGTCTTTTTGCAGATGACAAACAACAGTAAACTCGTAATTCACGTTAAACGACTAGCTCAAGAATACCCTCGGGAACTACTATTCGTTTAATAGAACAGGCAAATTACTGAAGTTAGAATTAACATTGGACCGTAAAATTGAATTTCCGACCACACTAAGTAACCTGTCACTATCGATCAACCACTCGACTTTTTTTTTTCTGCTACTGAAATTTTAAAAAGAAAAATTCATAGTTTCTATAGAAATCTTGAGTTAATACATCTTAATTCATTATTTATTTTTGTTAACAGTTGCTTATTTAAATATGGGACAATTGATGGCAACAATGGGTCGTTGTGAAGAAGCTGAGACTGTTCTCAAGACATGTGCTATGTTAGATGGATCTCGCTCAAAGGATCCCGTTAATCACGAGACCAGTAGGGTATCCGCTTTAGTCACCTTGGGAAAACTTCATGCTGATAGAGGAAGATACACGGACGCAGTTCAAGTTTATAAACAAGCTGTCAGTGTACTTCCACAGTATTACAACTCGAGGGTAAGTTAACTTAATAAAAAAAGAACAAAACTGTCGATTGACCTAAATATCCCAAACTAATCAATTATTCAACCAATATCGGAATAGCTAAAAAACTGATAAATAGAACTTACTATAACTTAATAAATAAGCCAGGAACCACTATACAGATGAATGAAGAAAGGATTTTGTAATAGGTAAATAGTTTATTTTCGTGAAAATGATTACGTTGAGATTGTAATTATTGTACATATTGATATATTTAAAGATAGTAATAATGAAAATATAATATAAAAACCGTCCCTTACTTTTTTTTTTAACAAATAGTTTTTCACAACTAAAATCATTGGAATAACTGATGAAGAAAAATGTATAGAATTTATTGAGAACAAATTCAAAAATTTCGACAAAAAACATTTACCCAGTTATAATATCTTTTTTAGACTGGTAAAAATTATAATTATGACTTATTTCAGTTAAGGTCTATAAAGTACTTTTACTAAAATTCATTGAATTCTGTAGGTGTAAAAAAAGACATCTTTTTAAATATAACATACACTCATTATTATATTATACAGCTTTTTTTTATCGAAATGTAAAAGTCATAAATATTGAAAACACTATAAATTGAATTTATTATTCACATTAAAACTCTGAGTAAGAATAAAAATCAAATGACTATAAAAAAAATAATTTTTTTTATGTTCTCTAAAGAAAATTACTTATCTGAGAAATTTGTAAGTCTTAAAGAGCTTTCATAAGAAATGTTTTTGAAGAATATAAAAAAAGGTAAAGCAGCAGTTGTATTATGCTAGTGGTTTTTATTAAACTCGTTTAATCTGATTAAATAGAGTTTTTAGTTCATTTTGCATACCAGTCATAATATTTTACAGACAGCCGTGGATGTTACTTGTTCTAAAAATAACGAGATAAAAAATAATTTACAGCAATAATAAGTATAAAAGTATTTATATTTATTACTTAACATAACCATTACATCGTCTAGCAATACTAATAAAAACATTTTTACTTTTCATAGAAATCTTTGCTTTAAATTAAAATTTTACCCATTTTGTAAAAATTAGAAATATATTTTACAATACACAAATAGTAATTTATGTTTCAATACATTTTATTGTAAAGAAAACTCATTTAAAATTAGAAAACGGGCCGAAACAATATTCATTATTTATTCTTCATTTAAGATATATTTTGAATATAGTTAAATTTTATACCTTAAAACTTTAAAAAACATAATTGCTTTGACTAATAATATTTACTCTAAAGTGTCAAGTTAATTAATTATAATTAGTTAAATTATTAAAAGGATTAGATTATCAGAAAAATTATTTGTCAACTCCTCTGAAGCACCTGCTTACAAGTTAATGCTAACTCAGTTGATACCGTTGGGTGCACCTAAGTCACCCTTATTTCTTTGTGGTCATTTACATAATACGAGTTTTTCCTTAAAACCTAAGCAAACACTGTTGTTATCACGACATAAGATCTTTTACTTTCATGATTTAGGCACTAATTATAGTTTAGGTTACAAGTGCATAAAATATTTAATTTTAATTACAGGATAATTAACCGAGTGTAAATAACTGTAAAAAGAACTTTAATGTTTCGATTAATTGATCCCTATTTCTCTTCCTTTTTTACAACTTTATTTAATTTCGTTTACATATACATAAACTACATTAATAATATCCTGTTTATTGTATACCACAGCTACCTCAGCGAGATTCTATATATATGCCGCGTAGATGACGTATTAACGTTAAGCTATTATGACAATATTATGTTATGTGAAAATGTTTCTCCTCAAATGATTCCCCAATTTGATTTGAAAACTCATCCATCTACACAATGCAATATATTATGAGCATGAATATGCCATCGTGTCCATTGTTCGATTTCGACAGAATAAATCATATGATATAACAATAGAGAAATACATGATCTATACATCGAGTCGACGAATTCAATAATTTAACGAAATGGAATTGTAATAAAATCATAATGCGACTGCTTTACAACCGAGTTGATTAAAATTGAGGTGCTGGCGAATACGACAAAAAAAAAAAATTAACTATTTATTTCAACGTATTACATGTACTTGAGCAAACTTATTGCGAACTTCTTTATTTATAATATTGTACAAACGTTTATATAGGTTCTGTTCAGTCTTTATGGTGACGCATTATCTCAACTTAACCGTCATAGGGAAGCTGAAATGTGGCATAAAGCGGCTCTGGAAGCTGGTCCAGATCATGTACCTTCACACTTAAACTATGGAAAATGGCTGGCGAAAAACGTGAGTAGTGGTTGCAAAAGCTAAATTAAAAAATATCAACAAATCAAATATATATATTTTTTTAATTACAATTTAAGAGTTCTATTTTTATTCTATAACATTAAAGATTTAGAAAAGAAAAATACACCATTATATAAATCACTCATTCCTGTTTATTAATTATAATTTATTTTAAAAAACTAATAACATCATAAATCTACTCACCATACTTTGAAAATAACTACATTTCAACAATGATATAAAGTTTTCTACTGGACCATCAATGTATAGAATATAATTTTTAATTATATTGTTCGTCTTAAATTCTAAGTTTATGACAATATTTAATCTTTTAATACAATATTTTATTGTTTCATATTTTAAATAACTCTTAAAAACTTCATTGTAATTATAGAAAATATATAATAGGTAAATTTGATGGCAAAATTATTCTTTAAATACTAAATAACAATAATTTAATTATCCCACATAAAAATATGTTCTGTTTTTATGTAATCAAAATTAGAAAAAGTAGGCTACTATAAATTTAAACCAAGAGCAGTTTTTTTTTTTGTATAGATTACATTTTAATTTCTATTCCATACAAATGTTTAGTTAAACTAGAGAAAATTGAGAGGGGTAAAAAAGGTATAATGTAGTTAATTAAAACTTGGTTGATCCCAACAAAATAATTAAATTTAGTGAGTAGAGATTTTATAGGACAATGTACAATAGCCATGTCAAAATGTTGAATCCAATTAAATTTTTTAATCACATTATGCACCCAGGTTCATTTCGCAAATAATATTGTGTCAAATAGTTGTATTACATGCACACACATCGCGTGTGGCACGTTTTAAGTCTAACAAATGAATTTGTCAACAGTAAAAATATATTTTTCACTTAAGGTGAAAAAAGTTCAGAAAATTAAATATTTATAACGTCATTAAGCTTTATTATGAATTCACTACTGAACTTGAAACAAGTGTAGGATAAATACAGTCATTCGAATTCTATTGTTTCTATTTATGTGCACTTTAAGAGTGCAGTAATAATTTCCACATAGAACATGACAGAGTGTTTTTTTTTGGGTCGACATACGAAAACAATATATTATTCCAATGTCACTCATCGATTTTAAGATGCAGTTTATTTATCTAGTTGAGTTAGATTAGTTAATAATGAAAAATTCAAAATCATGTAAAATTACTAAGAACAATATTAAATCTCAATTGATTAGCATGATAGTCTTTTAAATTAATTGTTGTCACTATTATACAAAATTTAAAAAAAATTATAGATACTTCCGGAAAATAAATATAAAATAAACTAAAAATTTCAATAAAAGAAACTTTAAAATACAAGAGTTATAAATATGAGATAAACATAAGTTAAGTGAACACATTAAGTTTAAACGAAGATAAATGAAGATTTAATAATTGAGAATTCATTTTAAAAAATTGCTATAAAAAGTAGAACAAGTAGAGATTAAAGTAATGTTTTTTTACTAGAGGTGCGAGATTTAACTCTAAACAAAACACGTAATAGAAAACCAAGAGCATCAAGTGAATTATTGAGGGAATTATACATAAATTGAGCATCAGCATTATTTATACGGAAAATCAATAAGAGAACATAAAAATAATAATTGATCTAGTCATGTCGTGGTGGCAGTAATTTAAAATTAAAAATAAAATCGGTACAGGATAAAAATATATGCTAGACCCCCTCCAGACGTAACTGATCTTTAATAAAATAAGGGTTCATTATAATATAACTATACTCATGGAGAGATTGAACAAGAGCAAAGTATAAGGCACGGAAACAGTTAAGCGACTTGAAGAGCTTGATATTACGTTTTATAAATCATAAAACATTAAAAGCTCTACTAATGGTCATAACAATATATTGACTAAAGTAAAAGGTACTAGTATAATAGATATCAAGGTCTTGGATGAAGTGTAGTCGTTATAACCGGATACCATTTAGATAGTTAGGTTGATGAATAGAGTCTCTAGATATGGAAATAAAAATAACACTACACTTATCAATATTAAGAGATAGTCCAAAATGAGAAACTCAGCAACTAAACTGATTATGTTCTCTTTATAAAAGGAGACAATTTACAGGAGATTCAATCTAATGAAAAATTTTAATCAGTTTAAAAAAAAAATTGATCATTAAAAAGTAATATAAACCAAATAAAAGGTATATTATTAATTTTAACGAATAGTTTACGGTCAGAAAAAAAAGAGCGTAACTAAAAAAGGAGATCATCAAAACCAAAACTAAATTCATTATTAGGTAAATTATGAGAAAGTGTGTCAAATGTATTAAAAGAGTCAATTAGAATGATATAAACCTGGAAATTCTTAATTAAAACTGGGGCCCATATAATTATAAATAAAATATTCAACAATTTTTGAACAAATAATTTATTTACTTTAAAGTAATTTACTGTTTAATATTGTCTTACATGTATTTTTCAAACTCACATGAATATATATATATTATAAATTTTAATATAGTGCACATATAAAATTTGCTAATGCTTTGATAATATAAAAAATTCAATTATGACATATACAAAGTGTATTCAGAAAATAACGGGAATTTTTGTTTTTTGAAAAATTGTTCATTTATTCGTCTACATTAATGTTGTTGTCTTCAAAAAAGTCCCCATTAGATATTATGTACTTGTGCCAACGCTTCTTCTGGCCCTAAAACAGTTCTCTAACACTATCTTTGGGATAACCTTCAGCTCATTCAGCGATGCGCTTTTAATGTCATCTATACTTGTAAAACTTTATTTTTAGAAATAGAAAAAAGTCACACGAAGACACGTCTGGCGATTATGTAGGCTGGGGCATCGTTTTTTTCGGGTTGCTTTACGCAAACGGAGTCAAATTTGTAGATAGTACTTCTTATTGACCGTTTAACCTAGTGGCAAGAATTCATAATGCACTATGCCATTAAAATCGAAGAAAACAGTGAGCATAACATTCACATCCGATCGCACTTGTCGAGCCTTTTTCGGTCTTGGCGATCAAGAAGGCCTCCACTGGGACGTTTGGTCCTTAGTTTCGATATTGTATCTATAAATCCATGTTTCGTCACCTGTTATAAAATGTTTCAGTAATTCTGCAACGTTGTTGATTTCATTAAGTGATTCCTGAACAACTTCCATTTGTCGCTGTTTTTGTTCAAATTTCAACAATTTTGGAACAGATTTTGCTACTACGCGTTTCATACCCAAAATATTTGAAAAAATTTCATGACATGAGCCAATCGATATTTCAAGCAACTTCTCTAATTGTGAGTCGTTCATAACCACGTCCGTCATCTTCAACGTCTTCACGGCCATATTAGAAAGGCTTATACTAATCGTATATCCTTGTTTTACTCGCAGCAGAATAACCATAAGCCTTTGTTAACATTTTACACACTTTGTTACACTTTATTTCATTTTTTAATCAAACCAAACCCGCCACTGACAAAATAAAAAATAAATCTAGTTAAAAATTTTATCATACTTCAGGAACATGTTTATCAATATTATAAAAAAAAAATTGTTTTAATCAGACTCGATAAACTCGCGAAATTTAAAAATTCCCGTTATTTCTGAAAACACCTCGTACAACACATACAGGACAATAAGTCATTTTTTGACAAAGATTTTGTTTTTCCCCTATTATATAATTTACATAAATTTTAATGTATTTTTAGAGAACCCGAATTCACGAAGCAGAAAATTGGTTTCTACGGGCAAAAAAATTGGCTCCTGGTGATTCATCAGTTTATAAACATTTTGGTCAGTATTTTTATATCACATTTTTTCTCATTTTAATTGTCATTAGCATCTGTTTATTTTAATTTTCTAGGAGTATTTTTATTAGAACAAGAAAGATATCCCGAAGCAGCTGCTCACTTAATGGAAGCTGTTATGTTAGAGCCAGAAGACTATGATCTCATCGTTACCACGGCGACAGCTCTAAGACAGGCAGGGATATCGCTTAGGGCCGAAGACATGTATAGAAAAGCTGCAATGCTCAGACCACAAGTATGATGAACAATAATTTATGTTAATCAAAGATCATTCTACGTTGAATGGAAATTTTTTTTTAAGAACAAAAATCACTACTCAGGAAATAATTAATTAATAATTAAGTTAATTCAATAAGCAAAAAAAAATATAGCGTCAAAAAAGAACAGTTTTTGAAAATGAATCTTGTGTGCTGTGCAATGATATTTTGTTAATTCTATTAGGCATTAATAGAAAAATCATACATCAATATTTCTTATTAGTGATGGCGTAACCAGAAGATAACAAGGGGTCCTACCCTCATTATCAGCAATAAGAATTATGTAAATGAAATAATGAGCAAAAAAATATGTATCAAAATATGGAATTTTATAGATATTATTACTATGCCCTCCATTATAAAATTCTGGTTACCCCACTGTTATTAATATATATTTAAAAGGATTCTCTGAAAAGTATCTTCTAATAAATAGCAATTGTCTTAATTAGATACCATCTTGATTTGTCAAATTTAGTATACTTTTTTAAACTTGTGTTGTATAGGAAAAAAATTCTCAAATTCATTTTTTTAATTTTAAAAATAAAATATTTTATAATTAAGTAAGTAATAAAATGGAGTATTAAACATAAGTGGACTTTTTCAATAACAGCTTATAAGTCTAATTAAAAAAAAACGCACATATCATGATAAAACACCTTCTCAGCTATAATTTAATTTAAAACCTTAAAATAAAAGTAAATAAATCATAGAGTATAAATTTTATGAGTATAAACATTATATTTAGATTAAAATCATTCGAAATAGTTTAAAATAATTATGATGTATTATAAATTGACGTGAATAAAAACAATTTCTAGCAATTTTTTTTTATTGCCAAATGAACAATACGGAGAAGGAATCACTATTGTTATACCTGTATGTTTTATATTTGTAGATTACAATAGCTTTTTACAATGAATTTATATAACTTGAATCTTTAAAACGTGAATACATAAATGGAAAAAAGACAATTTTGGGGGTAGTAATATATATACTTTTATAACAACTTTTATAACTTTGTATAATAAAAATATATTGTGCGGCGAAGACGACACACTCCCCATGAGTGTATTTCTAGCACTTTTTAAATTATTAATAATATTATATAATTTTACATTAATACCGTATTAAAATTATAAAATTAAAACTAAATTAATAACTTCTTTTTGTTTAAATTATACATCCCAAAAACAAAACTCTGGCTTTTAAAATACGAACCATAAATATATTAATAAAAATATAAAGTTGTAAAATATTAAAAAAGTAATAATATTTAGAAAAATAAAAAGTGAATTTTTGAACATTTTTTTCGATTTTGGTGTTTCATTCTCATTCTATTTTTTGAAATTTGTTTGTAAGAAATAAAATATAAAAAAAAAAAAGCTATTTTAGTTTTTTTAATGATAAATAACAAAAGAAAATATAATAAGAACTGATCAATTATATGACTAAAATTATTTTAATTTATAAATATATTTATAATATTAATTTTTAACTAATAAATATAAAAAATGTCACTAAAAATCACAGATACGTATTTTGGAAACAATATTACCATTATAACACTAAATACATGACACCTCAATCTAAATATACTCCCTTATATACTATTAATAGTGACCATATCATTTAATGACGTTATCACAAAGTGATGTTATCAGCTAGTTGAAAGTCACATTTTGTCAGTTTACATATATTAAATAACGAATTGTTCAGTGGGCTATGATTCCAATTAATTAAATAATTCTTATTTTTAAACATCTCTAATACCTCTATTATATTAAGTTCTTTGTAATTATTTACGTTTTTAAATAGGTTTATGATTTTAATAAAGTAACTATGTATCAATATATGTTCAGCAACAGAAGATTTATCAACTAAGTGTTCTTTAAATATTACATCTATGTTTATTTTTCCTTACTCTACGTAAAATTTATTACATTTTTTACATTGTATTTTATAAATACTCAATTTCCCTCTTTCTTCTACTTTATCTTTTGGGTTAACAAATAATGTCTTAAATTATTACTCTTAGATGTTATTAAAGTAATACCAATATCTAAAAAATTTTAGCTAACCTATTCGAAATTCCCAAATAGTATAAAATAGGCGACCCCTAATTACTTTTTGTTCTCCCACAATAGTCAGTGTACTAACTACCTTCATCAATTCTTTATTCCACTTTTGTGTTCGGACTAATTTTCAAATTGCGTTTTCGTCATATCCATTAAAACTAGCTATTTATTAGCTATGCTTTAAACATATTCTAAGAAGGCAGTAATTGTTTTTAAAAATGTTTAGCAAAATTATAATTGTATCAAAAGTTATAATCGTTTTTAATTAGGTTTGAAACACTCTGTATATTACAATAATTTTAGAAATTCAATTTTAATTTTTAGACAAATTTGTGAGGCTAAGAGACCCTAGTTTCAATCTATTTACGCCTGTCCTAGGATATTAAAATATATATCTATTTTATTGATATTATGATGATTTTTATTGGATTTTAATTATTTCATTATGAATATTTTAATTATGGAAGATTCACCATGACATACCATATATCTATTTCTCTGATCAGATTACTTTTTTTCAATTAACAAAATTTAATTTATAATCAATTTCGGGTGAGTAAGCAAATAACGGTTATGGCGACGACCCGCGGGGACAGAGATTATGGAAATTTCTACTTCTCTCGCGCCAACTGTGTAGTTGATGTTTGCGATAATCACTTTAATTGAAAATGTTCCTCTGTCTCCTTATTGGGTTTACATTGTACGCGTATGTATTAATTCACCCTAACCATTGGTAGTAATTCACTTATAATAAATGTGCGCAAGCTGCGACAACTGATTCAGCAAAGATTCTTTGAAATGAACCTATAATTTGTCTTGTCGTTAGCACATGCCAAGCATAGCACACAAGTTAAGATTTAATCTTAACATAAAGGTCGCTAACAAAGTACACATCGACTAAGTATTAAAATTAATGCTATTTATAATTGTGTAAATATTTAATTATTAATTTTTTAAGAAAATTTAATGAAATCTTCGAATTAAAAAAATTTAAATTATTTTAAGTGTCTTGTATTTAAATTGTTGACGAAAACTCGTAGTTTAATACAAATTTTAAATTGTTACCAGTAAAAAAATTTGTTTTTAGGATGCAAGTAGTCACAGCAATCTTGGAGCAATGCTTCATATGAATGGAAAACATCGTGAAGCATTAACTAGTTACCAAAATGCCTTAAGAATATCGCCAAACGATCGGACAACTTTAGATAACCTAAACAAGTTAAGAAACGTCCTACGACGTAGATCTAGAGCGTGATGCTTTCTGTCGACTCAGCGTTTGAAAATTAATTTTTAATAACCTGTTATTGTTTCTTATAGTATATAAATATATATTTTTTTTAACTCCAAAATATAATTAACTTATGTAATGCTTTATAATGTATAATTATACTTAATTGTGTATTTATTTTAATAACAATATGTATGGATAAAATTATATTTATAAACCCTTTTAAAAAGATAGTTCATATCAGCGAATTAAGGTATGACAAATTACAATTAAACGTCACCTTACTTCATTCAACTATGAGATTTATATATTTTAAAGAAAATTTTTAAATTATGTGATTAAAAGTGGTGTTAAAAATAATAATATTTGTAAGCATTTTAAAATAAAATAATTAATAAATGTATACAATAAATAAAAAATTATTTATACACTAGATGTGTAATTGAATAAATATGTATTCACTGATTCTTTAAGTTCCTACAACCATTAAAATCATATAACCTAAATTATTTAATTTTATGCCAAACAAAACACGTTGCAAAATATTAAAATGCAACCAGATATCAAATACTACCCGAGGCATATTTATAAAAATTACATGTTTTTTATACAACGAATAAAGAGTAAAAAAAAACACAATTTTCTAATGTTACACTCATTTTCAGTTTTTTAATTTACATAGTGGATATAAAACTAAAAGACTCAAATTATCTCAACTTAACTATTAACATTTTTTGTTTTACGTTTTTATATCTATACTCACATTATCTGTAATAAAAAATTATATTAGACCAAAAATTATCATTAGTTATTATTATTTAATTTTAAATTGAATAAAAAATCTTATTATAAACTATTTACAAAATCAACTACAAAACATTCTCTTTTTATATAATTTACAATTATTTTTTAACCATACAACTAAACTTATTTGTAACATACTATGTATCTTTTGGTAGATCATAATACACCGTATGTTTAATAAAATAGTTTTAAGTAGGTTATTGTTATTTTTAACATGTAATACCTATATAATTTTACAATTTATCGCGTTTTTTAAATTACTTAGTTCATTTCCAAACAAATAAAATTTTACGCATGAAATTTTCCTTTAATAAATATTCTAATTTCCTAAAACTTAGTTATCCGTTTAAATAATATAAACACAAGTATTTACGAAATTGATTTTATACTGTATGAAAAAAATAAAATAAACTTTAGTATGATATTTGGAAATTGTAATATGAAATTATATTAATTAATATTGAATACAATAAATTTGTTTTTAAGTAATATAGTTTTTAAAAAATATATTTTATATTAATGAAATTAAAAAGAAAATTGTTCTACATGCATTGTATTAAATAAATTTATTTACACATATTTTAATTTAAACCAATTAAATAACTAAAGTTTATTTTATTTTTTNATTTTAATTTAAACCAATTAAATAACTAAATCATTAGAGAGTAATTTTATATTATTCTTTACATTGTTGGTGAATAAAGATATGAATAATATAAAAATGTAATTGGTTTCCTTTTTTTTTTTTTTGAATAATACAATTTTATACTTACTACATGCATGTAAATTTTGTAACTGCTGTTTGTTATGCTCAATATATTTTTAACTAAAATCATTTTTTTCTCATTCATACTATTTATTTATTTGAATTACTTTTGAAGTACATTATAGACACAGTTTTTTATATTTATTCTATTCTTTATAAAAAATTATATAAATTAATTAATTTTATATAATAATCAAAAACATTATTCTAATGTTACAATTACATCATCATATATGTATAAACAACATATTATAAATTAATATCATAATACAATTACACTAAGCTTGATAATATCAAACAAATAAAACAATCTTGTCAATATTATAATATATTTGTTATGTCAACTTATACAATAAATATAATGTATAATAAAGCGTCGTTATAATTAAGATATTTTGTACATTTTGTGTAAAGACAATAAAGCTAAGAAGTTATGAACACATTTTTGTATTGTTTTACTTTGTAATGCTAAGAGTAACAAAATACAAATTTTTTAATAATAACTTACTATAAATCAATGTTCATTTTGAAATGAACTTAACGATGGATCAGCACCTAAATGTGTTGGACCCTCTGTTTTTTATTGGTGGGCAACAGTACGGACTTCCATTAATATTGGTTTTAGAACAATATGGTGCGTCTGTATTTACAACACAATATACTCCTTTGATCCTAAATTAAATTATTACCTTTTTATTTTTAAACACTATTTTATGAAAATGTAAAATAATTAAAAAATATCTAATTCATTAAATACGTCTTCATAATATTCAATATTTAAAGAAATTTATACTATATGCAAAAAGCAAATGCTTGTCTGCACGTATGTGCAATTGATATGATTTTTAATATTCGCCGTGATTATTTTTGTTGATGTTCAATATGTAAAAAACTAATATAGCTTTTTTTTAATAACATTAAAAATAAAAAAAAAACACTTTTCAAAGTTTAAACCTTTAAAATGTAAAAGTAACATTACACTTCAAAAATTGACATATTTTATTCATTTTAGTTATTAAAATTAATTATATTTAAAAAATATTTATAACAAATATTAAATAATAGTTTCAATTTATAATGGTAATTAGTAAACTTGCCTGTCAGGCGTATGTTGTCCCAATAAAACATAAGGTATTTGACCAAGAGAATTAACAATTGGTCGATTTAAACCATCGCCTAAACATCTTTTAGTGCAAGGAAACGCTTTTCGAGCTAAATTTTGATTTAAACTCTCTGCGACGTAACACACACTTCGTGAATGACTACACAATTCAACATCTATTAAAAATTATAAAATAAATTATTTATTATTTACAGCATTCTAAAAAAGACTGCAAATCTTAATTTAAATGTTAATTTTTTTATTATCTATACTTGTTTATACGAAAAACAAAAACGGAGATGTTATGATCAGAGCTCAATGACCGTTTATAACTTCAGATATTCGAAAGTGGACTGTCTAAAATTTTTGTTATTATCCGTTCATCTTTGTTTTTATATCACAAGACAATGTACTTTTTGAGAAAACTTTTTAAAAGTGAATAAATACAATTAAAATCGAATTATTTATTGTTTTTGAACCCATCTCAAAGTATTTGTATTCATTTATATTAATTGCTTAATTAAAAATAAATATATTGCGTATGTTTTAACCTATATGATATTTTTCTCTATTACGGTACTGAAATAATATAAAAAAAATAAAATAAGCAAACTAACATTTAAACTTAGAAATATGCAACATAAATTTTCGCATTTAGCTTATTGGTTTTCTAAAACAAAATTATAACTCACATTTGTATTTTTAGAACCTTTCAAAAATATATGCAAGAGGTTATGAAGTCAGAATCATTGTAATTTATTTAAACATTTTTTATATTAACCACTGGACTCAATGATAACAATTTAAAACCCGAAACAAAATTTAAATGTTTTTCTCTCATTATATTAGGAGGATAGTTTTCCTTATACGTTTATCAAAATAACAATTAATGTAATCAGTAACATACCCTTAATTTTCAATAGGATAAAGCTTTATAAAAATAATTTTTAATGAATATTTTGTATATGTTTACTTGTTATGTATATTTCGTATAATTAGAGTCAATTAATCACTTTAAACTCAAACTTATGAATACGCTACTGAATTTACTGTTATTTACTTATTTTATATTAATTAATATTGAGAAGCTTTACTAGATGCATTAGAACAGAATGGTTGAATATGTCCACCATTTAAACAAAAGTCGACATGTCCCATCCTGCTTAGATCTCCATAATTCGCCGTTGCATGTATAACCTGAACAACGTTTGCATCTCCAGGGTCCAGTCGTCCAGCAGCCCTATTTCTAATTAATGGTTTTGCCGGATCTATACCTAGTTGATTATCATAATATTGTAAAAAACAATGGGTTATATAAAGCTTACAAAATCAAATAAATATCAACATGAATAGTGAAAAATTGTTAATCTAACCGATAAATTCTTTCGAGACAGTTCAAAAATAAATAAACAGAGACCAATGACGGGAATATTGTCAATGAGTGTAAAAATTAACCGTAACGTATGTGCGTGACTAGACTAGATAACACGTGATGACCTCTATTTCTTACCGATAATCCTATGCATCCGAAAAGGTAAATAGTTGGCTATCACACCACAAACATGTGCACCTAAGCTGTGACCTACACACGTTAACTGATCAACATTCAGTCCAGCGTTTCGCAAATGAGAGAGCATCAAAGCTATACACTTGGACACTGGTCTTATGTTATTAACAGCAGCACCGTAACAAGGTATTGCTGAAAGTCTTCCCCAATCTACTAGGAATACATTATAGTTACCGTTCGACAAATAAGCTGAAAATCAAACCAAATTATTAAAATCTCTCAATAATCTTGAAATTTAAGGTAACAATTTATGTAAGGTCTAAACCAAAACCTATTCGCCGTTTTTCAATAAAGTGATATTATACAATATCATAAATATATACGTTCATTTAACTGAAAGGAAAAATTAATTTTTTTTTAATGTATGAATAAAAATTACCATCTCTCAGCACAGCAGCGGGTAAAAAATCCTGAGAAACACCTCCATACCCGTGAACTATAAGAACAGTCGGTAGAGAATGTTCCCATCCACTGGAGTGAAGCCATGCAGGTGATCTAAATTCGATTTTTTGTTTTACAGTTTTGGGTCCGTTAGCCGTATATCTAAAAAATTTAATTATAAATTACTCAATGTTTACAAATTTTATAAAATTTTACAGTTAAGAATGATTTTAAATTTTAACATTTTAAATTAAATTTGTTTTGTTTTAGAAATTTTATTTAAAACTAATTGACGAGTAATGATACAATTTTTTTTATCAAGACATGTTTTAAAAAATATATATTGAATTTTTTTATGTTTTTTAATTTTTCAGAAGTTTATTGACATTACTAAATTTTAACTCAAGTATACCTTATTGTATAATAATGAAACAAAATATCATCGCCAGGGCATGAATCGTTCGAATCTCTTCTGTATATACAATCTTCTCGTGTTACATTACCAGTTTGCAAACCAAAAAGCAATGCATCTTGTATCAAACCTCTTCCTCTGAATGTACCTAAACATTTGCGATTTTATATTTGATATAATATTGTAATGTCAAATTATTAAATTGTCGTCTCAAAGTGTAGATAAATAATATATAGCACTTAAATTCTACTATTTTAGCTTCGATGCGAAGTTGAGAAGGTATTAATTTTACTATGATGTGTTTTTTTATTTTTTTTGTGTGTCTGTTACCACTTTTTCTCAGCTCTTACCGAACCGATTTCTTTCAACGATACGTCAAAATATCACAAAACGTATATAGTCGAAGACATTACCACAAAAAATTGAAAAAATTTTCCTCGTTCCTCGTAAATGGGCGAAATCTTCAAAAAAAAATACAAATTTAAAAATCACTAATTTTTGAAATTTTTTTAAATTCTTTTTCTTAACACTGCCATAACTTTTTCAAAAATGACCAAATCAATATAATTTTTTTTTTATATAGATGTACGATGTCTTTACTTATCATTTTGTATATATTTTTTTTAAATCTAACCTTTAACCTGCCCATAGAGGGGGAATCAAAATGACATTATTTCACAAAAAATTAACTTTTTCAACTTAACTTTTGAAAATGTTCTGGAAATGCTGAAACTTTTATATATTTCTTAATACTAAATATAATATACTTTATTATGAAAAAAAAATGTTGGACTTTATTTAATCTTCACGTTGAAAATAATTACCGAATGATATTTTTCTGTTAAAATTCTCGATTTTATATTTTACATTTTTAACTTTATAATGTTATAACTTTTTGAAAAATGTATGGGTCAATACAATTTTTTTATAAGAAATAATATTTATATACATCTTTCATATGACATACTTTTTTTTAAATCAGACCATTTCCCTTAATACAGGGAGGGGGTTCAAAACTTAAAAATGCATATAGAAAAAAGAACTATTTCAACTTAATTTTTGAACGTGTTCCGGAAAAATTTCAGACTAGTTTGATTTCATGGAGAAAACTAACATCAAAGTTAATAGATAGTATATTTTCCTAATAAATAAAAGTTTTTAATAAAATGAAATTATTGTTATAAAAAAAATTACTCAGAGTAATATTTATGTAATATCCTTTAAATTATTTTAATCACTTTGTCTTATACTTTAACTATTAACTTAATATATATATATATTATAATGATCATTATATACCAAGCTATAATACACAAAAAAATTAAATATTATGTTAAGATCAATTGTTGGATAAAGTTAATCACTTAATGGCAATTCTTTTATTTAAAATTTACATAAATTTTCTTTCATAAGTAAAACATGTATATCTGCATATTTCAAATTTAATTTTTTTTAATAAAATACACTTTACTCACCACAAACAGAAGCAACTAACATCAAAACACTTATTGTTATTTGTAACATAATTCAATAGAATAAAATAAAATTATCTTTTCGGTTTTAATATTTTTCGATGCAATTTACTCAAATTATAATATTTATACGACTCTTCATTCCTGCAGCTTCATAACGAAGATAATCAAAACAATGAATTACAATGACTATAAAAATGAATGATAATGGTAAAGTGCATAGTGCTAAATAATGATCGTATACTCTGAAGTCCCCCCCTTTGTGATTTAATGTAGTGGGATATTCGTTAGTTACATTCGATTAACCTACCGCTATTTTTATTTTTTAATTTATTATGCTATACATGTACTAGCTATTATTTTTGACACATATCTAGAAACACGTAGTTGACAGTTAGAATAGCGTTTGTGTTTTACAAATAAGACATTTTTCTAAAATTTTTAATGTTTATTTTTACACGAACATTTAAAAAAGAAAATATATTCAGTTTGTTTATCAGTAAACGACAGATAAGAGCAATAATAATATAACTTCAAGACCAAGCTTTTCAATCTTTCAGTTTCTATTTACCTTTTATTAGGAATATATTGCTTTAATTATGTAATAATATGTTTCAAATGTAATGTTTAAATTTTGAACAATTATTAAATTATTATTTTAATTTCTCATAAAGTCCCTAAAGACTGTATTGTTTTTCTATAAGGACCAATATGAATATATAGTTCTTACTGACCTCTTAAATTTTTTATAAATTGAATCTAAAATACATGAATTAAATAGATAAAATTAATAAAATACTACTGAAAAACTTGGTCTAAATATTTATAAGACAATATTTATAATGTTTATTATTATTTTATTGATGGTTATTTCTCAGTAATTTGTTTGGTTACGGTTGTTGTAGTTATTTTTGGTGGACCGGTTGAACTCCAACTCTCTTCAAAAGATTCTTCAGATGAGAACTGTTGTGTAGAAGACATTACTGTTCGTTTTTTAATCCCACCACCAGGTGTCTTTTCAACCGTCTCCGATACAGTAGCCGAGGTTTCTTGAGACTGTTTACTTTTGGCTTTTTGTTCTAAATGTGAATTTGCAGTATCTTTTACAACCTGTAAATATATGCATAAATATTTAATAAAAACTCTACGACTCAATAATATTGTAGTTATTATGAAAATTCCATTGTTAATCATTTTTTTGACACTCTAATATTATATATCTTCTACTTAATCACTGTATAATGATTAGCGATCTCTAATTTTCATAAAAAAATTTAATTATTTTTTCCTAAATTATAAAGTAAAAAGTAAAATAAAATGAACTTAATGTTCAACTTATGTCAATAAATATCAAAGATATGTTAATACCAACAATACAGAGTAATAAATATATATATTTAAAGTTCTCAGAAAAATGATCAATGTATAAAATTTAAATTTTTTGTATAACACAAATCAAAGTTTTTAATACTTAATAATAATAATTTTTAATAATTGTTGTTTTTTATCAAAATATTTCTTACGTTCCATAGATATCCTCGAGATTTGTACAAATGTTAAGGCTTAACAGAACATAAGAAATCAGACATAATTAAAATTAAAAAAAAAAAAAATACTGGGAAAAATCAAATATTGCAAAAGTACAAAACTATTATTTTATTATTACTTATTTAGCAATACTTTTAACATTATACCAAATCATATACTTTTTTATATTTTCAAACAGTGATTTAATAACAATATTATTCCTGGTGATGTACAGAATATATATAAGAAAAAATTTTCTCTATCCCATCAAAATGAAAAAATCTTCACAGAGTAATTATTTTTATTATATGATGATATAACTAATTTTTTCAAGAACCAATGAACTTATATTTGTTTAAAAAAAATTTAATTTTTAACTAATAGCTTTTTAAAAGAAAAGATTTTCTGAGCCTATTTTTAATGATTGTATCTATGTGTTTGCACTACCTCTTTGCTACGTTCTGACACCTCGGATGTCTCTTCGGTTGCCGATACTGTCTGTTTGTCGGAAACAACTGGTTTCTTTTCAACTGTTTGTACTTCCATGTTTATATAATTACACTATACTTATTATTAATTAAATATACAAATATAAAGTTTAATTTAGACCTATACTTTTAATACAGAATTGTATGTATAAGTTAATCTTTTTTTTTATAAACACTGCGAGCAACAGGAGGAAGTGGTTTAACGACTTCTACTTCTTCCTCGTCGTCTTCTTCTTCTTCGTCGTCTTCGAAATCAATATCAATTTCTTCGTCTGATAATTCTTCTTCACCAGAATCGCTATAATCCCTAATAATATTTCAAAACAAATGTTAAACCAATAAACTTCAGTTTGGATTCGAAAGTCTTTAAGTTGCAAGATAAAAAATGTTTAATTACGAGATGAAAATATAAATTTACATTGATTTCAGGCGGGTGCTTTTGGCTAGCTAAGGGTTTATTTGGTTTTGTTCAAATAAACCCTTCAGGCCAAAATATAAAATAATTAACCTAAAAATTTCTCTAGTATTTTTAATGGATTATGAGATATTTGCTTAGCTATAATAATTTAAATATTTAGACACACCTTTGTCTTTAATAGAAAATATTAAATTTCAAAAACGTTTTATATCATAATATATGTTCGAGAAAAAAAATTAATTTGACACAATTTTTATAGAGTGTAACTATACCAAATAATTTAATATAGTTTTTTTTCAATATTTAAAAGTTCTAAATTAGAAATAACTCTAAATATTTACATCTTAAAATCAATCATTTTTGTTTTCGTTCATTAAAATTTGTCGATTTATTTAAATTTTTCATATAAAATAAAAAAAAAACCCAGCACAGGGGGGTCGCGGCATAGTTGGATCAAGTATAATGATATCTGACAGTGATTAAAATCACTATAAAAAAAAACGCTTCGATGCAAATCTTGTGTTTAATTTTAAAAAATTGGTGGATTATTCTAAAAGCTACATGATCTGCTAGTTCCTTATTAATATCCTGATTAAGATAAAGTATGTCAAATGAAAAAGGGAATATTAAAAAATATTATTTCTCATAAAAAAATTATGTTGATCCATACACTTTTTAATAAGTTATAGCACAATAAAGTTAAAAATGTAAAATACAAAATCGAAAATTTTTACACAAAAATAGCATTTGGTAGCCATTTTCACCGTGAAGATAAAATAAAGTCCGAAATTTTTTTTTACCATTATAAAATATATTACATTAGCTTTAATTTAAGATATATATAAAAGTGTCAGACTTTCCGGAACATTTTCAAAAGTCAAGTTGAAAAAACTAATTTTTTGTGAAAAAGTTGTCATTTTAAATCCCCCCTGTGGGCAGGTAAAAGGTCAGATATAAAAAAATATAAATAAAAAATATACCAAATGAAAGGTAATGATATCATGCATCTATACAAAAAAAAATTATATTGATTTGGTTCTTTTTAAAAAAGTTAAGGCAGTTTTAAGTAAAAAAAATTGAAAAAATGTCGAAAATAAGCGTTTTTTAAATTCGTAATTTTTTTGGAGGTTTCTCCCATTTACGGGGAACGCGGGAATTTTTTTCAATTTTTGAGGGTAATGTCTTCGACTAAATACGATTTGTGATCTTTTGACGTATCATTGAAAGAAATCGGTTCGGTGAGAGCTGAGAAAGTGGTAACACACAAAAAAAAAAATAAAAAAATAAACACATTTTAGGAAAACCAATACCTCCTCAGCTTCGCATGGAAGCTAAAAAAAATTAAATATTTAAAATAATATACTTTGGTTTACAAAAAAAATTAGTATATATTAGTAAAGCTCAAAAATTTTAATGAATTTTAATATAAACGGTTAACTAAAAATCAAATCTAAATAGCAGTTTATGATAACAACACAGAAGCAAAATATATTATAGTTAAATTATGTGCAATGATTTGTGCTTTGGTATATACCATAATTTCATTTTTCAAGTACCAAAGTAACAAAATCTATAACATAAAATTTGAGTTTATATACTAAGTTTTCCTAGACTAAATAATTATTGTATAATCACTATAATTTTTATTCTATCAGATATTTTACTAGTTCAACATTTAGTATAACACTGAAAGGACAATGATTTAATTTCAACTTTCATATAAGTAAATTTATCCCATTGTACTAAAAATGTGCTACCTAGAGCCTTTGCTTCTTTGCACCTCTTTAAATACGCTACTCCTAGAATGTCTAATATTTTAAAATATATGGGAAGTTTAATAAATTAATTGAATTTAAAAAACTAATTGCCTATTAATATTTGGTGTCGTTGTTCCAATTAAATCAAAAATTTAATTCTTTTTTCATAATACAGCTGTATTGTAATATTACCCTTGGAAAGAAAATCATGATTTCAAGATAATAAAATCAAAATTATTTATGCATTAAATACATACACATATCTTAAAATTTTCGTTCAAGTTATTTATGTAATCTTGAGTTTACATTAAAATAGATTGAAAAATCAAATGTATTTAAGCAAGAAAAATAAAATTAACTACTGCAAAGTTGATTAAATTAGTTACTCTAGGCTTTATCAAAACATTGTGTAGTGTTAAAATGTGTAAATAAAATAAACTACAAAACATTTAAATAGTGCTGAAATATTTTCATATTTTTTAACAGCATATTACATTACATAAAAGTTTAGTACTTTCAACAATATTAATGTATTGAAATAATAAAATATGTAAAATTAATAACTATTCTAAATGAGTCCTTCACGTAATTTTATTCGTTTAATCAATTCCTCAACAACTTACAATTGTTGCTCTTGTATAGTTTCTTGGTGCCCATTTGTTTGTTCACTAAAAAGGAAGTTGTCTATATTGTCAGTCTTTGAAACACCACTTTTTGAACTACTCGTAGTCTCAAACAATAATTCTTCATTGTTGGAAAGTTTTGATTTACTATCACCTTTTTCTATCACAACAAATTCATTATTTTTATCTGAATCCGTGCCATTAACGTGGGATAAAATAGAATCTTTTTCACCTTTTTTGGATTCTTCCACTTTTTTAGGTTCTTCTACTTTCTTGACCTCCTCGACTTTTTTAGGTTCTTCTACTTTCTTGACCTCCTCAACTTTTTTAAGTTCTTCTGCTTTTTTAGGTTCCTCTACTTTTTTAGGTTCTTCTACTTTCTTGGCCTCTTCTATTTTTTTTGGTTCTTCTAATTTCTTGACCTCTTCTACTTTTTTAGGTTCCTCTACTTTCTTAGATTCCTCATTTTTTTTTGATTCTTCTACTTTTTTTGGTTCGAATTTTCTAGTATCCTCAATATTTTTAAGTTCATCTATTTGTTTAGGTTCAACTACTTTTTTAGGTTCTTCTACTTTTTTAGGTTCTTCTACTTTTTTAGGTTCTTCTACTTTCTTAGGTTCTTCTACTTTCTTAGGTTCTTCTACTTTCTTAGATTCTTCTACATTCTTATGACTTTCTTTGTCCTCACATTTAGGAACTACAAAAGGATTTTCTTTTTTGGTAGATTCATTTTCTTTAACATCATTATTAGAGTTTGAAGTAAGGCGCTCATTTCCTTTATTTTCTGCGATATTTGCTACCTTAGTTGTACCCTTTTCATTAGAAACAAAGTCATTTATTTCAATGACCTTACTTTTATCATCATCAAGCTTTAAATTTTCATTTTCTCTGGTAATGAAATCATTAGTACCTTTTGAATTTTCAGGAACTTTAATGTCTTCATATCTAGGAGGTTTCGTTTTTTCATCGGGATTGAATGTAATATCATCATTAGCGATTTGTTCAAAATCTTCTGTTAATTTAATATCATATTCATCATCATCATCATCTTCTTCTTCTGCATCAATTTCTTCAATATCTTCATCTTCATCACTTACATACTCTTCGTCTTTCAGATTATCAATGTCATTTAATTCATTTTTCATTTGAGGAGGCACATCCTGGATAGATTCTTGATTTGAATCCTGTAAAAAAATTACCAAAAACAAAAGGATTAATTTTTAAAACAAAATAGTTCCTTAATTTAAATTAATAATTTTTTTCTGTTTTCTAAAAAAAAATAAACGACGATTTTAAAAAAGTTGAAATAAATATTGATTACTTTCCATTTCTAAAATATACATTAATATTTCGTGATGAGTAAACTTAATATGATTATGAGTTAATATAATATGTTCAAATACGGTCTCTCTTTAAAATTTATTAAAAATATTCACATGTATGTAGGTATAACATTGAACATTGTTAAAAATTTTAATTTGTAAATCACTATTTATTTTATAAAAAAATCCAATAGGTAATTCAAATTTGAATTTATTAATTAAACTAATATTTAAATGTCTACCGAGTCAGAGGATGTCTTATGGCTAAAGTTTTTTAGTGGAAAAAATTTTATTAGAGAAGTCTTTAAGCAACACATCACCAATGATATCAATTTTTTAAATACTGATCTATTTCAATAGATTAACAAAATTTGTACCTATAAAACAGAAATATTAAGTTTATATTATTTAAAAAATATTTGAGTTCTTTAATGAAAAAAAACACTGACAAAAATAAACAACATCGGACTTATGCTTTAAGTTCTTATACATTTTATAAATATTTATAAAATGTACAAATTAGGTTCATAAATATTCATTTTAAAAAGTAGATATTAAAAAATGTGGGTGTCATACGAATACATGACTTTCATAAACTAGGTAGCAAAATAGTGTTAAAAATATTGAGTCCGTATATGAATAAAAATTAACTAATTTCGATTTGCATATCATTCGTGTATTAAATGAAATAGTATTAGTCACTTATTAGGTGTGTTTAGTTCGAAATCCAAGGTTAAATCGAAATACGTGGGATATTTTAACTCAAATGAAAAACGAGTAGGTAGTCTGTTTAAAAATAGCGACGCATAAATTTCTCCGATTAAAATCAGTACTCTAAACCATATCGAAACCCTAAAATGCACTAAAATTGAAATTAAATCTAATTGAAACTTAAAATTGATATACATTTTAAAAAATGGAATTTATTTATATTCAAATATTTTAATCATACAAAATATTTTAGGGTTTTATTTATTAGATAACTAGATAGTTAAGGAAAATAAATGTGGAAAACGTAATGCATACATACGTTATTTAAATATATAAAATTAGTAAGATAGTGGAAAACAAGTCCTATTCAAGTTTGTAAATTTATATTCATATTACGTTAAATCTTTAACAAAAAGATTAGAACTAATGTGTCATCTTTAGTTTATTATTTGATGAGTTGAACACCTCGGAAACACGGTTTATGAATAATAGAATGGAAATCAAAATGACAAAAATGCACTCTTTACTTAGAATCTAATCAACATTAAAAACGGTTTAAACTAAAAAACAATGAGTCATGCATGACGTGTATTCAAGAGCACGTCTGCCGGCGAACGAATATTTTTTGTAAGTAAATAAAATGTTTAAAAACATAAATCTTTATTGTAATAAATGTAATTTACAATGTTATATATTTGTATAGAGTCGCATTAAAACCGATCAGTACTAATACAGTTAAAATATTTGAACTTAAAATGTAAAATGTATATAATTGAAACACGAATTCATCCTATACAAATGCAACATAACGTGTGTTTTCTATTCATTTCAACCAATTATGTTGTACAAAAAATTTGATAAAATACTTTAATTAATTTTATTAAATTAGAAAATATTAAAAGAATAAATGAAAATCAAAAATTAATTTTACAAATGTTGTTTTTCTACAAATAACAACATATCAATACTGAAAAATGAAAATATTAAGATTAGATAGAGAGTGCATTTTACAATATAAAATAATAATGAAACACTTAAAAAATATAACTTCAACAGTTCTATTTTAATAATAACAACGGAACTAATCAACGGATTTACGATAAAACGTTTAAAGTCTTCAGTAATGTTATAATTTAAAAATGCAATTTAATTACTGAAGATGTTTTTTTTTTTTACTTAAAATAATAACGTTTAAGTTAATTACTTCTGTTTTGCTCCGAACAAAACAGTTATTCAATGAACGATTCACAATAATACCATAATGATAAATTAAGAACTATAAATAAACTTATTGCATAACTTATGCATTGACTCATATTATTATAATTCACAAACAATCTACGTTCTAAGATTACTCGACTAAAAAAATAATACAAATTTTAGTAGTGAAAATTTTTTTTTTTTAGACTTCTTGAAGTAATAAAATTGGACGTCCCAAACATGTTCAAACTGCACTTATGTTACTGTCAAAACTACTCGAATTTGTTTTTGTATAGTATATCTAGTCCTTTACATTCATGATCATCGATCAATATCGATTTTTGTATAAGCTTTTAAATTGTTTTTACAGCCCTGAAATTTTTAACCCACTCGACAAGCAAAGTGATCAATATTTTTTATAAGAAAATTAATCTATCACTTATTGCTTAGAATTATGTGTATTAGAATAATAGAGAAATAAAAATAAAAGTTGGTATAATAAGTGCATAGTTTTTTAATTAAGATTCTAAATGTTTTTATAATGTTAAGTACGAACAAAATAATCTACAGTTAAATAATACCAGTAAAAAAAAAAAAAATTAAATGAAGTATAATTTTTTCAATTTAAATATTTGACAATATTTTTTTATGGAACAGCTATTTACAGTCTTACAATGACCAAAAAGTTCATTTATAAGATTCGACACAGAAACAAGAAACTACTGATATGATTTTCATGGAAAAAACCTCAACAATTGAATAAGAAGTTAATAATAATGAATTCTAAAAATGTACATCGTAATAACGTCAATAAACAGTCCTACACTATAACAATAAATATATAAATTCGTTGTTTATACAACTTAGAACCATCGTAGCTCTGTAAAAATAATATTAAAAATAGATAACATTTTTTTCTTTAAAAAAGTAATAAGTTAAAATAAGTTATACTTAGTTTTTTAAGAGTTATGACAAGTTAAGGATAGCGCTTCATACGAAATGTATTGTCGCTCCCCAAAAATGGAATCCTTATTGTCACGCGCCTTTTATAATATCGGCCGTAAGTCATCAACAGAAAGTCTACAAAAAAATTTCGCCACCAAAATTTATCTTATTTTTTAAATTAATGAACAAAAAGGTGTCATAGCTGTGTAGTCCTTTAAACAAATTTGTTTTTTTGTTTTAAATTTTTTTTCTCTATGAAAAAAAATTGAAAACTTGAGGTAAAATTTTTTCTATATGTAGGTACTAAGTTTTTTTTTTTACTAAATGCAATCAATGTATTGATTGTAATGTATTGTGGATTGATTACGTGATTTTTGGAAAAACTACATTTTGCTCAATATAACCACCATCAGTTTTGATTATTAGGGTATTATGTTTAGCATAGGCGGAAACTACCAGGCCAAGGGGCACAGGCTAATTTTTGAAATCTTTATTTTTAAAAAAGTTAACATTGTTAAAATAATATTAATAAATAAAAAATGAATTACTCATTGTGTACATAACCTTCTTCGCTGCCATACAACAAATCAATAAATAACTCCATCATAATTGCCCCCGTAAAATTTTGATATAATATAAGTCAGAGCATAGCTAGACGGGTAGAGGTCAAAATCACCTAAGGTGAAATATTTACGTTACAAAGATACAGTTATACTTCAATTAGGTTAAATTGTAAAGTATTACATTTCCCACCTACAAGAGTAGTAAGAAAAAAATCGGAAACTATTGATAATTTCCCAAAAACCCAAAAAATAGTTTATAAAACGTTATTTATAATTTTAAATGTTTTTAGAGAGGCTAATTTTACTTTTGGTAAGGCATAACACTCAAAATCTATAATTTCTACTCGTGAAAATATTATAAGCACACTGTAATGGGTTGTTGTTAATAAGTAGTTACATAAATAATGTCACCTTACGCCTACTAGTGACCGTTAAGTTCGTGTCCTATATCAGTAACAAGTGAATGCATGAGACGTTCCTATAAATAAGTGTCCGACTGAGCTAATAAGGTAAAGTAAAATATTTCGTTTAATTTTAAAATAATAAAACTTGAGATAAATTTTATTTTAAAAAACACAAATCTTTTTAAAACGTTGAAAACTCACAATTCATTTACGTGATTTCCTAGAGTTTTATTATGATCATTATTATAAAAAGATTAATTTTAAACGCACACTGTAATTATATGAAATCAAAAAATCATCTCAAAAGAGTACAATATACGGTAAAGTCATTGCGTTCAGACATCCTCTACGCCTCTTCTCCCAATGAACTATCATTTCCCGTCGCCCACCAGTCTGTACGCCAAACACATGGTTGTCGCCTCACGCGGCTTCTTAAATACTATTTATGTGCGCCGGAGCCGGTGCCAAAGCTATGCAGCTCGTAATACACTCACGCGCACACACAAATAGCCAAGTCCCGAACATATTGTACGCTAAAAACTTAATGAAAATATAAAAAAACCAACTTACCTGTCCGAAGAAAAAGTTCCACACGAGCAGCAGGTACCGTTTCAGAGCGTCGAACATGATTATCGTGTCGACCTTCTTTTATGTCATGAACAGCTTAACGTATATGCGGTGATAATAACACGCTTGGGGTTGACCGACAAAACAATGCGCCCAAAAAAAAACAATAACAGTCTCAATTCAAGAAAAAACGCGAGCAGAAACGTCCGGACGAACTGGACGCTCAGCAATAATATGTCGACCGGACGGATATCGTCAGAACAACGGCAATAAAATCAAATATTAATAACTAAGTGGGATCCGATTGTATTTCCCGACAAACGCACTGACTGACGACTAGGACGCACTAGACGGACGGAACGCAAATGCACCGCACGATGGATCGTTTGAGTTGTAAGTGTGAGCATTACGTGGATGTGGAGGAGCAGAGGGAGACAAGAGAACGGACTTGGATGACGTCACTCTGCTGCGGAAACCTAATAATAATTTGTAACGCCGCTCGTGCAGCAGACAAGAGTAATTTTTTGTCACTATTGTCGTTGCATAAATTGCCATCCGCAGTACGGTCAATCAACAGTCGATGTCTGTCTATTTCATAATAATTATAGTCTAAAAAATTTCGTTGCCTTTGTTTGCCGACCTCGTTAAAAAAATTTTCGAGGCGAGATAGTTTTAAACGGGTGTTAGCAGTATAAAAGATTTTTAGTTGCAGCGACCTTGAAAATCATTCGATTAATGCAATAACTAAGGTTAAAAACTATACTCTGATGTATCATTGAAAATGTCTGTTGTTTAGTGAGTGGACAATGAATTGGTTAAAAAATAAATATAATTGTAACTTAGTCAGTAAATGTGTCAATCGTATAATTCAATAATTAAAATAAGACAATTGATTAAACATCGACTTGTTACTTAGATATTTGAGTAATTTCATTTTCTTTAAATTTATGATTGATTATTTATTTGATAAATTATTTGATAATCCGTAATACGAGATGTGCACACTTGAAAATTTCATTGTTTTTTCATTTTACAATTGGGAAATATTAAATTAACTAATAAACGCATTATGATAGAAGATACACCCTAATTTTAAATTTAATTTGAATTTAAAAAGTTTTCACATTTCTCTTAACAAAAATTAATGGCTATAAGTAGGATATGTTTAACTTATATATGTTATTTTTTTTTAAACAATACATACAATAGTCTCTCTTTTATTATTTTAAGAAAACCGAATACGATTCACAGGAATTCAAGTATCAAAACATTTCGACCAAAATATTTGCTTTGTCTAAAACGATGGAAATTTAAAATTCAACAAAAATCTTATGAATAGTAAGCGATCAATTTTTTAGAATTGATCGAGTATTGATGTTATTATAACCCAAAATTGTAAGACGTTGTTACATAATACGAAAAAATATTAATTTACATAAAATATATGGTTTATGTGTTTCAATTTTCTTTTCGAATGCGTACATAGTGATATAAACTAGTTTTTTGTTTGGTAATCACGGAAAAAATTATTTAAAAAAGTATTATTTCGTTTTATTTTAGTTTACTATAGCTGCTAATAAATAATGTAAAAGCCATAAAGAGATTATTACTAAATTTTTAAGTTTTTATTTTATTTTACGAAAAAAAATTTAAGGATAAATATTAATGCTATTATTATATTATTTCACATGAGAAATACACATAAACCAGCTTAAGATAATTTAATGCCTAACATTGCTGCATTGTATAAATACTGCATTTTAAACAGTCATCGTTCCAAATGTTTTATTTGTTTACTAGTTACATATGATTCTCGACAGTTTTTACATTAAGTGGCAATATGATTTTTTAAAATTATTATGAACGACACGATAAAAATATTTATGATGTTACACGTTGTACAATATATTAGATATAAATTAAATGTAACAATAATTATTTAAAAGTAAGACGCATTTCCCAGACAATTGCGATTTGCCAAAAAAGTTTACAGTACAATAGTCGCACTAAATGTTATAAATATTTCAAAGGCAAAAACTTTTTGTGTACAATTTATATTAGAAATTTCCAAGACTAATGTGTCACGTATTTAAAAAAAGTTATTTTAGCGAGTTGGCACGAATACATACCAGAATTTTTCTTAAACTTATATCACTAATTATAATTCTTATCTTTAAAATAATTAATTGCAATTTAAGGGCATTTTCTTTTAAGCTGATAAATAAAAAAAGTGTTCGAACATTGTACAATTACAATATCACGAAAATTGTCAGGATTCAATTACTGTTATTCATGTTAATAAACCAATATGGAAAGCCTGTGACATTTTAAATTGTAATTTAAATTAAAAAAACATATGAGTTATTGGCGTTGTTCCAAAACAGATAAAATCGCTTATCTTAAAACATGTGTCTTTTTTTTCTCGTATTTATAATTTTAATTAAATCAAAATCTACATACATATACTTGTTTAATCATACTTAGCTTATTGAATTGTAAATAAAGTAATATATCTTTAGTTACAAACACTGTAAAAATCTGTTAAATTTTCTAAAAGTCAAAATGTGTTTTTCTTGTTAAGTTTAATTTTAGATAACAATTGTCAAGAAGACTTTAAAATTAATAAAAAAAAAAGGTAAAAAAAACCACGTATCTAATTTATATCCCATATGTGAAATTATAGCCGATATTGTTTATTAACGTCAATTATGGCAGATTAAAAAAAAGTATGGAAACCCTTAAAGGTTCAATTCATGTAGAAGTTTTTTAATAATAGCAACAAATGAGGATTTGGCACTTGAAGAACATTTTATTTTAAAATATTGAAAAATTTCATCATCGTTAAAATCGTTAAATAAATTTGAAAATGCTTTAGTCTGTAACACGGGTATAGTTATAAAGGGGGTGGAAACTATTTCATTATGAATTTTTTTTTAACATATAATCTAATTGTATTTAAAATAACAGTGTGGGCATTTATGTATTAACCTCACCCATAAATAATCCAACATATAATCCGCCTGTAGTATATGTATTATTTAATCAAAAATAAGTTACTTAAACTATTGCAAATAATTTGCACTAAATAAACATAATTATTAACAGTAAAAAAGATATTGCAAGTGGTATTACACTTAAAACCGTCATTATTTATAATAACTGAATCCATTAATTAGATCAACAACACGTGTACGAAAAAAGAAAAATATATTTTAAAATGTTGAATATATATTAAATTTTGCAAAATAATTAGAAAGCTTGTAAAGTTTTTAATGTGTGAAAATTTGTTATCATATTATATTGAATTTACAAACGCTAAATATAAAAAAAACAATCGTATTGTTAAGTAATGGATTTTCTATTTTAAGCACCAATCTCCAGGAAAGTTTAGTTATTGGCAACTTACACAAATTAGAGTCTCTCAAAAAATATTTACTCATGCCAGACATTCCATGAAACATATGGACCTATAGAAATAAATAATTTATACTCGCCGAAAAAAAATTCCATGAAATAATAACATCATTTATAGGATAATGACTCTCATTTATGATCATTATGACATTGAGTTAAATTAAATGTTTTATTTTATTTTCTAGAAACCTCATTATGTTCATAAAAAATTAAAATTAGACATGAAATTTTGAAATTCTCAGTTTTCAACTAATTCTTTAAAGAACGCCATGAACATTTATATTAACAAATAGAGAGTATTAAATAGACAACTTGTTTCTTTTCTACCATTTTTTGTTAATATCGATAGAATTTTGTATTTAATTTTTAATTCATTAGATATAAAAGTTTGTTCAAATTAAAAGACAGAATTTTATTCAACAGCTGCTTATTAAAAAAAAAAAAATGAATCCAACTAATAAATAAGGTTAATTTAATGAATCAAATAAAATATTTCAAAAAACTTTATTTATTCTATAATATCTAAGTATAATATTATGTAAAATATAATTTTTTAGTATTTATCACAATAATAACCATATAAAAATTACAATATCAATATTAAAATCTTGTAATAATAAAACATCATCTATATTTTTAAGTATAATATTGCAGACCACGTTAAACTTTTCATAATTTGCTCAAATAATATAAATTAAATTCTTGTTAAATTTAATACAAAAAAAAATATATCTTTATAGAAAATTTTGTTGGACAAATTATATCCATTTTTATCATTGCACAAAATTTATACTATTATAGCTAACAAAACTTAAAGAAACCTAATAGGAATTTATAACTATGCTGTATTTTTATAAGTATGGGCAGTAAACGATAAAAAAAACATTATTAAATATTAATGATATTAATGAAAAAAACAAATATACCTAGCAAGAAATTAAATATTTTGCTCAATACTTAAATAGCATCTAAATAAATAAATTTATTATAACAAAGTATTAGTTTATAAAGAATTTTTAAAAGTTATCTACTTACCAGATTAATTAAATTGTAGTCGCCAAGTATGTGCGCTATGAGAGTGCGACAATAACTTGTTTCGAATAATTCTAGACACTTAGTGACCAGCAAAAATGTGTGTGAAAATAGTACTGAATTTCTATTTAGATATCTTTTGAGGGAGGGACATACAATAAACGGGATTTATGCCAAAAATAAGTTGACCCGTTAAGAGCTTTATTTTGGTCACATATACTACCCATTATTGTTCTAGAATATTACGAATAATTCCATTAATAATGTGCTTACTCAATACTAACTCACCAGATATATGATGAAAACAACAATTATACTTTGGTGACTAAAAATATTTAAACACAATTTAGTGATAAAAAATGTTGGCACATTAAGTTCATTTATGATTTATTCAAACAGAAAAAAATAAATTGTCAAATAAATTTTCCGGAGAAAATTCCAAAAATATTTTTGTATCGTTCTAAATAATCGAGAAAAATATCATCAGTACAATTTTGATCGTGAAAATTATTATAAGTAGTTGTTTAAAATAGAGTTTTTTTTCATTCTTGACTAAACTTTTAAAAAATAATACAGTATTTATCACAATATTACAGCATCATGTATTTCTCATAAACCTAAATTTATTAAGAATATTTACATCATAAGATATTTTTAATATAAATATTTGTTTATTTATTCAAAAACAAATAATTCAATGACTTTTCTAATCTTATCTTACAACTGGATTAATTTAAGCCATGTTGTTACGTGGAAAAATTTTAGTGGAATAAAAAAAAATTTAAGTCTGTTTTTTAACAATACAATACAATTATCAATAATAGCTCATTATTTGAATATGAAAAACGTTGCAATAATCAAGGCTTGAAACACAATTATTTATTTTGTTTTTACGTTATGACAGTTAAAACTTTAACAGTATTATTACGTTTTAAATAATTAAAATGTTTTGGATTTATAATGTTTTGCATTTTGCTCTATTTAAACAGTATCAATTTGTTGTTTTACGTTTTTTGTATTCAAACGTTATTAATAATTTTTTTACCTTATAATAAATTAACCAGTCATTACTCACATGTGAGATAAAACCTCACTTAGTTTTCATGTTGAGAAACACAGATTTGCTCGTAGTTTTATCTTCCCAAGATTCATTATACCTTAAAGTTATAATGAATCATCAATATATTTTTGTTTCTGTTCAGTTTTGTTTTATTTAGCTTTTAACTTTGATGTTTTAATTTTTGTTTTATTTCATTCGATGTTATGTATTACTCGTCGTTATTATATATTTTTACTTAATTGTTCAAGTTTTTTTAGTTTTACGATTCCAATCGATTTTTAATAGTTATAATCATAATGTCATGAAAACGGTTTCAATTGGTAATTTGTTATGAAGATAAAACTTAATAGAATAGAAAATAAAGCATGTTAAAACTTAATTTATAAACTCTTACTCAACACTAAAATCACATACAGTCATTAGTTTCTTGAAAAAATTAAGTTTGTTTGTCAGTTGTTCGTCATTATATATTTTTTGAATTCCTCAGAAAGTCATACATTTTATTTGACTCGTGTTTATGTAACTTAGCTACTACTCGTGCCAAATCTCAACTCTTTTCAAAAAATATATTTTATACATAAATGAAAGTTTTTTTTTTAATTCAGTGAGTTATCTAATTACATTTTGTTGTATTAAATAAATAAATAATAACTTTTCATTAAATTTATTATTTTCTGAGTTGCAAAAGGTACATAATAAATTATAAGCTGATATATGTAAATATTTTTAAATTGTATTTATTAAAATGTAATAATTTTATAACTTTTAGGTTTGAAGAATTTATAATTTCACTTTTATTACACTTAAGATATAAATGAATAGTATCATATGTTTTATTATAGGTAAATGAAACATTTTTCCAACAAAAATCGATAAATAAAATACCTTTTAAAACTTCTAGGTAATTCATTATATGACAGCGAGGAACCTATTTTTAGTTTTATTCAGACCTGATTCCTGTTTATCTGTTGTTTTCAAAAATACTTTTCAACAGTCTATCATAGTTAATATTGACCCATCACTAGTATTTACCAACTTTAACACTTCAATCTACCCATTTTCTAGTTAACTATCAATTATGTTAAATTCAGAGCAATTGTAAGTCCTATTACGATGCATAATATTACTATTTGTTTGACCATCCCATTACAATGTTATCATATTTTTTCAATTTTAATGCATTTTAGATATAATTTGTGACATATATACTTTACGTATAATTGTATTAAAATATTTTAGGACACCATATTAAATTTCCTTTTTCCTTAAAAAATATTATCACACGAAAAGATTTTTTTTTAGTTCTAATTAATTTTTAATATGGGAAACTAATTTTTTAGTTTTTTTGGTATTTTATAAATCCTTACAAACTCATCCTTTGTTCGTGTAGTAATCCTGTATATTCTAGAAAAAACACGAATTATAGATATGTATATGTGTATATAAAATATAACATGCCATTGTTATTTGATATTTTTACCTATTATAAACTATTAACAATTTGAATATTTTAATTATATCTATTATTGCCAAATTTTGAAATTTTAGGATTTTTAAATCCTATCTTTTTAATTCAAATATTTTTCGTAATCTATTATAACAATTAATATTTAGTAAAACAAATTATAGATAATGTATAACGAATAAAGTAAAAATAATTTAAACTATTGTAAATTTGAAAATACTTCATCAACCGTCGTCACTCATAACTTTATTCGATCTGATTTTTCACGCCAACCATTACAGTTGGCACTTAATAAACTGTAAACCAAAAATTCATCACTTTGTCATCGTAACACGCGTCAACAAAATTGTGTATTTCTACTAATATTTTTCATATGATGAAATTCTTGATGTTAAACAATTAATTATCACATTATAAATAAAAACCGCAATCAACTGATAAGTCCAAAAATTCATGAATTAATGCTTATATCAACTTGTTTAGAAAAAGCTGATGTATCGTTGATTTTTTAAGCAGTCAGAATAAAACTGACGTTACAACTATTTTCAATTATTTTTTATGCACGATGAAATATCAATGAAAAATGATTTTTTTATAATTATAAAATTTATTTTGAGCTACATTATGTTATCTTATAACAATTAGACAAGAATGTAGTAACCAAGTGGAAAATTACTAAAATAAAATAATAACAAAATAATTTTAATGACAACGGAAAAGCGACAAAAGAGTTTTACACATAGTGGCGACTAATTTTTAGCCAAAGGCAACGACATCTGTATATTAATAACATTATATATGAAATATTTCGGAAAAAACCAACAGTATACGACATTTTCAATATATTTTCACATTTTCATTTAGACAAGTATTTTTTAATGGATTATTATTGATATCAAAAACAATTTTATTAACTTACAAGTGTTGACTTCACTCTAAAAAAAATTTTAAAGTAATTATCACTAACCGTTATATTTTTTGTGAAATTGGGAACTTTGCACCAAAATATAAAACATCCTTTATAAATACTTTTGCTTTATTCCATTAAATTATCAAAATTCAATCCAATTACTCCAATGATTATAATCATTGGAGATAATTATCCTAGACAGATTTAAACTAAAAAAAAACAGATATAAAAAGCTATATGGCTTTAAGTATTTTATTTTATATTGATTGGATTAATTTGATTAACAGTAATTTAGTATTAAAATCTTAAATTTAACAAAATTGAAGTTTTATAAGAAGATCAATACAAGTTTTTTCGCCGTTAAGTATTATAGACCTTGTAACTTTATAGTTGTTAAAAACTATTAAATTTATTAAATATTTAAAGCTTAGTTTAAACAGTTTCAATCAAGGACGAGGAAATCAATACTAACCTGAGATATCATATATAATATCTCAAAATATAAGTTTACGCCTAGGGATATACTATTCATGTGGTGTAAATAATAATTTCACGACCTATTCCCCTTCTCAAAGTAATAATGTATAACAATCAATGGTGCAAAAAAGGAGGCTTATTTCGCCACTTTGTTTAAACATTTAAAAACTTCCACGGAAAAGATTATAATTACTCAATTTTAATAGTTTTTGTGAATATTCATCTCAAAAATTATAATCTGAACAAATTTGTTTAATCTGTTTAAATCAGGATTGCTGAAAAAAATGTTAAAAAAAAATCTGTTTAAAATAAAAAGTTAAGAACATTTCAAATGTCCTTGAAGGCCAATATAAATTTGAAAATGTTAAATGTTTAAAACGTAACAAAGTTGGTTTAAAGTTAAACCAGACTTAACGTCTCCCTTAACTTATTTTTTTCTAATTTTCGTTTCTATACTGCAAAAATAAAATAATTCGAATTGTATTTAATTTAAATTAGTGTTTAAATTTCATAAATATTACAATTCAGTGTTATCATTTACTATTCTTACGATTTTTATATGAACCATTGTAACTTCTTTGGATGGGGTACTATTATTTTATATTAGCAAAAAACAAAATGAAATCGGTAGAAATTGTATTTTTGGAAAGACAGATGGCACCTCTTAATCACTGACAACTTTTCACCCTGTAATCCAACTATAAATGAGATTCCAATCAAGTTACTGAACTTTGAGTTTAATCTGTTACTAGTTTTCGTTTTACTTGAGCGATAGGAAAATCCGATAATAAACATCGCATGTTGTTCACTTCAAACTTAACGAACGAAGCGTAAGAAATTATAAAGTGGTGCATCTAAAAGTTAGACTGCTATCTACAAAACTTCCTTCGGAAACGATTGAAATTTTTTTTTAATTAGAGTAAATAGAGTATCGAATTTTTTCATTATGATTTGTCACCATTCAATGAGTTATTAACAGTTCCAAAAATAATCAACACAAGGATAATGCCGGCATGATTAATCTTTGTTATCGGAGTCGAACCTAAGCTTCGTTCAAAAATAAATCTATTGGTTGGCATTCGCTGTCAGTTTTAATTTTACTTTATTGAAAATTTAAATCGTGCCGTTGCTAGTCTGTGCTAAGCCTTTCGCGTTGTCACGATAAACTCATTCGCATACAATTATTATTCTGTAGCCATCAAGGTCGCAACATAATAAATAAGGTCCGCATTATTTTCGAAATTTATGCGACGACCCGCGTCCATAGCCAAACACTTCTATACAATATGTTGACAAAACGAACCCTCCGACGACACAATTATTATTAACCTATTAAAGACGCGCGACGCTACGCTCAAAGGCAGTCACTCATCCTGGATCAACAATGTTGGTTTTGTTGGCAGTGGAGTTTGGGCGCAAATAAAACTATTACTAAAAAAATATTTGCATAACGACAAAGTGCGGTTGTAGGCGGTCCGTGGCCCGTTGATAACCACCTAAATCGACAACTGTATACAGCAAAACTTCTGCATATAGGGGACGACGCACGATAGTAAAAACAATAATTAGTAGGTTAGACCACCCGCATGTCAAACGGTAGTAAGTAAAGTGCGTGCGGCCTACGCGTTTGTTAGTATATGACTTTGTATCCTCACTGCAGAGGGCGACAACCGACGTCGGTGGGAGCGCTCACAGGTATCGGCAGCAGGTACCGTAGCAAGCCATGATCCACGTGCTGTTCATGGGTAACTCAATTGCTAGTGACAACGGTCGTTCGACCACCGACAGCTGTGCAATGGACAAACTTGAAGAAGACGTGGAACGGCTGAAAGTGTCCATGAGGGAGAAGGATTCCAAGATAGACAACCTCGGACAAGCTGTCGATGAAATTCGGGTGAGTTCTATGAATGTCCACTGAAAATCGGGCAAAAAATCACATATTTTATTTCGCTAAGATAATTTAGTTTGTTATGTCAAAAAAAAATCGATTGACCTAGAAATACAACGAAGGACCACTAGACTTTTCACGTAGAAACGAAGGTAAAAGCGTTTTGTTCTTACTGAACGTCAAATAGCGTTTTTCATATTTTATAGTGCGTGTTGGTCTTTTTATTATTATTTTTTTCCTCGTAAAATTATAGATTTAATAATGAAAAAAAAAATCCTTAAAAACGTTAGAAAATATGAAATTTACATCAAACTACACACGATTCTCTATGAATCATTACTGTTATGGAATTTAAACTCTTTTACTCTAATATATCCACAATTTTTTTTAAAAATCTAAGATTAAGCAAAGTATTTTTTTCTGGCTGCATAATTGCTAATGTTATTAAATAAGGAATAAATTTTACAAAACTTATTCGTGGGAGAAACTTTTTCATTTAAAAATACGTATGAGTTGTGCATAAAATAAACTGAGTATTTTTAACCTATGCTATTATATTTGACCAAATTTAAGTATCGGCCTGAACAGTAGCGTTCTCCAGGTGTTATTTTAGAAAGGAATTATGTATAAGAAGTTCATTAATTACCTTCTCCAAAATACAACTTCATCATAAATTTATTTTCATCATGGGAGATGTTATTCCCCACATCACCTACATGAATAAACCCATGAGCCTGAGAATTTTTCCTATGTATAATCTTATCCATTGAAAAAATTCTGACCTTTTTTACAAAATGTGTAATTAGCTAGGAAATTAAAAATTTAAGGTCAATGTAATAAGTCAATAACATGATTTATTTTTATTTTAAGTTAGGTAGGTGTGGGTAATAAGGCTTAACTAGACCTTATACAAAGACTAATATAACCTAAGCCTTATTACTTACCTTATTTAAAAATAATACGAAAAATACTTTCAAAAAAGTTATAATTCTGTTAATTTCAATAGCGATTAAAATGAACTTTAAGGGTGTAAAAAATAAATGAAAAAACATTGGATAATAGAGTTAGAGAGTCCATAACTCATAGACGAAAATTTGGGGATATTAAGGGCTTTTAAATAACTAAAACTATAAACGAACATCTCAATTTCTTTGCTAATTATGTAATTATTTTTAAGCAAAAATTTCAATTGTGGCCATGAGTAAAAATTTAAGAAGCCCCAAGATTTAAACTGAATGCGCACATATGGCTCTTCTAGATACATAATTACATATTTAAATTGAATTCATTATATCCATGAAGCGAAGCTGAGAGGAAATTGATTTTACCATGATATGTTTTTTTTTGTGTCTATTCATATAAATAGACAGTTCTCACTGGGCCGATATTGATGATATATACATCAAAAGAATACGATTTTAATGTAGTGGATCTTTTCAATATCAAAAATTGACAAAAATCTCTCAATTTTAGGAATTTAGAAAAGTGTTTTAAAAATAGGCAGTCATCAAATTCATGAAAATCTAATAGAAAATTTGATTACAAGAAGGGTTTAAACAAGATGCCTACAATTATTTTTTCATTTTACTTGTTGATAATATTCCATTATGTCTGCATATATTAAACCTATAACAAATTAAAATTTATTATGTAAACTATAATCTTCTTTTTCTTCTTCCTCGCCTTAATCTCAACTACTTAGGGTCGGCCACCCTTATTCTAAACTTCCACTTGACACGATCTCCCACATCCTCTACGCTCACATCAGCTGTCCTCATATCGTATTCAATAACATCTCCCCATCTCGTTTTTGATCTTCCTTCAACATTCATTTCTTCAACTGTTCTTACGGCTTCCGATTCTTCTCTTCTCATAACTTCCAACTTCTCAACTTCAAGTGCACAAAAAAATTCTTCTATGGGAAATTTGCCGGTAAGAAAAGAAAAAAAATACTTTGTTAATAAATTTTGGAAATGATCCAGAATTTCTGCGTCCTTTAAATCTAAATCAAATAAAAGTATAAAGTTTGTATAAATCGTTATTCCAAAACAGAAATTTAACAGATTCGCATAGAAGCGTTTTTATGATAGTAATGTTAATCAATGTCAGATATCATCTATACTAAAGATAAACTATCTATTGCCCTGAAGCAATGCCTAACGGCAGTTCCAGGGCGGTCCACATTAAAGTCGAGAAGGAGGGGAAAAAAAAAAAAAGATATCATCTATACTTGTCCCCAATGTGCTTGTTTTATTTTTAATTTTTAATATTGTATGAATTTTCATGGTAATGACCGTATCTAGAACGCGCTAAATACTTTTTTACTATACTATTTAAAAAAGGCACAGACAAACAGGGGCGATCCATTTTTTACCCCCATATAACCACCACTCGTTAGTTTATTCAACAGTCAAATATCTAAACTGAAATTTCTCAATGAAATTCAAACCCTAGATACTTCTTAATGTGAACAATAATTGATGGCCATTTTATTGTAGGTTATGTTATCATTTTTACTATAGGGGCCATCCATAAATTACGTCACACAAATTTTAGAACCTTTAATAAACCTCTCCCCCCGTCCTTGTGAAAGTTTGTCACATTTTTAGAATACACTACCTCTCGATGTGATGTCACACATTTTTCAAACTTATGCATGTATTTAAAAATAATCAAAAGAAAACAGTTATTTTCATATTTTTCTTATTTTTATTAAACAATTTTTAATAAAATCAACATAAAGTTAATAAAGTATTTTTAATTTTAGCATGTGACGTCACAAAGCTTTTGACTCCCTCCTTTCTCTGCCCCTTGTCACACTATGTCACTTTACGGTGATACCCTCCCACTAATTAACTTGTGACGTAATTTATGGATGGCCCCTAGTGATATCAAATAAAAATGTATTTATTTTATAAAAATATAAAATTATTTCAAAAATATTTTATTTAAATATGCCTATTACTTCAATATATCTATTAAATATTAAATAAATGTTTATAACTGTGATAAAAGTATTTTTTAATTATTATTAAATTTCAGACAATGTTAACATAATTAAAATTTAACGATTTGGGTGCATTAATTCACTTACATCAAATGACTGAATAATTTAATTGTCTCTCTATATTGGTTGTGTACATTTTTATGTGTCCATTCTATATATTCTGTACGAAAATAATCATTAAAATATTAAAAATACGACTGCTAACAAATATTTTCATTGAAATGATTATAATTAAAAATACAGATCCTTTAACAATTAATTATGTATTAGACTCTTAATTATCAATTAAACATTTTTATACCTTGGCGGTAGGAAAAGTGAGGTCGAAAAATATCTAGTGATGAATATAGCAACGCCTGCGCTCACCTCCAGCCAACATTTTAAATTGTTAATAACTATTGAAATACTGGTTCAAAAGTTATCATTTTTTTTTTAATTACATATTTTTTGATTTTATAAACTAATTAATTATATGTTTTAAAAAACATAAGGTTGACATTCTTATTAGGCATAAAGAATGAACATTAAAAGTATTTTACAACAGATAAATGAAAAAAAATATGTAACTAACAAAACCCCCCAAAAATATTCACAAAAAAATTTTCAATTAAAGAGAAAAGAGTGGCTAGTGTTTAAATAACCTCTCTATATTTCCATGTTTTCACACATATAAAAAATAACTCATATTCTGTAGATTAACAATAGTTAAATTATTTTCCATTAATTCATAATAATTCTGCGAAACAAGAAATTTATCAAATTAATGTCTACCACCTTAATAAAAATGCTTTATCAATAGAGTAAATAATTTACCTTCTTTATCGTTGCCACAGTTAAATTGTAGTAGAACAGGTATAAACTAATCTAAAAGCAATGGTTATTTAAATGCACCATAATAGATAAAACACAATTCAATGACATCCTGTGCGTGTATCGTTGACCTATTTTGAATGGTCATACGCTCAGATTAAAAAGAAAAATTCGCCGGTTATTTGGCGATAAGAGAACCCGTTATAAATTACTCTTATTCTCTTGTGTATACAATATTATTTTACAATTGATTGCTCGCCAAACGATTTATGTTTGTTCACATGTTTACAGAGTATGATTGAACAATCAGTTGTAAATCAAAATGTTCTAAAAATTCAAAGTCGCGTGGATAAGAAAAAAGGAGTGTCTGGAGAATGTTCCAGCCTGGTTGAAATACCTTTACCATTACCTAAACAAACCAAATCCATCAAGTAATAAAGCTTTTATTATAATGAACTGTAGTGACAGAAATATTAATAAACTACATGAATATATTTCTAATCAGTTCCAAACATTTGATAAAAGAAGCTCTATGCAAGAATCCGTTTTTGAAAAACTTGAATACCGCACAAATGTCAGAAATTGTGGACGTTATGTACCCAAAAGACTTCGATGCAGGATCTTATATTATTAAAAAAGGCGAACCGGGTAAGCATAAAAATATTGAGAAATTATATCAATTTAATGAAAAATGCTAAATTGATTCCAGGTTGCTGTCTATACGTGGCCGATGAAGGTAAGTTTGATGTGATCCAGAGCGGCCGAGTGGTGGATTGCATATGGCCAGGAGAAGTATTCGGAGAGCTAGCTATTTTATATAATTGTCCGCGAACTGCTTCTATAAGAAGTAAATGATTTCAAAACAATTAAAAAATATAAACGAAATTAATTTAATAATTGACCCAATATATATCTAATTATTTGATATTTTCACAGCTACCCAAGATGCAAAGGTGTGGATACTAGAAAGAGTAGCTTATCAAAAAATAATGAAAACATCTGCTATGAAAAGGTTTGATGAAAGAGTAGGATTCCTCAAAAGCGTACCATTGATGAAAGACCTCGACGAAGAGATTTTATGGAAAATCTCTGATGTACTAAAAGAGGTATGCACTATAAATAACAGATTTGTCTTCCTGTGAGTTTAATAAATCATTATTTTTAATTCTATAATTAAATTACCCAGGAGTTTTATCCAGAAGGACATTATATAATAAAACAAGATACTGTGGGTGATAAATTTTATATTCTTAGTGAAGGCAGGGTAAAAGTGACAAAACTAAATAAAGGTATCAATTAAAGAGAATCTATTAAACCACAACTTAATACAGATATGACGTTCACAATAAGATCTTGTTATAGGCGATGATGAAGAGGAGGAATTTGGTATACTTGAACAAGGTGAATTTTTTGGAGAGGTAGCGTTACTCAAAGAAGATAAAAGAACTGCCAATGTCGTTGCTATGCATCCAGGAGCCGAATGTCTCACATTGGACAGAGAGTAAAATAATGGATTTAATTTTAATAAATTTTATTATAACTACTTGTCTTTAGTATAATTTTTTCGTTTATAATATATATTTTCAGACCTTTTATACATTTCATTGGAAATCTCGAAGAATTAAAAAATAGGAAGTACACCGAAAATTCATCCAAAACTGAAGCTAACAAACTTTCTGAGAGTAAGAAATGATTTTAGGAAATTTTACAGACACATATCTTCAGATTTTATAAGGAAATGTCAAATTTTTGCCCGAATTATTTAAAGCCGCTTGCGAATTATTTCTCAAAAATTCAGCCTTATTACTCTTAATATAAAAATTATTATCACAGGTTTTTTTCTAAATTTATAATTGATAATATATAATTTTCAATTAAATTTTATACGAAAGAACTTATATTCATGAAGAAAATTAAACATAAAATATTAGTTCCCTATTTCATTGAATAAAAATTAATTTATGCCACATTTCTTTTATTTTTATAAACTAGCTTATTACAAAGAACGGGCTTTCTAAAAGTATGGCCCGATCAACAAGAGTCTGAATTGATTCAAATATTTATTAAAAATTAAACTGGAACAAATGATCAAGTTACCACGCCTAAAATGACACTTAAAATTCTATCAAATAACAAGAAATAATAATGTATCATATTTTATTGCTTCATAGAAATATCCTATCCAGAATTATTTCGTGTTGAACTCGACGACTTTGATACAATCGCAACGATTGGTGTTGGAGGATTTGGCCGAGTAGATTTGGTATGTTTAAAACTCAATAGGGACAGATCGTACGCCATGAAGAAACTCAAGAAACAACACATCGTGGATATGCAGCAACAAGAACACGTGTACAACGAGAAAACTATTCTTGAATCGTGTTCTAATCCATTTATTGGCAAGTGAGTCCAATTTCATATCTGTGTATTATAATATTTTGAATAAAAATGAAAGTAAATTGAAGTAAGCTACAAAATAAATTTCGTAGAAAAAAAAATTACTCAAGACCTCAAATACCTGTAATTAAATAATATAATTTAAAATAATTATTATTTATTTTTATTAGACTTTATCGTACATATAAAGATGAAAAATACGTTTACATGTTGATGGAAGCGTGTCTAGGTGGTGAGATCTGGTCGTTATTACGAGACCGTAGGTGTTTTGATGACAATGCTGCTTGTTTCGTAGCGGGATGTGTGTTGGAAGCACTTGACTTCTTGCATGACATTGATGTTATCTATAGAGATCTAAAACCAGAAAACTTACTTCTAGACCGAGAGGGATTCGTCAAACTGGTATCTATCTTCTATCTATTTAAGTTCTAGATATACAATAAAACATGAATTGTGATAACTATTAATTTATAGGTTGATTTTGGTTTTGCTAAAAAACTACAACCTCGTGGTATGAAAACGTGGACGTTTTGTGGCACACCCGAGTATGTGTCACCAGAAATTATATTAAATAAAGGTCATGATCGAGCAGTTGATTTCTGGGCATTGGGAATACTTATTTATGAACTACTAGCTGGAATGTAAGTATTAAATAAATAAATAATTATATAGTTGTTTTAATGATTGAAAAGAATTTGACATATAAAACTTGGACAGAGTTTAGAAGAGGGCTTTAGAGCCTTAGTCTTTTCAAAACATCAAGATGATTATATAAATAATGAGGCGTGATTGTTGGATAAGCAACGTTCTCTATGAAGGAGTTAAAACAAAATGGAGTCATTTCATTAATAAATTTCAAAATCCACAATTAAAAGGACTCCATTACATTGTATCTAATCAATGGGCACATTTTTGTTTAATCGATTTCACAAAGGATGTGGCTTATCAACCAATCACAGCTCTCCATTTCAACCCAGTATAGAGGTCTCCACCAATGAGATGACTCCATTTTGTTTTAACCCTTCATAGAAGGCGTGGCTTAACCAATAATCACATACCTCATCATTTTTTATACCCAAAGGATGACCAAGCCCGTCGCCGGGCATGAGCTCCTCCAAGAACGCGGCCGCCCGCTCGAACCCAAGTGTCGGATGACCATGCTCCGATAGCGGACTCACCTCTCGTCGTTTCCTCCAAGAGGTGAGTGGACCAGGTCCTTCATAGGACCCGATCGGTTGGACAGGTGAGTGGACCAGACTCACGGTGGATGACTTATCGTCTCACCCAAGTGATGTCCTGCCACAGCTGCTTTAACGAGTACTTGCACCGTATTCGCATAGCCGCCTCGCCGACGTGCGACCACTGTTCGGATCTCCCACGGGAGGCTGACAGCGCTCTGCATACCCTCTTCCGGTACGAGGCGTGGGCCCAAGTGCGGGACTCTTTGGAGTACTGAATTGGGTCAACGTTCCTAGTCGGGTCCATGGTAGACCTGATGTTGGGGAGCCGGGAGGCATTGAGGTTCGTCCAGGCGTTCGCCGAATCCGTCTTAAAACAGAAAGAAGAAGCGGAATGCCTGAGACAGAGGCAGCCACGTCACGCGGTACAGGAGAACCTGAGGCGCTGATTTAGGCCGGCGCCTTAGGTTCTTGTTTTTGTGTTATTTGTGTTTTGTGAGTTATTTTGCCAGCCCTCCTTAACGGTTCCTACTCTGGGATCCGACTAACGGGCTTTTGATTTAAAGCTCTTGATTAATTTCGGGCTGATTCACAACGTAGTGGTGTGAATTATAGAGACGGCGTGGGCCGCCCTAAAGTAATGCCTAAAGGTAGTTCCAGGGCAGCCCACATTAATGCCGATCGTGTTAAAAAAAAAAGGATGACCACGCCACCAATTTCCCATGAGGTCAAAATGGGCGTGCCCTCATATTTCAAAAGGAACTCTATAACACTACTCACATCCAAACTTACAAACATGTATGTATGTGTAATTTTGAACTAAAGACCGGTGAATTTATTTTAAAAAATGCATTTACAATTACCCCACTTTATCTTATAAGTTGAAGTATTGTTGGTATAAAAATTATAGTAAATCTAGCGAAAAATATCAAGAGTTATAAAAGCACATTCAACTCTTTGAACTCGATTATATCAAAATTAAAAAAATATAACATTTCTTGTATTCTAAAAGTTTAATATATAAATTTTATTACTAGACCACCATTCACTGGTGACGAACCCATGCAAATATACAATTCAATACTTAAAGGTATAGGGGCTGTATCCTTCCCAAGACAAATAAATCGAACGGCTCAGAATCTTACTAAGCAGTTGTGCCGAGTTGACCCAACAGAAAGATTAGGTTACCAAAAAGGTGGAATTCAAGACGTCAGAAGACACGAGTAACATTTTATAATTGATTTTTTTAATTTACCAAAATAAGTAATAAACAATTAATAAACAAAAAATTTGTTTAAGATGGTTCAAAGGATTTGATTGGTCAGGTTTAAGGAATAGAACTATAGTTCCTCCGATTGTACCACATGTAAGTTATTTGTTAAAAATATCATTTGATATTATTTATTTTATTAAAATAACTTAATCAAAATGGCGTAATGTGACGCAGTGATCATTCAGTCGCTGCCTTTGCATTGACGTCCAGCTGCATTGTTTGGCTATATGGGAGCTTTAACGGTGACATACACTGTCACTTTGTCGGCTCCCTCAGCCATGATGTGGTTGCTTTAGGTCGATAGCCGGTATTAAAATCCTATTAAATCGTCAGGTAGAGACAATCCCAAATAATATAATTAGGAAATAAGTAGATGACAATGATCAAATTAATTTAATAGGTGTTTGTTTTTAGATAAGTAATCCACTGGATTTCTCAAATTTTGACACATATTCGGATGACGGAGACATCCCTCCAAATGAATTATCCGGCTGGGATTCAGAATTTTAATGAATCATAATTATTACTTAACTCTTATCCGTCCGATGGATATACGAATTTATTTTACAAATATTGCAGGAATTAATATAAGTATATTTATGAATTATATTTTAGATAATTTGTTCAGTTGTATAGTTATTTATGTGAATTAATTAATTTGTACTTTTAAATTATGTCTTCCAAATGATTATAGACTTCATATTACAACACAATATATTTTTTATTTTTAATAAATAAATAAATACTTTATAAATTTATAATTTTATTAAGCGCTATAAATACATTTATTCGATTTAATTCTATAAAAAGAAAGTTCAATGGAAAGTGGAAGAAAACATATAATAAAATAATTTTAAGTATAAATAACAACAAAAAAAAAAAAATTAAAGTTCATTTAGTCAAATAGAACGGTTACCATTGTCAAAAGCATAAGTCATAAAAATTTAATACTTTTTGAATTACTAATACAAAAAAGAAAAGACAAATAATGTTGTGAAGCATATGCATATATAAGCCAACATTATTGGATACAAATATATAAATTAAGCATTCACTAGGTAATTGGAAAGTTTCCTATATTCAATATATTAGAATCAATATGATATCACAAACACGCGTGCCTAGCAAAAATAATTTAACATTATTTATAATTAAAAAATAGTTTTAAGAAATATCATTCTAAAATAAATGTCTAATCAGCACCACCCTGAACAGTATTATTTTCATCTTTTTTTTTAGATGTATTTGCATTTCCTGATTGGAAATTATTTTTGTTTCGCTTAGATTTTTTTCCTTTTTTACTAACTCCATTAATATTTTTAAGATCTTTTTTTTCTATAACTTCTTTCACTTCTGCTGCATATTTATCATCTAAAGTATAAAGCAAAAAATAGCATAAATTTTTTAAAAATTTTAATTTCTTTATTTTAATATTTTTAAGATTAGAACAACTACTCCAAAATTTCTTGGAATAATTTCACAAACACTAAAGAACTTCATCCTTATCCAAGTTTTTATATTCATATTAAGAATATGTTATATTTATGATACTTAGTATGATATTGTGAATAATTTTTGTTCAATAGTTTTGAAAAATTGTTCAAAACTGAATTAATATTTTACACAACAAAAAACTTGGCTAATACTATAAAACTAATCAGTTTTGTTTATTTTAGTTTTAAACTATCACTTAATGTCAAACTTCTTTTTTTTACACCCTTTATTAAAATAATAATCAGCTCAACAATTGTAAATAAATAATAAAAAGTATAACAGTAACAATACTATGTTAAAAAGGTACAATAGTTATGACTAATTATTGGTATACTCTAAAATAGAGTGAAATTAAACATATCTAAAATCTCTGCTAACAGAGCTCAGGGAACATTTTAAAACACCAAAAATTCTTAGCAAGCATGTGAATAATAAGGAATTAAGTTTTTTCATATGGATATAACAAGATGANAATAATTATTGGTATACTCTAAAATAGAGTGAAATTAAACATATCTAAAATCTCTGCTAACAGAGCTCAGAGAACATTTTAAAACACCAAAAATTCTTAGCAAGCATGTGAATAATAAGGAATTAAGTTTTTTCATATGGATATAACAAGATGAAGAAAATGAAAAAGAGCCATATACTATATTAGCTTAGATAACGAATTTAAAAATGAGAAGGGATGAGAGCCCCAGAATGTTATGGTAATATAGTGTAAGACCAGTGGGCAGCAGTTGAGAGAATAAAACAGAAATAAGGAAGCCATCTCACCTTACTATATTGCTGTACCCATAACGTTCAAACATATCTATATCTTTATAATGAATATTTTAATTGATTAGATACATCAAATTAAAAATTAAAAATCTTACCAAATAATTTTTCATTATTTAGATTTTTCTCAACAACTATTTGCTCATTAAAAGACTTTATAAGTTCTTCTTCAACCTTATCAGCTTGTTTTTCTGCATCACCATTTTCAGGTATTATATGACTAGATTCCTAATAAAATTCAATACAATTAAAATGAACTACAATTAATGTTAAAAAAAGCATTAGTACTTACTTTTTTATTAGAAAGTGATGAATTGCGACCAAGTGATCCATCTCTAGAAGGACCAAGTTCTTCTTTTAAAGAATCAAATCCTGATTGATCTAAATGTGTTTTAGCAACTGCTTTTTCCATATCGTCAGTTACAATTTCAATATTATGGATGCATTGATTAATTATATCTTCACGATTTATATCTCTTAGAGCTTTTTCTAAAGAATTTCCAGTAGCTTGTTGACCAAAAGTTTGTAACCACAACCTCAACATAACCATAGCTTGTCTAGGTGGATTATCAGGATATTCTGATTTAATAATACTTATATCTGATTGTAAAATACCAAGTTCAATAGCTAATTCAGACCAATTATCGCCTAACATATTAGATATATCTGACAAACGAATATCTGCACGATGAATAGTATCAGTTTCTGGTTCTACAAAATACAAAAAAGGTATTGAAAGGTATTTAAATATAAAGATGCCATTTATAATTCTTACCATAACCATTATCATAAATATTATAACTTCTATCTAGACTTAGTAAATCTGATTCTGATTTTGTGGATTCATTAACAATATCCTCTGGAATAGCAACATTTAATACACAAAGTGGTGTTTGAGCTGGTTCACCACGACTAATTTTAGGTTCACGCATGAATAAAATTCTGGCAACATTAGTGTCATCTAAATCTCGTAAACGTACAGTAAATGGAAGACGATTTTCACGAAAAGCTTTGAATTTAAAATCAAGTTGTTCACCAGATTTATATATAGGTAATAAGTTTCCAGCAAATTCCACAAATATATCTTTATTTTGCAATACTTCCACATCTCTACTCTTAGCTACTTCAACAAAATGCTCTTGATTTTCTAATGTTTTTTCTTCCTTATCATCAGTCATACAAAATACTCTGAGTCGCGCTTCAATTGCCTCTGTTCTTTTAGCAAACACTACAAATCTAGACAGCAAAAATAAAATATTGAACATCAAAATTTTGATATAAAACAATAATACTATTTTTTATACTTTGCCATAAATGGTACATAATTTGCTTCAATGAAAAGTTGTGTAGCTATGTTCTTTACTTGGCTAACATTTCTGCAGTCAATTAACCAAAATCTTGCTGATAATGTCGTAGTAAATGTTACACAATCCTTAACAAATGTTAATGGTGTTCCACCAGTTACATCATCCCACTGAGCTTTTGATTGACCCCCTATAAGTAAATATGTATAAATATAACATTAATTGTAATTTTTAGTTAAAAAGTATAAATTTTAATCTTGATTATGACTTATTTAGATTTGTAATAGTAAGAGATCCCTACATCACTTTTTACTAGGTCACTACAATTTTTTTTAATTACTCAGCCTAAAACTAACCTCTCATAAAATTATACATTTAATAGAAATTACCTGACATGCTACAAAGAAGTCTAAGAGTTGGAGCATCACCTGAATACTGATTAATCATTCCTTTAGTAGTAGCTTGTGGTAAAGGAATAGTTAAAGTAATTGCTTTATGAAATTTTCTTCTTCTGGGCTCAATAGTTACAACAGGTGATACAGCTACACGATTACCAAATAATTTGGTAACTAAATCAAAAGGAATAGGTTGTGCCTGTAATATTTTTTTAATAATTTATAAGTTTTCTATTCATAATACAATTTACGATAGAAATATATATATACAGAGTGTTCAGTAAGTTAGGAAACAGGTAAATTATTACAAACAATGGAGAACAACAGTTATCCATTTCCTTACCTACTGAATACTATATATATACTCAGCTACTTAAATAAAAATAAATTCAGATTTTGTATCTTCATTTTTAAGAAAACTAAACATAAAATTCATAATTATATTGTAATTCTTACTTGAAGGCCAACTTTAATCCGTTTTGTTAATGCATTAGGAGGGAATAATGCTTGTACTTGGGGAACAACAGTAGAAGATATAACTCCTCCTTCAGGACCAACAGGATGAATTTCTTGACGTAACCTTGACACAATAGCAAAGTATTGTGGAAAATCTGTAGTCAAAATGCGTTCTATACGACTAGTTTTAAGATCTTCAATTTGCCTTAATTCTTCACCACCTGCAAAGCTATCATTTAAAACTTCCTGAACAGCCTCTTCATTGGCTTCTAAAGTGTGATCTTTCCATGTAGATCCATTGTCAGATCTTAAAACAACTAATTCTCTTTCACGACCTCGCATAGAAGCAAAATGAGGTACTTCAATAATAACTGGTCTGTAGCATTAAAAAGTTACAAATTACAACATGCAAACAACTTTTATTTTATTATACACACCCAAGAAACTTAGCACCGGTAGGACCTAGTTCAAGTATTCTGCTAGCTAATGCTTCTCCTTCCATAAGTGGTGGTGGATTAACAAGTTTGTCTCTTCGTAAATATCGACAAGTAACTCGCATTGGACTAGGAGCTTTTCTAGGAGGAATGATAACTCTTACACCAGATTGTCTGCAACCCCTCATTGCACCGCCACGAGCATCTACTAAGAAACTCACCAGGAAACTAAAAATTGAAACACATAATGTTAATTTTACTAAAATTATTTTAAAAAAACAATTTTTAAAATGTGCTGACTAAACTTAATAATTAGTGTAATAAAATTAACATTATAATGTGAATAAAACCATGCTTTTAATAATAAAATTATTCATGCTAAAAATTTAACAAAACTAAATCTAATATAAATAAATTATGTATACAACTTATTTTAAAAGTTTCTATAAACAACTATATACAAATATTCCATAGAATATTAAAGGAACATACATTTATACACATTACTTAACATTAACTTACTTTTTCCAATGATTTTGTCTGTTCACACGCCATATCCATTCAAATTTAAATTAAAAACAAATTATTTAAAATTAGTGCAATATTTTACAATGACAGATTTTATAGTTTAATTAAAAAATATCTATTAACAAGATATTTGAAATAATTGCATATTCACATTATTTAAAATTGAGTTGTATATATTTAATTAACTTTTATAATATAATGGAAATGTTAAAAATAAAGTTGCGTTTTTAAGTAAAATAAATACAACTTTTGAAAATAATACAAAATGTTGTGTCCAATGTTAAGATTTAGAAGTTTAAATAACTATACATTTACTATAATAGTGTAAATTATCTATAAGTCCTAACAATAATGTGCAGTAATTATAATTTTAATGTGCTAAAATATCTTAAACAAATGTGAGTATTTATAAAATTAGTGATATTTTAGTAGAAATATTTAGTTGATTAGCACGCACACCAATTGTACTACATTCAGAGCACAGTTGCAAAACATTAATAGAAAAAATGTATTACATCAAAACAAAAGAAAACTAGAAAAATAACACTAATAAAATGGTAAGAATTTACATTAAAAGTATTTTGAGTTAATTTTAAATGTGTTTCATTCAAAAACAATCACTCAATCTACCTTTCACGCCACATTCCTGTTGTCTTTCCATGAGGACCAAGCAATGCCAACGATCTTTCTAGACTATGCAACCTGTCGGTATAAAATTTTATCGCGAGGTGTTTAGTATTATTTTTCATAAATACATAAGATGCAGTGATATTTACTCAATAAACACATTCTGGAAGTTATCAAAAATGTTTTCTAATATATTCAACCCAAAAATAAAAAATTTATTTTTTCCAACAATTTGTTATAAAAATAAATATTTTTAATAAAATATATGTTGTATATTGTATATAATAATGTATCCTTTTAATAAAATTATATTTTTTAATTATTTCACCTTTAAAACAAAAAAAAACAGAATTAATTATGAAGAAACTTAAATATTTAGTGAAAATAATTCTTTGATAACATAAAATAATTAAATTATTGGGTTAAAGAATATAAAAATTTCAATGAAATTATCTTATAATATAGGAAATAATACATTTTTTTTTATAATGCACAACTTTATAGATATTGAAAAAAATGACAATAAACCTGTCTATAATATTTTAATATTTAGAGTCACATTAAGATTATAAAGTTTAACTTTATAATTTTAACTTTTCACACTGCACTACCAAAAAAATTACTTGTTTTTTACTTTACTTTTCCTTACATTAAACCAATATTATTTAACTTCTTAACAAAATTCTAATTTATAAAATAACTTTAATTGAAAATATGATTATTATTTCTGAAAAATAGGCAATACTACCAATAAAAAATATTTAAAAAATAATTTAAACAAATACACACAACTAAAAACTGTATGACCTAAATTGTATTTTAGGGATATATTTAGACTTTATCAAATTATAAATATCATGATTTTAATGGAAAATAACACACACATATAAATATATATATATAAACTCTAAAAATATTTAGTCACCATTAAAAAATTGTTTGTATTATTCCTTTTTATTTCTTAAATATATATTATAAAATTTAATTTCTCAACTTTGTGCTATATACACACTATATCATCTACGTGACAACTAATATAACTTATGATCTACATAACATTTTATACTTTTTTTAAAACCATATTTTGATATTATAGGAATGTATTTGGACTAGGAATTAGTTTGTGCGGTTTTACAAGAGATGACGCAACTGGCTTATTGTTCCATTGTTTCGTTTATAGAAACATGCGTTTAAAATCTTCTATCATTGGGAATCTTTTTCAGTATACATCATTTAATTGAAGTGTAAACAAAGATTTTTTTATTTAACTGAAAATGTCGAGTTTTGTGCCGGATAAAGTGTTTTTGCGGGGAGTTCCTCTTCATTATTTTATTATGAAGAAAAGTGCTACCGAAAGTCATCGAATTTTGGTAGAAGTTTATGGTGACCATGCTCTAGCTGAGTGAAGTGGTTTGCACGGTTTAAAAGCAATAATTTTGGCTTAGAAGACCAAGAGAGACCTGGGCAGCCAAAAAAATTTGAAGACGAAGAATTAGCTGCAATGCTTGATGAGGATTCGTGTCAAACGCAATTGTAATTGCAAAAAATTACATAAAACACATTTAAATAATAGAACTATAGTGTGAAAAATTGTTTTTTTTTAAATAAGTATAAAATGTTATGTATATTAGTTATATAAGTTGTGAGTTACATCTGTTTCATTCTGTACATTTACATACTTTTTTTTTTGCTTTTTTAGCTCCATTAAGGGTCATAGCAATCTCCCCCAAACCATTGATTCTCCAGGACAGATTGCTAGTCTGTCGCTGTAAAAAGAGCTGGAGACTTCAATTACTGAACTAATATCTCGCTCAGCAAATGAAACCATTAATGACTGAGTTTCAGAGTGCGTCAAGCACTTTCTTGTTACTGACTCAGCCACACTTTCCCTTTATATATATATATTATGCATAATATTTACAGAAGGTTGCAACAAATATAAATATATATATTTTTTATATACAGATTGAATTTTTGATATTTCTAAATAATAATACATTTTTGAGAAATAACCAACATATAAATTTAGTCACTTTTAAAATAATAGAAAAAATTTAATAAATCGTCTTTGTCAGTGAAATCCGAAATTTAAAATTATAATAATTGATCAGCTTGGTTTAATTTTACCATTTTTCTACAGGTGTATATGTATTTGAATATATTCTTATGTATTATCCAACAAAAGTCCTAATAAAATATGACCTTTTACTTTAATGGAATAAAATATAGAGATTCATATTTACTTTTTCAAAATAGTTTATGAACTTTTAAAATTATCAAATATATAAACTACATTTATGTATCATATTATAAATTAAAAAATTTAATTGAATAAATAAATAATAAATAATTTAAAAAATTCCAACTATAGCTAAATTTAATACATATATACACAAGGGTGTACAATTATTTTATTTTTATTTAAAATCTCTAAAAATTATACTTGATTTTTTAGAAATCTTAAGTCAATATAAAAATAATCAATGCAAAAATATGATCATTGTTTATTTTCAATGGTAATAATCCTTAAAATAATTCAGTTCAATAATTTTTTTTTTTAATTACCCAATATTCACAGGTGAACGACATATATCAACATTATCAGAGAAAATACTTCCTCCAGAAGGGTTAGGCGAGTACTGAGGTGATGCATGAGTGTTCATAACATATTCATTAACTACTAAACAAATAATAAAAAATGATTTTTTATGTAAGACACAAAAAGTTAAATAAATATAATATCATTAAATTAACCCAAATTAACATAATAATCAAAGTAAATATAATAATTATGTATTTAATAAGAACCCTAAATATTTAAGTATAAATTTATACCTGTTATTTCATTAGGTATATCGGTCTTTTCATCCCTCGTGACATCAATTTTCAAGGAATCATCCCCCATAGATTTCATATCATCTACTGTCATATATCTGTATTGGTGTTGATCACTTAACATAGGATCCTCATCTGTCATAATTAATACTGTACATTATTAATATTTCAAAAATACATTGCAAATATTAATATATTGAAAACAAATTTAGATCATACCAATAGAAACTTACTAAAATAATTATGATAAAAAAAATTAAAAATGATCAGACACATAGGATTTTAAACAATAGAATGTACTAATACCAAAAATAATTATTGTTTGCACTTCATATCTTATCTCAAGCAAATAATGTCAACTAGCTCTATTGTTTAAAAACTGTCACAACAAAATTGCTTAATTGTAAATTAAAAATAAAAATTGTATAAATTTTCTCACAATGCATACAATAAAGGAAATTTTCATTAATTTAAAAAAAGTATTTAAATATTTATTTATATGTTTTAAATAGTTTTAGGTCAAAAAAATATCAAATTTTATTTTCTGAATGTAAATAAAAAAGTTATGATTAGTGATAAAATTTTTATTGATGACAGCACCAATTAAATGTTATTTAAGATTTCGGGCAAAACTAACCCAATAATAGTTAAAATTCAGTCTTATAGAAACAAAAAAATAAAATATATTTTTGTTGAGTCAATACATCCAATACTTTAGATTGAAGCTAAATATAATGAATTAAAATATAAAAAAACAATAATATTATTCAATGTTAATTTATAATGAAAATTAATAACATTAATGTTGCATATTAATATTAACTAAAAATTATTATTTTCAAATGTTGTGTTAAGACTCCAAAATACCCAATTTCAATCAGTTAATTTAATTTTTTATTTAAAGTTTATATTTACTTGTAAAATTTTAAAAATATACTATTCATTTGTTTAATATTTATTAACATTTCAAAGACAATTTTTTTTTAAGTTTTTAGTAGCGAAATATAAATTTGTGCATTTTTTAAAATAATTATTAAAGGTTCCACACTATTTTATATTACTAAAATTATTTATATCTTATGATTATAAAAATATTATTATTGACTTAAAAATATAGAATTTTCAGATCACTTTTAATATAAAGTGCAGTATATTCTTGCAATGATCTTAAAAATTTTATCGAATTTTACATATTACACATTAAATCATTTAACTATTAGCTTATAGCAGCATTTCATGCAAAAATATTAATTCAAGTTATAATTTAAGTCGTAGCAAAATGACTATTTCTATAAAATTAAAATATGTACCGCAAAACAAAATTATCTAATAACATAAAGAACAAAAATAATCAAATAGCTAAAAATAAAAATTATAATTTTAAGTTTTAGTTTTTAGGAATAAATAATATTGTATTTTAAATATTATAAATTAATCAGTTTTATATTCTTGAGCTAAAAATTGATTCATTTTTAAATTTGTTAGTTTTGCCTATAAGAAAATAAATGCATTAATCCTTCTTTTACAAAAAATAATTCTGAAGCAATATTTTTTCAGTTCAATTGAACTACTTAAACTTTATAAATTGCCACTATATTCAAATTTAATCCCAGCTTATGAAGCTGAATTATCTAAATATGAGGTCTAAACCATACAAACATATAACGTTTATACTTCCATTATAATTTATTTTGATAGTATAATTTGCCACGACTCAATTTATCAAATTAGAATTACAATAATTAAATAATATCTAGTATGTAGCCCAAGAAGCTATGCCACCATCAAAATACATAACATCAATTCAATCAAGCCCCATAGCGTTTCCACTATGTTTTCTACAACTTACATAATACATTTTGACCTTGATAGTATGGAAGATAAATGTGCTGCGCATGTGTAGGCTTACCGTAATCATTCATGATTACTGACAAGACATCATCACCACCTGTCCCAAATGAGTATATAAAAAAAAAACATCAACACAAAAAGCTAAGCTTCCCCAATGTAATCTCTTTTTTTATTAAAACACCCTACTAGTATCTTAGAATATTCAATATATTATGTTAGTTCAAAGCTTTAAATAAAATTTTTAATTAATATAATATACCTCCTTCGTCCTCTGAATCTGACATAAATACTTCTTGCATTGACTCAGGTGCAATTACTTTGTATTTCTCTTCAATCATACTAGTAGTTGTGGTTGCTATAGTAGTCTCTGTTACTACTTTTAATGTTTCTACTACACTTACATAACCTAATTTATTGGCTATTGATAATGGAGTTTGTCCTTGCTATACAAAAATTATATTTTATTAGAATCAATAAAATTGAAAAATATATTATTTTAAATTACAGAATTTTGAAGATTTGGAGACGCTTTACTCTGGAGTAACAAAGTTATGACCACAGCATGCCCTTGTTGTGCAGCCTGATGTAAAGCTGTGTATCCAGATGACGTTTGGACATCAACTTTAGCACCTTTTTCCAAAAGAAACCTTACCATATTAAGCTGCCCGTAATGACATGCTATATGTAAAGGAGTAAAGCCAGTCTAAAAAAAATTTTGAAATTTATCATTAACTAAAATTATTATCTTAATCTAATATATAACATATTTACTTTAGTAATAGCATTTATATTTGCATTATTATTGGTTAGTAAATTTGCTACATTCACTTTGTCTTCTTGGGCACACAAATGTAATGGTGTTAATCCATTCTACAATAATTATTATTCATATTAAAATGATATAAATGTAACTTGAGTAGTTCAAAATATATGTATATTATCAATATAGCAATAGTTATATCATACCTTTGACTGTAGGTTAACATCTGTCTTATATTCAACTAACAGATTTGACATCTGCAAATGACCTTCCTGTGCACTCAAGTGTAATGGACTAAACCCAGCTTTAGATTCAGCATTAACATCAGACTGATTTTTCAACAGAGTAGAAGCAACTTCAAACTATAAAGGAAGTGTTATACAGACATGCTTCACAGCATTAAAATCAAACTATAATAAAATTCTCACCTGGTTCTTCTTGGCAGCAATGTGCAACGGTGTATAACCATTTTTAGCAGTTATATGTGGTGATGCTCCTTTGTCGAGAAGTAAAAATACAATATCTTGATGGTTATAGTGACTAGCCACATGTAACGGAGTAACCCCATTCTAAATCACAAACCAACCATAAATAACTCTAATCTTTAATAATTAAATTATCTTGTTGTTTTTTTGAATTAATAGTATTATAAATACATAAAATAACATGATATTGAAAATTAGTATAATCAATTAAAGATAAAAATAAAAAATATTATTCATGAATAAAATAATCAACAGAAATAATTGTTTTGATGACAATTAAAATAGTTTAAAATTATTATATGATAAATATAAATATTTAATTTTTTTGAGCAATATTACAAATAATTTTAAATAAATTATCATTTGTTTAGTTCTTTGTAATATATTAATTAAACTTTTGTAGAAAAATTATTTTCTAGTTTGTAAGTTGGGTAGACACAATATGTGTTTCCATTTAAAAACTAATGCTAATCAAATGTAAAGGAGAAAATGGAAGAATAATACCAAATTAGTTTCTGGAAGTTATAGAATGTAGCTGATACTAACTTCTAAAAAAATGGTTGTTAATCAATTATGTTCTATATATTTCTAAATATATAGAAAATATGTTAAATATATTGTATATTTTTAAATAAATTGTTGTGTGAATCATACAATTATTCTGAACAGTACTAAGATATTTTTCAATGAATTGCTTATTATTAGATACCTACCAAAGTTCAGTTCAGGTTGGGCTTACACGATCCCAAATCAAATTTAGCCTAATCCAAAAGTTGGACTGAGCTGGGTATGATCTTAATTTAAAATGGATTTAACTGGGGAGTTAAATCATATCAGATCAAACATTAATATGTATTCATGTACATTTGTGCGTAATACAAAAAATTAAATTAAATTAAAACCTTGATTAAAATTAAAGAAGTTTTTTAATGGGTCAGTTTAGATTGGACTTGATTCTTTTTTTTACTTGGGACAGGCTGAATTGGACCTAAAATTTATACATAATTTGGATTGGATCAGACTGAGTCTGTATAAAATAAATTTTGGACCTGATCAAGCCTAAAATTTTATATATATATATTAGGGTATGTCCAGTTAAAGTTTTAAAAAAAAATAAAATATGAATTGGATTGGGCTGTATTTTTAAAAGCCTGAACTAACCTGTTATAACCAACAATATTTGAATAAATTAAAATATTTTCTTTACAAATGAAGTAATTATAGGCAAAATTATTATAACTGAATTATCATTATGTATAATATTATAAATAATATTACAAAATATATTCTAAAATATGGTCAGAATAATAGCCAAGTAAGGCTGCAGAAATTGCTACAACTAGGATTTTTAAAGCCCTGGCAAGTTAAGAGAAAAAAGGCACTAAAATTATTGGAGACAATAAGCTAATGGCAGTGAGTTCCTATCAGAGGGAAGCTTTGACTGCTCCAGTTCCTAGATACAATGTAATTGGATTAATGTTTGAACCCATTGTACAATTATTTGAAATTATAACTATTTGAACACCATTTGAATATATTTTAGTAAATATATAATTTTTAACACTAACTTCTTAAGTTATTTTTTAAAAATATTTTTATGTTTTAAAAAATTATTTAAAATACTATTGATAAATTATAATACATAAAGTGTAGGTTTTCAGTACAAATTTTTCTAGTCCTACTCATTATTATAGTATATTTGTTATCCAATAAATAATAAGAATCACAAGTACTTTTAGAAAAGTTTCAACCTATAATTCTTAAATCACTGGTTTAATTATGTAAAGATATGTGTGTCTTATCTCCCCATAAAAAAATAATTTAATGGCTAATATACAATTTTTTTTATGTTTGGAAGGGCAAGTTAAACATTTTCTTATGTATATTCTCCCCAAACCAAAAACTTTAATTATGGTGCTGTCATAAATCAATTATTATAATTTAGAAAAAAAATTAGTTAATGATAGTATAGATAACATTTAATTACTATTTTTAATATCAACAAATGATTAAAAGTAATTTTTGTTAGTCTATTCTTAATAATTTAATACTATTATAAAAACCAATCAAATATTTTTCTTACTTTGCCTTGAAAATCAACTGGTGCACCTCTTTCAATCAACATTTTTGAAATATTAATATTTCCATATTTTGCAGATAAATGCAGAGGAGTAAATCCTTTTTTAGTAGTTGATGTTACAGAGCTTCCATTATCTAAAAGAGCTGATGCAACTTCTTCGTATCCTTCTTTAGATGCAATATGTAAAGGAGTATACAAATCTGTAGTAGTAGCATCAACTAATGCACCATGTTGTAATAGTAATGTAGCAATTTGTGTATGACCTAATCTACATGCTACATGAAGTGGTGTTTGACTATGTCTAGCTTTTGAATCTACTGTAGCACCTGAACGCACCAAAACTCTGACTAGATCAGATTGATTAGCTCTTGCAGCTAAGTGCAATGGACTTTCACCCCGAACTGTACTAGCATCAGGGTAAGCTCCATGACTAACTAAAACTAAAGCTATGTTCATACAGCCCATAAAACTGGCAACGTGTAAAGGAGTTAGTCCAGACTATATAAACAAAATATTTATATTTATGATTAAAAATATAAGAATTTTGAAAAGTTAACAGGAAAAAAATGATTACTTCAGTAGTTGCTTCAATAGATGCTCCTTGTTTTAATAAAAGTTCTACAACTTTTATTCGATTTTTTTTACAGGCAATATGAAGGGGTGTAAATCCATTTAATGCTCTAGCATCTGCGTCAGCATTAAAGTCCAACAAAACCTTAGCAACCTTAACATGTCCGCAATGGGCAGCTACATGTAAACTAGTAAGGTAATCAACTGTAACATCATCAACTGGTGCTTTATTACTTAAAAGCACTTTAGCTGCATCTACATGATCTCCTTGAGCAGCCATATGAAGAGGAGTCAACCCATTCTGTAATTAAAAATATATATTCAATTTTTAAACTTAATGTACTATTAATGCCATCACTGCCTCCTTAAAAAAGAAGGATTTTCAATATTCAATATGAATGATTATTTTATTGGTAGGTAAATCAATAGCAACTTCATTACAAGTGCATAATGTTTACCCAGCATACAGAGCTTTCCATGAGTCAGTATTTAACCAATGATAATATATGTCAGACAAAACTATCTCACCAACACAATCAAACTCGACAGTTTAACATTTTCAAATTAGATATTTATGATGGCATACTTTTGTTTTTAATATTCTAGGAGCACTGCTTTGCAATAAACGTTCAATAACATGATCATGTCCAGATCTAGCAGCACAATGTAATGGTGTAAGTCCATCACGAGTTTTTGCTATAATATTAGCACCAAGTTGAATTAATAAATCAACCATACTTAATTTTCCCCATTTTGCTGCTACATGGAGAGGAGTTATATTATGCTGAAAAAGATAAATGTATATAAAATCAAAATTTTTTTTGTATTAGACAACATACTTTGGCAGTAAAATTTACATCAGCACCTTTTTGAACCAGTAATGTTGCAACATTATTATTTCCATAATGTGCTGCTATGTGTAAAGGGGTGAAACCACTTTTTGAAGTAACATCAGGATTATGAGAATTCTAAGGAAAATTTAAAAATTATTATAAATATACAATGATGAAAAATATTCAATTTAAAAATTGATAAACATACCTGGAGCAACAAGTTAGTAGCTTTAGTATCATCCTTTTTAGCAGCTATATGAAGTGCCGGTAATCTAACTTTTCCTTTAGTGTCATTCTCAAGTAGAATAGCAACAACTTTGTCATGGCCTTGTTGCATAGCGACTGCTAAGGGTGAAAATCCATCCTAAAAGAGTGTCAATATGTAAGGATACATGTATTCATTTCAAAATATCTAATCTAAATATTAAATATTATTTAAACATATCAAAGAAAATATGAACCATTATTTTTTTCTTTCTTTATCCTTGAGATAGTATTAAACTGTAAAGGGTGTGTTTAAAATACATATCATTTAATAACATTACATGAACGTTTGTCATTTGTTTGGTAAAATAAAGCCAATTAAGAACATTTAACTAACACATTTTCCCAGTTAACTACTTGCGCCATTCATTTATTTTATTATTAAACTCCTACAATAGTTAAATGGATTCAATTATCAACTAAAAAGCCTTGAGCAAAAACACATCGAAAATCCAACCTAATATTATATTGCCTACATTTCGAGTACACATAAAATCTTTATAATAATTAAAGCTATTAAGTTAAAGATATATACCTCGGTAACTAGCAACTGATTTGCACCATGCCGCAATAAAAATTCGACAATACTACAGTGATTTTCCTGAGCAGCCATATAGAGAGGAGTGAAACCACTGTGTGATTGAATATTAATAGATGCATTATTTTCAATTAATACTTTGACTACCTCTTCTTGCCCAGCTAATTATATTAAGCAATAAATGTATTAATAAATACTCTAATAAATAATTAATTACTGTGAGAACTTACCTAAAGAAGCGATATGTAAAGCGGAATTCCCTTTTTTGGTCACTGAATTAACTGAACATTTTCTTTTTAGCAAACACTTTACGATGTCTACATGGCCATCTTTAGCGGCTAGATGAAGAGCATTAAGTCCATTCTGGAAGTATTACTCATATATTAAAATTTATAAAATAAACTGATAAAATATTAATCACTCACGGCATTAGTTGTATTAACATCAACACCAACTCCGTCTAAAAGCTGCAAGACTTTTTCGAGGTTGCCTGATCTTGCTGCTCGCAAATAGGAAGTTGCTGGGTCTACCTGAAATAGCGAAAACAAATAAAAATCAAATTATAAAAAACTAGAATATAGTATTAGATTAGAAACATAATTAGTATGGAACAGTGCCGGGGCTAGGTTTAGTGCGGGGACGGGATAATATAGGATAGATTCCCTCGATAAAAATTATTACATAAGGATGATGATACTATTATTTTCGTTTGGAGGACATAACAAAAATTTTTCTTATGTATATCCCCCGAAAAAGCAAAACCCTAACTAATATGATAGAAAAATAAAAAACCTATCATACAGGGGATAATGGTATGCTAGAAATTTTTATAATAATCCATTACACGAGTTTAATAATAAAAACGTTTAAAATACATTCTTGTTTTATTGCCAATAGAGTTTTATTGTAGGCTCATCGTTGTACATTTTTTCAGTCATTTCCAATTAAAGTACTAAGTTATAAATATATACCTATGTGACAAGAAAGCAGTAGTAACTGTATTTAAAGTTACCACTAAACAAAATGCTTAAAATTAGAAATGGTAGACAGTGCTTTTATTGAGTAAAGTTACGATCAATTTTAATAATAATTTATCGATAATAAACTTCCCGGACGTTAGATTAAAATTATAATTCAGACACTAGACTGAAAATAATTAAAACACTTTACGGATGTCCGTTTAAAGGAAATTTTGCAAAGTCGTTACTTAGATTTATTTACCAACTTAAAGGAAATAAATACAAAAATTTAATTTTCAACATATAAGATATTCCTAAAAGAACTTCAAAAATACGATCCTAGTTAAAATCCAATATTACAATATTTTTTAGGGGACCTTAATATTTTCAAGGCTATATATGTACGATACAATTAAATATAGGCACATGTTTTAAATAATGCCAAAAAATAGAATTAACAGTTAATTTAGTGGATAAATTAGTATCTATTTTTCATAATCGTAAAATTGTTTATTTTAATGATTTACTGGTAATAAATATAAACATTTAGACTAAAAATGAAAGTGAAAATTATATTTAATGTAAATAATAAAAACTTAAACATATTACTAATAAAATAAACTCATTGATTTTCTATCAGTGAATGAGTTGTTCAACAATTTCACTCATCGTGTAATTCAACCTTAGCTTATGGGATTTAGTTCTCTAATGTAAACAAAACTTTTCTTGTAAGTAAATACGTAATAACTAAATAGGAAAATATAAATAATGCGTAAGATGGGCGGTCACGTACAGGTCAAAAACTATTGAGCTGGTCGGGACGACTAAGGGTCACATAGTGACCTAAATAAGGAAAGTATCAACTAACTGATAAATAGGCTTCAAACGCAATACTACTTACTATCATTAAATGACCTTTACGTTTTCCATGCAAAATTAAAAACTTTCATTGCTATTATTCCTAATGAGCTTCAATTTTAATATAACTTACAGATAAATAATATGTAATCAATGTCTAGAAATAAAGATTTTCAGTAAAAAAAAATGTTGCTGCAAATTTACAAAAGTTTTATCATTAATGGTAACTATAACTAATTAGATATTACAAATTATTTTGGCAATGAATATTTGGTTAAAGCATTTATCAAATAAAAAATGTCAGTTGAGCACTGATAGACATTTAGTTATTAACCATTACATCACTAACCAGGTGTGCAAATAACAAGAGGAGTATTTCGATTAAATGAGCAAAAAAAAAATTACAATCATTCATTAATAAATACCAAGGAAAGCCAATTTGCTTTTTAAAAGGGCATCCAAATAAATAGGCGCGGCTCTGCAGGTGTCTATTAAGTATTGTGTATGTGTACAACATGAGTTGTACTGTCACTATCCATATAAAGTCAAGAGCATTGATTAACTGTAACATTTTCACAGAAATAATTGTCAATGGATAACTTTGATTCGTTTACAATTAGTAGGACAACTTCAGTTGGTACTAATAATCACCTTGTATTTTAAATATTTATGTGGGTGTTAATAGTTTTTCTAAACCTAATCAAGGAGTTTTGAAAGAATGGGTATATTTCAACATTAAAATATATGTGATGTATTAAAAAAACATCAAACCACGTAGTATTCAAACATGGATGAACATTAACAATAACTGACAACAAACGCCTCTTCACTAAAATCTTACTAAAATAGTTTATAAACGTTACAGATGAAAAGAACACATTGTAGTGTATACAAAATAAAAATACAACTCTAGTATAATATTTAAAAATCTTAACTATGAAAATAAAAACAGAAGTTAATTATATATAATCTATTAAAAATAAATAAGAATTTCTTTATAATATATGTGTATTTTCAATTATTTAAAGTCTTTTTTTAAATAGTTGATCAAATTGACTTTTTGGTTAAATTAAACTCATTCTATAACAAAAAAGGACATTTTTGAATAATGAATCATAAAAACAAGGAGGATAGCGAATTTTTTTAAAATTCTATTTATTTTTATTACAAAAAGTAAATATTTAAAATACATGGTTTCATTAAGAACTATTTTTAATAATTTTTTAATATTATTCATGTTGTATATTTAAAAAATATTACAGATTACCCCTAAAAAATTACATTTCATTCTCTTGAAACTAATTTTACTATTTTAGTTTGCCTATTAAAAAACATTTGTTTTTAAAAATTGGAATAATTTGTCACTATGAATATTCAATGTATACAAGTGAATAATTATACATTGTTTTTGAAAATAATAAGTTAATATCATTCTTATAAATTAACAAAAAAAAAAAATATGCACTTTACAGCAGATTTTCAACATTAGGCTTCTCAATTTTAACTATTTATATTGAAAAAAATAAAAAAAATAATATAATTATTAAAAAATGAATAATGATCAGTATACACTCTAATTTTTATTGATTAAATTAATTCCGAATAGTTTTACTCGTTGTCGTAATCACAATAATTGTTTTTCTTGACTAATTGGCGAATAGAATTTTTTTTTCGATTCGCGTATTCCCATACAGGTTTAGTTTAAATTAGAACTAAGTTATTGGCTAAGAATAAAAATAATTAAGGATACTAATTCAAAATATTCACTTCTTTAAATATATTTGAACATATAACATACATAAATTTCCTAATTGTATAGAAAATTAAGCTCTCTACACCTATAGTGTGAATATTAATAACCAAAAAATTAAATGTTTTATAGTACCACATAGAAAATATATTTGCTTTCGAAAATTATTCAATCATTTCCTCAATTTTAACGGTTAATAAAAATAAATTCTAAAAAGTATCTTTTGACATACACTAACAAATCTAAAACGAAAATACAAGTCTTGAAAAAATATACCCAAAAATTCATAAAAAATGCGATTAATAATATTAAGAATAATAAAAAATATTAACTATCATATTTAGATTTAAAGTTGAAGGAAAAAGAACAAAAATTTTATTACTTGTACTTCAAAGGTTATTTAATTCATAAAAAATATTAATTGTCAATAAATTAAAATATTATATGTTTATTTACCTTTATTACTAACTTTGTTTAATATAAATTTTTATGTACTTAAATAATTGAACTTCAAACTATTATATTCATGGCTAATAAATTTTTGTTAAATATATTATAACCTTCATTTAAGTCAATATAGTATTATCAAAAACACAAAATAATTATAAATACACAAAAAATAACCTACTTTCAGTTTAAATATACATTTCATTTAACATTTATTCAAGTACAATAAAGAACAGAAAAAAAATTTTTATTTTAATAATACAATATCTCGAAAATTATGTTAATATATACCTTGAAGGCAATTCATTATATCGTTAAATATCTGTTATTTGTTAATGACTATTGAGCAAATTTTAACATGATTTTGAAAAAAAATTAATATAAAAATGAATATTAAATAGTTTTTAAAACAACCAAATAATTTAATTACACGATACAAACAATAAAATGACTACGGTTTTCAAAACTTGTTTGTTTACAATAAAATATTATTCATAATTATTTGAATTAAATGACTCATTTTACATAAGATGGTTCATAATAAAATCGAATACAATATAAATTAGCAAAATCTTCTAGCACGATTATAAATTTATTCTGATAAAAGAAACACAACGTTTCCAAAAATAATACATCAATAGATTAATTAAAAATTAATCTGTAAACATTATATTATAAAACTAACCATGAAAAACATAATAATTAGAAGAATAACGAGTCTACAAAAGACGCATACATATCTATTATATTTTTATGTATGTACATAATACATGCAACACATTTTAAAAAATACATAAAACGTGTTTACAGACTAATATGTTAACAATTCTTAGCTTTTCCAGTAACAAATTGAAGGGTTGATTAAAGTAAAGTTATGGAAATTTTTCAACATAATTAATAGCATTGCTTTCTCTGATAATTATCTACCGATTAATTGAGCAACGTATTATTATTAAAATTAGTCAAACAAAATAATTGAATATAATAACATAGCAACAATAAAATTTGCATGATTTAAATGGCTTATGTGATCCAGATCCCATTGAACACCTAAGTGCCTGATGAAAACATTGTATTAGGAATAAGGTCTAAGAACAACGGTTGTAAAAAACGTGCTTAGAAATATAAATTGACATTGAACGATAATAAAGTGCTTCGTAGCACAAATATTTAAATGCCAAATTCTAAGTAAAACCTTATTGAATTTATAAATAAAAAATGTCATTTAAAAATATTGATTGATTAAACATTAACCAACAAAGACTATCAGATAAAAGATCACATTAAATATACTTAAGCGCTAGAAGTAAGTATGTGAGAATACATTCGTGTTTTAAAGAGATGAAATGCATGATATTGAGTCAATGAACAGAAATTTTATACCAGGACAAACTTATTAAGGTAATATTGTATAAAACCGGTTATAAGTTCATCACTTTTTATATATTTTTTTTCATTCTTTAAACATTTATGATTGTTGTAGTTAATTGTAACTCATATAAAGTGTATATCTACAACAGTTTGTAGTATTATACTACAAATTGACTATCATTCATTTAACAAGGTCTTTTGAAATTTTGACTTTCACAGCCAAATTAGAATATAACCTTCGTGTATGTTTTAACTATGTATTAAGTAGATGGTTTATAGATCACGTCAATAAAAATTTCAAATTTTTTTTTAACCATCAAAATAATTCCGTTTTATATAAAAATTATTTTATTTAATGAGTCAGAGAAAAAGTATATATATTACTTAAATATTATTCAATGTTTAACCGCATAACAACTTTATTCAAATAAAAAATATTATTTCCATTTAATATTCAATTATTGAAGTATTTATGTTGAAAACCGATAAAAATAAAGATCAGTGGCCAACAAAATGATATTTTTTTAAAATGATTAGAGGCGAAATATACTTTTCTAAACAATTTTTAATAGAAATCTTAGTAATCAAATCTTTATAACTATTAACATTTAAAAAAATTGTGTTATTAAAATTTTCAAATTTTCAAATCTTCATTATTTTTTTAATTATTTAAAAATAATAAAAAAAAACATGAGTGTAAATGAAATACAACAACACATAATAAAATAGAGTTACTACAATATAAATGTTAACAAAATAGTAATTTTAATGAAATTTAAAGTTTTTTTCATAAATTTACTGTTAATAATAATTATGTGTTCCTGGCTACATATCAACATAAACAATACCATATTTTAAATCCTTATAAAATTTCCTGTTTAATAATATTAAATATAATTTCAAATTTGCAAGTTGAGCAAAAAACATTTCAGTTTTCTTTTTCTTTAAATAAATTTTTGTAAAAGTCGACTTAAAAAGACTAAAAAATTAGGTTAAACACTTAATTTTGAATCGAAATTTTGCACAGAATATTGCTAACATATTAAAAATCAAAACCAATACTAACTTTATAATTTTTAATTCATTTTTTTAATGTGTAATTAACTATTTTACTGATTAGTAATCATTTCAAAAACTAGAGACAATAGAAAAAATCTAATTGCAGATTTGTAGTCAGTGCGATAAATAGGTTTAGAAAATTATATTTTCGTCTCTGATGACAATTCCTTGTTACCTGTATAATTAAATATAATTGACAATAAAAAAAAATTATTTCTCTTAATTACGAATAAAAAAAAAACAACATATTAAAAATTCAACCTATAAAAAAAGTCACAATTTTAAAAATGGTTAATATAAATTTAAAAACACATCATATAAAGTTTAATGGTTATATTTAAGTTGCTGGTCGAGGTCAACGTTCCAACAACAGTTAGTAACAGGAATGGTAAGGTACCGTCTGAGAGTAACCAATGGAACTCATTATTATTGCATAAAGGTATTCACGGCTGCGGTAAAATTAAACAGCAACTAGGAATAACGCACACACAGAGATAAAGAAATCTTGTAGAACTTAAATCTCACCTATTAATTATGTACAAAGAGTAAATATAAACAAATGTTATAAATATTAGAGTAAAAATTATAACTCATGAACGTTTTTTTAAATGACAACGTTTCCTATCTACCCTGGGTTAACAGGAGCTACCATAACAGTTACGTCATGGTCTGATGAAAATGCTAGTACAACCAAATAATTTGTCCTTGCGTCCATAAAATAAATATATAAAAACTTATTTCATTGTATTCGTATGTTGACCAGCATATTTTTAAAATAGTAATCCCATTAAGGGAAATTGTTCTTGTAATTACGTATCTTATCGACCGTATCGTGTGAGTGGTGCATCGTACACACTTGACATTTCAAGTATGCTACCAGTTAATTAATTTATTACAGTTCATTTGTTATTTTTAACAAAACCAAATGGGCCACTAATTGTATAGCTTAAAAAATATAAGCAATGTTACAGATAAATCACGAAAATATTCGACAAATTCAACAATTTTAACTGTTATAAACATTACTTGGTACTTTTGAACTTCAATTTGTAATTGAGAAAAAATTGTTTTCTCTGTTTCGTGTTGTGTTTTTATGTCATAGTATTTTTTAATAAACACAGGTTAATTCAAATAAAGCGCAAGTTTTGGATTCTATTATACTTTGTCATTAATATTAATCTTTAAAAAGACTAAAATGAAGATTAGGTCCAGACAAAACAAAACGTGAAGTTATTGTTCACTCGGGAAAAATTTTATAAATTTAAGAATTTTCATAAAAATAATTTTTTTTAATAACTCCTTAAAAACAATTCAATTTGATTAAAAACTAAATAGGTTTAAAACGCATTCAATAAAAATAAGAAAGTTCCAAGAAAACACTGAATAAAAAAATGTAAAGCAAGATTTACCACAAAAATTAATTTAATTCTATAAATTCCTGAAAAAAAAACATACTTTCTCATCCCATTTTTTCATCATTTTTTTTAATCCTTAACAAAATACACTTTAAAAAAATTATTTATCCAAGTTATTACAACCAGTAAAAATATGCGAGACTTCAAGTAAAGAATGGTTGAATAGAAGAAAGGATATATATATATTTATTTATTACCTGTCTCTGGATTAATTTGAATAATTATCAATAATAACACAGTTTCGATACTGTTTTACTTGCCAATTTTCTTATGATTTTTATATTTTCAATACATATTAACACGAAAAAAAATTTCGGGTACTGTTTTCTGACTATACTTTAAGGCCCTTAATTTATTTTTATTTTTTAACGAAACTACATAATAATAACAATAGCGGTTAACCATTTAAGTACATAGATGCACGCAGGCAAGCAGTTGTTTGCCCTTGAACAACCGATTAAAATTATTTCTCTACAAGTTTCATTAATTATAGCAAAAAGTAACATTTTGCTTTGACAGTTGGGATAGTACAATGCAATACTAAATCGATTAAATATTGTTATTTAATTACCGTAATATTCTGTTAATAACCCAATTATTATTATTAACACGTTAGTATCATAGCAAATCACTATTAATATCAATTTAAACTTGTCAATTTCATGTCAATAAAATAATTATATCGCAGTATTCCAATTAAAAAAAAATACAACTTAAATTAAACAAATCAATAAAATTAGACTTGGGCATTGATAAATTCCATAATTACTTCCAAAATTTACTCTAAATCTTAAAAAAATAAAATAAAATACATTAAATTCAAACACTTTTTAACTAAATTAGACACTAATAAAGTATTTCAATCAATATAAATATATATATTTAATATTTGATTTATATTTAAAAGTCTGTTTAAGGTCAATAATAATGGTACATTGTATTACTCACATCTAAATTTAGATAAAAAAAAAAGTATACTTTTTAAAATTATTGCAATAAGATAACAGAAGAAAGTTATTGTATAAATTAGGGTATTTGATTTTTTAATTAGAGGAGAAAATAATTTAAAAAAAGTTTTAATGCATATGATAGAAAAATTTTTAAATTATAAATCCTAGATTATAACTTACTTGTCTCATTGATAATCACTCAGAAGATAATTAAAAAGCATTATACAGTATTTTAAAGAACAATTTGTTTATTATTACACATAGGTAGTGATTTAAAATTCCTGAGATAATGTTTTTGTAGAATATTCTCCAGAACGCCTAATAACAATTCACCTACTTTTAGACTTAACTCCTTTTCCCAAATACTTAAATTATGGTTAAATTTTGTTTTTAGTACAGTACATTTGAATTAATAATAATGAACTTCTTTTTCCTCGCTTTTATTCAAACTACTTGGGGTTGGCCATCTTTATCCTAAACCTCCACTTAACATAATCTCCTACATCATCTATACACACATCAACAGTCCTCATATTGAATTCAATAATATCGCTCCATCACTTTTTTGATCATCTTCTACATTTTTTCCCTTCAACATTCATATTCATAACTGTTCTTACAACTTCCGATTCCTCTCTCCTCATAACAGAACCAAACCAACTACACCTATAATCCCTCTTATATGTTTGTTCCTTATCCAATCTTTTCTAGTCACTCCACTCATCTATCTTAGCATTCTCTGCTCTATTCTCTTGTCTACCGCCTAACACTCTGAATTATACATCAAAACTGGTCCCATTACAGTCTTATAAAACTTACCTTTCACCCTCATTGGAATTCTCTTATCTCATAATACACTTGATGTTTATCTCTATTTTATCCACCCGCACTTAATCCTGCGTCTACATCATCATAAATACCACCATTCTTTTGCATAAATAATCCTAAATACTTAAAACTTTCTACTTCTTCTATTACGTCCTCACTTAGTGTCACTGACCTTCTCATTTCACCAACTCCAACCTTACCTCATATTCTCCTTTGTCAAACTCGTACTCTATATACTCTGTCTTACTTCTATTTATTCTTAAACCTTTTTCTGCAAGAGCTGATCTTCACACCTTTAGTCTTTGATTAATTTCCTTCCTATTTTCTCTTATTAATATTATATCTTCAGCCAACAACATGCACCACAACACCTCTCCTTGTATTTCTTTAGTAATTTCATACATTAATATGGAAAATAAGTACGGGCTTAAAGCAGAATCTGTTGTACTTCTACTCTTACCCTAAAACCTTCTATTACTACAACCAAACTTTTTACCCGGGTACAAGTGACATCATACATATCCTCTATTATTTTAATGTACCTTTTTGGGTCTCTTTTTTTCATTAATGCTCAATTTAAAACTTCTTTTGGCAATCTATCATACGCTTTCTCTAAATCTATAAATACCATACACAGCCTTATTTCTATATTTTTCTATAATTTGTCTCACACAAAAAACTTAGTCCGTGTTGTGAAGTTATACTCTCGCTTGGGATAACTTTACAATCTTTTACTCGCTTTACACTCTTGCTTGGGATAACTTTACAATCTTTTACTCGCTTTACACTCTCTCTCTCTCTCTTCCACATAAAATAATCAATCTGTGATTTATACTCCCATTCTTTAAATGTTCAAAAAAAAAAAATATAAAAGAATTCTTTAAATGTTGGTTATTTTGGTCTTTTAATTTCATTGGTTTAAAATATTTTTTTGAACTTATTAAAAACTAGACATTGAATAAAATTAATATTTTCTAGAACTGTAAATAAAAAGGTAACTGAAATCTAGTTAATAAAAGTAACTCTAGAATTATTATTGCTTAATACTTAAGTAATACTCACACAAATTATATTTTTTAGGATAAATTTATTTATAATATTATTATTACTAATATTTTTTAATAGTGTTAAAACCCTTTGATTCATAATATAAAAGTTTTTCACCGTAATAATTTACTCATATAAATAAAAATGGGAATGATCATAGTAAGTTCAAACCAAAAAAATTAATAAAAATTTGTTCATTTATTTCTTTACTTTTTTTTGTAAAATAAAAGACTATAAATTACAATAATATGCAAATTTAAACCAGATACAATAATTGTCTTAGAAAAAATGATAATATGCTAAATTTAATTAAAACACTAATAGTTAAATAAGTTATTTAAGGAGAATAAATATTTAATTTAATTTAACTTTCACATTCTCTATAAATACTAATTGTAATAGAATATTATTATAATCATAACTACAACAGTGAATATTTATAAACAAATTATTATCCCTCTCTTTAGGTGATTGCTTATAAAATAGACAAATGTATTTTTGTTCTTAAAGTGCTATTAAATGTAAAATAGTTAAAAACCCAAAAAGTAAAATGAATATTACAGATTTTGTTAGCAATTAAAATTTTATTTCATCACCCTAAAAAAAAATCTAAGAATGCCAATATAATATTAGAATATAAATTAAATTATTTTAAAACATTTTTAAGATCTCCTATAGTTTATTTTCTGAATAATACACAAATATAAATTAAAGCTTATCATATATTATAAAAAAAAAAAGCGGAGATTTAAAATTTACTTGTTTAGTTTTTGGTAGAGTTTCCATGCCATTAATAATAGGAGCTTTTTCAGTGTCTGAATACATAGTTTGATTTTCAACAACCGGCATTTTTTAAGAACTTATTAAATAAATTTTTTCTTAACAAACTTTAAAAAAATTTTAAAATAAAAATGATTCTATAAAATTAGTTACTCATCAACTACATATTCGCGAACCATAATTTCACACCATCATGTAACTTCACAACTCGATATCTCGAATTAAACGGAGCCAAAAGTTTTTAAATAATTTTACTAAATACACCAACAAACTACTAGCACATCGAAGTAAACACTAACATAAAAGTTTGTTAATCGAAAGCCGAAAGTAAATTGTGATTACTATAGTAAACAAATATATCAGTGTTGCCAATTTAACATAAAAGATATTGTAAAAATGTAATAATTCACAAGTTAATATTATAAAAATTATTGTCTTGTTCCTAAATTCATTCTTATCAAACGAAAATACTATACTGAAGTATACAACGTCGTTCCTTCATATTTTCACGTTCAGATGTTGTTTGTTTAGTTATTGGTGAATTACGAAGTTTCTAACAGCCAAAATGGTAAGTAAAATTTTATCCAATTTAATCTTGAAAATTTGAAATACCAAATTATGAACAGACTTAAAAGCATTTAGTTCTGTTTTTACCCTTTGATTTAATTATTTTTAAATGATTAACGGTACTGATTGATATTTTTTAATAGAGTTTTAATATTTCCAAAACTGGTGTTTTTATTGTTCATTTAATGTTATCTGTCCAGCCTAAAATATGAACAATTAAACTTACAAATTTAAAAAACCATAAATTATTCAATTATAATAATATTTCATTCTTATAATTAATACTGGTGGGATGTAATCACTAATCAAACTCTTAATTTTACTGAGGGTAGTGTACCAAGTGTAGTGATATTAGTATCATATACCGCTGTTCTTGGAACATTTTAAATTGTAAAATTATTAAATCAAAAAAATTTTCTGGCCACAAATTAACCTCAACTGGTAAATTACTTTGTATTTCTGTACAAGAGTAACATTGTTAATTTAATTAATACTAATGCTAATTTAATTCATCTATTTAATGTAATCTTTGAATATAAATGAATTATTTTTTTTAGGTTGCCAATACGTCTACTGCAACAGTTCGGACCCGTAAATTTATGACTAACCGTCTGCTATGCAGAAAACAAATGGTATATAAAAATAATTTTATAATGATGTGTTCACTAAAAGTTAATTAGTTTATCATTTTCTAAATTACTATTAAATTCAGTTAATGTAATTTCATTTTTTTGCTTTAGTTTAAAGAGAAAGAGTCAAATTTAGATCATTCTTAGAACTTTGAATGTATATTTATAAATATTTTATTTATGATTATAAAACTATTAATCTGATACTTCTGTTTTAGTAATGTATTATGTGTATTTTTTTAAGGTTGTTGATGTTATGCATCCTGGTAAACCCTCCCCTAAAAAAACTGATATTCGGGAAAAATTGGCTAAAATGTTCAAAGTTCTTCCTGATGTAGTATTTGTTTTTGGATTCCAAACGTGCTTTGGTGGTGGAAAATCAACTGGTTTTGCTCTCATCTATGATACATTAGACCATGCTAAGAAATTTGAACCTAAATACAGACTACAAAGGGTATGTATAAAATGAATATCCATTTTATAATTTCTTGTCTAAGTTTTATACCAGTTGGAAGTAATCAAATGTTTTATATATTTCCTTAAATTTCTGTATTTTTGTTTATATAAAGTAATCAAATTAATATAAAATACTCAATTACTCTCAAAATAAATACAATATTGGAAAAAACAATTATTGATTCTTTTTAGTTATGTATAAATCTTGATTTTTTGGAAATAATAACTTTAGAATCATTTCTTAGAATTTAAAGGAATGTGATATTTATTCATTTTAATGTTAACATACATATTTAATTAACTTATAAAATAGAAAATTATCTAATTAAAAAAATGTCAATAAAAACTCAGAGTTTTATTTCAAAAGTTATTAACAATTTAAAGTAATTACTGGAGATGAAGAGTGGATGCTACTATTTTATCACTAGTTATATCCCTTCCATTCTCTTTTTTTTTCCTGCCTAGATACCAAAATGAGAATAACATCCAAAGTATTGATCCAAAAGTTGTCATCAACCTGTCATTTTCTTAATTACATAGTGATTTAGTATCAGTATTAATTATTTAAATTGTTTATATTATCATGTATATAGGTTTATTTATAAGTTTATGTATAGAATTTTTAACTCGATACACAGCTTGTAAGCCAATTTTTACATGAGATGTTTGAGTACTTCCTAGTTTTTTGGTATAAAACTGTAGTACTCCGTTTGTATATTTATTTCCCAAAACTTAACTTCAAATTCAATTCAAATATGTTATATTTTTTTTTAGCATGGACTATATGAAAAGAAAGTACAAACAAGAAAACAGAGAAAGGAAAGAAAGAACAGAATGAAGAAGGTCCGAGGTACCAAAAAGACTAAAGTTGGCGCAACATCTGGCAAAAAGGTATTATGTTTTCATTTTATAATTTACATAGACACTATACTATTTTCTTGCTTGTATTTCAAATTTTTTATTCCTTATATTTTTAGTGATTTTAAATGTTTTGATGTAATTATCTCATACTATTTTACTCAATATTAAAAGTTATAACAAAACATTTTCAGCGATCTTCTTATTATACCAAGCTACACTTGAATTCTTATCTCAATAACTAAAATTGTTTAATAAGGAAATTAACAATAGTAGAATAAATTCATATTTTCTGTTTATAAATATTTTTTCAACATTTTGGTGTAATGCTTGGTATAACCACTTGTGAGAAGAGTTAATATCATACAAGTCTAATGTCAGTATACACTGTTTAATTTATACTAAAACTATTTGATTTTTTGCATCTCTTATATGATTTCAAAAGAAATAAATAAAATGAATATTACTGTAGGTATTTAAATTGTATTTTTCAATCTACTTTTACAAAAAGATATTGAATTATGAATAACTATTAAGTTTATTATTTTTTTACTTAAAGAAAATAAATATTTTAGTGTATACTTATAAAATAATTTATGACCGATGACCCTATGTAGATATTATAGTGTATTAAACCTGAAGCCAACTAAACATGATTTTCACTAACTATATAATGAACACAAAAAACACAAATTTAAAAAAATTGTATACAATTAAGTTAAGATATGATATTTCAAAATCGCTAAAAAGCTATAGGTTGTAAATCCCTGGTCTGGTTTCAAATAATAATAAGTATAATTAAGATTGAAAATAAAAATGTACCTCAAAAATAAGTAAAACCTACAATTTTCTCAATGTGTCTACAATTTTAAATCTTTTATTAGTTATTTATCCAAAAAATAACCTATGTAAACAAAGTTCAAAAGATTTACTTGTAAATCTTTGTATTACTTGGTATTGCATACAATATATTTGTGTTCACTTTCAAACACAAGAAATTTTGGGTAAATAACTTACAATATTTATTTAAAAAAATTTAATCAAACCTTTATTGATTTTTTTTTTTTTTTTTTTTAGTAAACTAATTGTTGGAAGTGTTCAATTGTACTTTGCAGAGCTGTTTATTTGCTTGTAAATGTAAATAAAACACTTCATTAATAAATTGTGTCTTGAATTATTTTTTAATAAAAAATGGATACCATCCTTACACTATGAGTCTTTGTCATGGTTGTTGCCCTATACATTCTCATGACCATGAAGTAATTTATTTATTATAAAACCAGAAACATAGTGATAAATCTTTAGTAACACTTAAAATATAAGTTTATTGCCATTTATACAAACTATTTCACCATATAAATAACTAGAAATTTAAGAATTAGATTTTTTTTTTTTTATAAATTATTACATTATATTTCAATGCCATTAATTAATAATTTATTTCAAAATTTAATATTTAAGACATGCAAATCATGGGTGCTAACTTCTTTCCCCTTGGCCAATTATTAGTATTATCAATATATGACTTTGGCACTAGTAAAAGTGTGTATTAAGAAAAATGAAAAAACATTTTAGCTCTCTCCCGAGTAAAAATCATTACTATATCACTTATTAATTGGGTCATATTAGTTTTATAGTATTTTATACACTTAATATTAATTTAGAATGAAAAAATGTTATTAAAGTTTTTAAATTGTTCATGAAATCAAATTTTGTTTAACCTAAGGAAATTATTCACATTTTTATACCTAGACAAGAAGAGTGCGCCCGAGAAATATTTAATGATCAAATGGTAGCACCCACTTTTCATCCCTATTTATTTAAATCTTAAACAACTTCTGAAATACTGGTTCAAAAAATATTATGGATCAGTTATACTCTTACATAATTCTCTGTTTTATATGCTAGTTTAATATGTATATTTCTGTTTAAAAAATTTGTACCACTATAATACAAGGATAAACAAAAAATACATAATAGTAGATAAATCAAAAATTAAATATAACTGAAAGATACAAAAAAAAAATGATTTTAATCGAGTTCGTAATTCACGAGTCATTCAGCTTAGTACACTGACAAAAGTTTTTGAACAATGATCATCGCACAATTACTTTCATCAGTTATATACACTCCAGTGTATAGACTGATGTTGATATATAGAAGATATGTATATTATAATCCATTAAAGGCAATGCCTTGTTGACGCCAAATTCTTCAATGAAACGTACAGTTCATGAATTCCAGAATATTTTTAAAATATTATTTCCTTAGGCGTCCTCTTGGTTTTTCTGAGTTATTTTTCTTTGGAAGATGTGGATTATATTTCCTATTAATTTTATTTTTAGTAATTCAGATATGTATATGTTTATACAGGGTGTTCAGTAAGTCAAGAAACCCGTTTCCTGACTTACTGAACACCTGTATAGTGCAAACACTAGATATTTCGGGGTCCCTTACCTGTAGAAAGGGGATTAAAGTGTAATTTATACCCTCGGTAAAAATGGTTATTGAATACAATTTTATTTTCATAGAAGGGTTTAATAAAAATCTTTCTTATACAGAGTGTTTAGTAAGTCAGGAAACGGGTTTCTATTGTTCTCATTGTTACAAACAATGAGAACAATAGAAACCCGTTTCCTGACTTAATGAACACTCTGTATATACCCCTATAAACAAAATACTAATTATGCCACACTAATTGTTGTTGAACCAACTATATTCTTTTATGTATAACTTCATTTATTAGTATAAATAAATATTATATTATTTTAAGAAAGTTTAAGGGACACATTCAAAATTTGAATACAAAAACAATTGTGAATTTATAAATTCTGCTTTATTAAACAGTTCTTAGATGATTTGATTTTTACAAAAACCATTTTAAAAGTTGCCATGTTGACTGAAAAAAAATTATAATAAGTTTAAAATGTTTTTGGATGGAGAAATATATTTTAAAATATAAAAAGCGATTTTAGAACTGTTTGAGGTTAGGTGGATTGTCCTGTACTTTTTACTGTCTAAACCACTAAGAATTTTCCAATTAAAAATTAAAAACCAATCGTAGGATTACCAAATAATGACGATTTTACATTTATTGTTATAATAGCATTCAGAAAGTTTTACTATTTCAATTGAAATTAATAAATAATTTTTTTATTAGAGTATTTAATTCAAAATTAATAAAATTGAATATTTAGTTATACATAACAAATTTATAATTAGTCAATTTAATTAAATATTAATTATAATACCAAAATTATTAATAATTTATATGATTAATATTATAATTATAAATGCTGGACAAGAAATGAGTTGAGAAGATTAGTCCTACTAATGCTGATATAAACTTTAAAAGGTAGGAAAATGTTTAGAATAAAAATTAGGTTCAAATAAGATTATAAAATAAGGAAAGCTAGTTTTTCTTAACTAAGGTCCTATAATAATGAATAATTTGATTTGAAAAAAACCTAATATAACAAATACTCAGTCTGGCTAAAATATTGATAACAGAAAAACTAATAGCATGATCGTTATTAGTGTCAAATCTATCAGGACAAAAATTCATAAACATTCTATGACCTAAATTTTGTCAAGCTGTGTTACTTTCAATATAAAGTACATAACATTTTTTTTTAATTTTTATAATACATAATTAAATTACTTTTTACAATTTAATAAAATGCAATTGAAAGTTTTAAGTAGGTATTCATTGAACCATATTTGGTTCTTATATATATATATATATATAATATTAGTTTGTACAGTTTTACATCAATATATGTAATCTTAATGTATTGGTCCGTTTCAGATGTTTTATAAATTTGTATTTGTTTTGACACTTAAAATATGATTAAATACCATACCAAATTTATTCTATTTTTATTATTTATTAAGAAGTTATATTTAACCTTCAATAAACGCTTACATTAACTGAAGACGCATCGTAAATAGAACTATCTAGAAAGGTAATGGCTATGTATAGATAAGTAAGGTAACCATAATGTATACTTGCATTAACCATAGTGTATATATATATAATAACCATAATATATCAACTGAACTAATATAAGTTTCAACCAAACTGATTGACTGTCACAATACTAAAAGTTACAGATTGGAATAACCATATAAATGGTTATTTCAGCCATACTTTTTAGCTTAAATTTGAAGTTGAGAAGGTATTAATTATGCTATGAAGTATTTATTAGCTGAGATATGGTATTAATTTTACCATGATGTGGTTTTTT
>NW_026099572.1:77351874-77380823 GCF_025091365.1 Daktulosphaira vitifoliae | reverse complement strand
TATGTCTGTTGCCACTTTTTCTCAGCACTCACTGGACCGATTTCTTTCAACAATACGTCAAAAGATCACAAATCGTATCTAGTTGAAGACATTACCCTTAAAAATCGAAAAATTTTCCCTCGTTCCCCGCAAATGGGGAAAATATCCAAAAAAATTACAAATTTAAAAATCGGTAAATTTTGTCATTTTTCTCACTTTTTTTTCTTAAAACTTCCATAACTTTTTCAAAAATAAACATATCAATATAATTTTTTTTTATATAGATGCTTGATGTCTTTACCTATTATTTGGGTTCACCCCCCCCCCCCGAAACTTTTTAATAGTTAATAAACTAAACTTTAAAATTTAATAATTTACATAATAATACAGATAACTCTCTAAACATATTTATATTGTAAAATATTATATTATTTTATAATCCAGAAATTGTGTGGATACGAATTCTAATGTCGTATTTTATAAATGGCATATTAAAATATATACATAGATATATACGTCACTAGCGATTAATTGTAAACGATTGACAGACAACGATAACATGTTGAAGAGTGGAATTATTATCTGTAGGCCGTATTACCGTTTTTCAAAGAACGTTATCGGTATTCAGTATCTCCAATAATAATATTATTAATAACTTTATTTTATACAACAAAATCGTTTATTTTTTTTTTTTTTTAGTCATAGTTGTATGTACATGTTATCTTGTACCGCTTGCTTGAGACTCATAGAGCAATGCGAAATTTACAGTGTAAGGTGTAACTTTGTGTTGAGACGTCCTATGAACAAAGTTATTAACTATTAAGTGGTGATATTTCTCTTGGAAATTAATATAATACTCATATTTATTTTAATTTATTTATATTTTCTATAAAATATCAAATCGTAAGAGCAATTGTGCTAATACTTTAACAAACTATTTTAATAAAAAAATAAAAACAACCCATGACGGAAATGAAGTCTGTACTTCAAGTCCAATATTGACTGCAATCACACCAGTTACAACAGAAAAATCTAAGAGTGATGTAGCTGATATTGGCTGCTGTTTTGATCAAAAGGTTAGTGATGAATTAAAATATAAGTTACTTTCTAATGTTTGGATTCCTGATGGAAAGTTTAAATTTCCTATATCAGGAAATAGAAAGTTAAAATTTCAATTAAATTGGATTAATCGAATCCCTTGGTTATGTTGCACTAATATGCAAGGTTCTGGAGCGGTGTGCAAATATTGTGCTATATTTTATCATAATTTTACCGGTAAAGGTGCACATCAAAAACCCGGCGTATTAGTAACAAAACCATTCAATAAATGGAAAAATGCAATTGAAATTTTTAGCACGCATAAGGACACAGAGTATCATAAAAACAACGTTTTTTTGCTGAGAATTTTATTTCTATATATTGCAACAAACAGTTAGATATTTGTCAAAAAAATGATTCGGCACGTGCTAATCAAATAGTTGAAAATAGAAAAAAATGAACACCAGTTATTCAAACAATAATTTTATGTGGTCGTCAAGAATTGGCTCTTCGTTGTACATCTGATTCTGGACCACTCACTTTAAATGAGCCAGTCCACAATGATGACAATTTTAGAGCTCTTCTGTGAATGCGAATGAACTGCGGTGATAAAATAATAACTGATTGTATTGAAAATGACACATTTAAAGCTATGTATTTAAGTCCTACTATTCAAAATAATTTAATTGATATAATTGGAAAAATAATTCAAAATTGTTTAGTGGATAGAATCAATAGGGCAAAATCATTTTCAATTTTAGTAGACGAGACGACTGATATATCGCGAATTGAACAAATGTCACTTTGTATTCGATATATCGATGAAGATCTTGAACATCAATTCATTTTACGTGAAGATTTTTAAAAATTCGTGTCGGTAGAAAATACGACTGGTAAAAATTTAGCCAATATCATTTTAGATAGTATTAAATCTCTTGGAATAAATCCGAAGTATGTGGTAGGACAAGGATACGACGGGGCGGCTGCAATGAGCGGAAATTTCAAAGGAGTGCAAGCAATTATTCGCAAAGAATATCCGGCCGCGCTTTACGTACACTGTAGTGCTCATTCTTTAAATTTGGCTCTCTCTCATTCCTGTAGTATTCAACATATTCGTAACTGTATTGGTACCATAAAATCGGTAGGAAATTTCATTAAAGGTTCAGCAATGCGAACCGAAATTTTAAAAAAATACATTAAAGAACAATTTNGAAATTTTAAAAAAATACATCAAAGAACAATTTCCTGAATCTAAGTGGACCAAACTTATATCAATGTGCGAGACACGTTGGGTAGAAAATCACGACGGACTAATAAGATTTACAGAAATTTATAAGGCAATTGTTAATACATTGGAAGAATTATAGTTCACTCGTGATATTGAAACGTCATCAAAAGCATTACAATTTGGAAAAACTATTATAACCAGTGATTTTGTAATAAGTATGGTCTCAGCATCTATACTTTTTTCCTTAACATTGCCACTGTGTAAGAATTTACAGTCTGTAAATTGTGATTTAACCGAAGCAATGGCGNAAACTGCAAGAATTTACAGTCTGTAAATTGTGATTTGACCGAAGCAATGGCGTATGTTGATATTGTGCTACACGAAATAAATGATATGCGAAGTAATATGGATAATACATTTTCCAATATTTTTAAAAAAGCTGAGGCTCTTATAAAATCAATNAAAAAAATCTGAGGCTCTTATAAAATCAATTGATGATGAAGAAAGTTTAAGAATACCTAGAATTGTTGGACATCAAAAAAATCGAAGTAATATTGTCGTGAATTCACCTTAAGAATACTACCGTATTACAATAGCTATTCCTTTTTTTGACGACTTCATTGAACAACTTCAAACAAGGTTCAATAATCATAAAAAAATAATTTCTTCATTGCACAAGTTATTACCAAAAACATGCGGTAAATTTGAAATTGATTTAAATGATTTTGAAATATATTCAGAATTTCTGGATTTAGAAGTACTGCCACAAGAAATTAAATTGTGGAAAAGAAAATGGACTGACGAACTAGATGTAGACCGTCCAAATTCGGCTATCGAAGCGTACATTAAATGTAATTATGAATATTTTCCAAATGTATCTTTTCTTTTGAAAATATTAGCTACATTACCAGTTTCGACTTCTACACCAGAGCGCTCATTTTNATATATAAAATATTACCAGTTTCGACTTCTACACCAGAGCGCTCATTCTCTACTATGAAAAGTCTAAAAAACTTTTTACGAAATTCAATTGGTCAAGAACGTCTTACATGTCTAGCACTTTTGAGTGTGCATAGACAAATTAAAATAAATCCATATGTGATCGACAGTTTTGCAAAAGAAAAAAAAATGACTGATAGACTTTGTGCTATAAAAATGTATTATTTTAAAATTTAAACTGAAAAATGACTCATAAAATTTTGTATTGTATTGTATTATAATTTTGTATTTTAACTTTACTATACTTCAAAAGGTAAATTTTGTAAATTAATGACAAAGGTAGGTCATAACATAAAGTATAATATCTTGTTGTATAACCTAACTTAATAGTAAGACAATTTTTTTTTGTTTATGTTATGTATTAGTATTTTTTTTAAATTATTTAAAAACATATAATTTGGTTAAAACCCCCCCCGAAAATTTGTTCCAGCTACGGCCTTGGTTTAAATTACAATATTAAATTATTGAATATCAATTTCATACTAAATTTAATAATTATAATTAGTATTTATTCATATATTATATTTTAAAATCAAAGAACTACTAATTAGGATATAATCAAAGAAATAAGAGTTGATGTTGCTTTTGGAATAATCCACCAATTTCTTTAAAAATGAAACACTATCTACAGATTTGCATCGAAGCGTTTCTTATGATAATGATTTTAATCACTGTCAAATATCATCTATACTTGTCCCATCTATGCCTTGTCTACACTGTGCCTCGACCCCACTGTGCTACCGTTTATTTTTTTTGTCTGTTACCACTAATTATCAGCTTTTATTGGACCAATTTTGATGAACAATACGTCAAAAGATGACAAATCGTATCTGACTAGGTACGAATTAGAACATTAGATTTTCTTCATGGTAAAAATGGCTACTGTATTCAAAATTATGCTATTTTTGTGTTAAAGTGTTCGATTCTATATTTTATATATTTAACTTTATATTTCTAACACTTGTAGAAAAATGTATAGATCAATACAATTTTATCTTTTAAATATTTATTATATACACTTTTCATCCGACACACTGTTTTTTTAATCATGACCATTTCTCTTTAAATGATAAGGAGCGTTAAAACTTTAAACACGCGATTAAAAACAAGAACTTTTTCAATTTAATTTTTGAATATGTCCCGGAAATACTGACATTTATATATATATATATTAAATAAATGCTTATGTAATATCTTTATTACGAAAAGAAAATTTTAGTTTGTCTTCATAATGAAAAAGGCTACCGTCGTATTCAAAAATATGCTATTTTTGTGTTAAAATTCTTGATTTTGTATTTTAATTTATTTTAAAATACCACACAAAGGTAATACATATATATATGTGTGTGTGTATTATATAAAACTAATTGACATAGCATATATAGTTATAATTATTTGAAACTTAAACCTACTTAAATTGCCATTTTTATCTATCGACGAACGGTTGAGTCGATTCTGTAACATTTAAGTCTTTTACGCTTAGGATACAAGGTTCGACAATGAATTTTACTGTATTTATTTCTTAATTCTTTATGAGTTAGAAAAAAATGTTCAACTCTTTTGATTTTGATCTCATTTATATTCAATAACTTCAATGAATATCAAGGACCCAATCACTGTAAGTTCCCCTCATGAGAAGAAATTTCTTGTTCATAAAAATTATTTTGCTATGTGTTTTTTTTTTGTCATTTATTTTCTCAGCTCTCACTTGATCTATTTTTTTCAACGATACGTCAAATTATTATAATTTGTATCTAGTTGAAGATATTATCCTCAAAATTAAAAAAATATTCCACTTTATCAATTAAAAAGTTACTTGATCTACATTCTCCATATAGACAATTAAAATCATTAATTTCTAATGTTTTTAAAGTATTTATTGTCGAATTAGGTTTGATATGATAATAGTTTTCTTTTACGAGTATAAATAATTTTATTTTGTAACTTATTAATTTTTGAACTCTATTTTTATTTACGAGTCTCATATTCCAAATATTTTGGTAACTTATAAATTATTTCCAAAAAAAAATGAATATTAGTTTTATCTGAATTTATCAAATTATTTTTACGATTACAATTAAATTTATAATACGCTCCAATTGAGTAGAGTTTTTTAACAACTTTTTTATCGGTTTTTCTTAGTTTAAGTAAATTATTAAAACTTAATTAAGTTCTGAATGTTTCAATTGTAAAATATTTTTTAAATACCAAAAATTATTTAGAAATTATTATTGTAATTTCTATTTAAGTGATCTATTACGATAAAAATACAAAAAAATATTGTGCTTAACTGATAAATTTACTGTAATTAGTAATTATAAAATTTACTGACTGCATATTAATCCTAACAATAAAATTTTTTAAGTCTTAAAAAATTTTCTATTTAGTGATATCAATTTCAAACATGCATGTTGAGCTAAACGTTATGGTAACCAATTCAAATTTTTTTTACTATAAATCTTCACAAAAATCAACTTTTAAGGATCAAAAAAAGTAGGTTAAAATTGATATTTTGCTATGATTATTTTTAACATATTAAGAATCAAAAACGGTAATAATTTAAAAACCAATTTTTTGTAATTATTCTTTAATGTGTAAATACTCATTTTTTACTAATTAGTAATTATATCAAAAATTAGAAGTGATAAAAAAAAGTATAATTACAGATTTGAAAACGGCGCGAAAAGTATATTTTTGATATTGATGAAAGTTCCGTGTTGACCTGTATAAATATACAGGTTTATTCATAAGGAACAAGAATTTTTTTTTGAAAATTATTGCATCAAGCCATTTAAATTTTTATATACGTTAAAAGCATAATAAATATACAACTACTTCATTATATTTATAATTTCTCCGTAAAAATTACAATATTAAATTATTGAATATCAATTTCATACTAAATTTAATTACTATAATTAGTATTTATTCATATATCATACTTTTAAATCAAAGAACTATTAATCAGAATATAATTTAGGAAATAGTAGTTGATGTTGCTTTTGTAATTATCTACCAATTTCTTAGAATTAAATGCTATCTCCAGATTTGCATCGAAGTGTTTTTTAGGAATGATTTTATTTACTGACAGATATCATCTATACTTGTCCGATGTCACGTACATACTATGCCGCGACCCCATGTGCTTCCGTTTTTTTTTGTATCCAAATATCCTACTGAGGAACTCTTGTTCAAAACTAGCTAGTTTATTTTCATTTGTTTTCGTAGTCATCTAAGCTCCGCTAGAATATAGTGCATCTGGTTTCACTAGCACTTTGTATAATTTATTTTTTCTTTAGTAACTACATGGTTGGGTTTATATTAACTTAATAAAGTTAATAATAAGATAATTTTCATAATTATGAAAATAAATTACATTAATCCTAAAAAATATATTTTAGTATATTATCAATAAATTTATAATTAATAATATAATAAAAAATCAGTGTTGAGAAGGAACTAGTTCCAAAAGGAACGGATTCCTGGAACGAGTTCTTTTTGAAGTAACGATGCTAGGAACTGCTTCCTTTTAAAATAAAGGAACGAGGAAAATGAACAAATTCCATTTTTTAAGGAACGTGAACGGAAATTACAGTTCCTAAAAATTTTTATAAACATGTTTAAGTGTAGTTTTCTTCGTATCTAGACATTAAAATATTAAGGTATTTTTAGTTGACTTTTGACAATGGAAGTCCCCTATATACCCAACCGAGATCGTAGGATGTTTAAATGAATCAATTGACTATAAATAGAGTTATTATCACATGTAGGTATACAGTAAATATTTAATATATGTTTACCAGTAGAGAAAAATACAACTTCAAGTTCTCGTATTGAAGAGTTAGAATTATTCTTAAAATGCCAGTCGAAAGACTTGACTGTGTTACTATTGTACCCTGCAATATTAAAAGTATTTTTAGAATTTAACACACCCCTTCCATCTAGTGCTCCTGTTGAGCGACTGTTTTCGACAGGTTTCAATGTGATGACACAAAAACGCCATAAATTGAGTGATTCACTTTTTGAAAAATTAGTTCTATTAAAATAAAACAAATTTGGTATATAAAATGAAAATTTTGTTTTGTTTTAATAGGACTAATAATTCTCAAATTTGTAATTAATGTGTGTGTTAAATACTAAAAATACTTTTAATATAATACTATTAAATAGTAAAACTGTAAATAAGTAGTTGTAAATAGTGTAAATAGTTGTTAACTGTACAAATTTTTTACAGTTGACAGCTATAAGTCTAATAATAAGAAATATGCATTATTACAATGTTATAATATTTAAAACTACACCTGTAATGTGTAGCATTTTAATTATTATAGTAGTTATTTATATTCTGATTTAAAAGATCAGTAGTATAGTTATACATTTTTATTACAGAATGATGTAATTGTTTTTGTGTAGTTACTAGTTATAAAACATTATTAAACATATTTATTTATGCCTTTTGATTTAAATATGCCATATAATCTAAAAATTCATAATAAAAATAAAAACAATTTTTTAAATAACTTGGTTACATAAAAGGAACGAAGAGTGGAACGAGTTCTTATTTTGGAGGAACTGGATCTGGAACAAGTTCCTTCTTAATATAAAGAACTAGGATCTGGAACGAGTTCATATTTTAGAAAATGAACGGGGAACGGAACGAGTTCCATTTAAAAAGGAACTTTCCCAACACTGTAAAAAATAATTAGCATAATCAATGGTAGAGTTTATAAACTACCAGATTTTTTTTATATAATCACTAAAAATGACTAAAACATTGATTTACTAGCTTTTTTAGTTTTGAAACAATTAAAGGAATTGATTTATAGTCATTAAATTTTTACCCCCTTGTAAAAATTAGTTCGACGTCTCTACCATGACTTTTAATACCACTCAACAGCTAATCATAATCCACTAATAAGCCAGGAATTGCTTTAACTACCTTTTTTATTTTACAACAAAGGAGTTCAGTTAGTTCAGTTAGAGCTCGGTTGGGTCAAGTCGACAGATTTAAAGATATATAAAATAATTTAAAAAAAAAGCGGTAAAATATTAGAATATTTTGTTGGTTACACTGTAATAAACAAATTCCTCATATCTCATGAAGTTGGCTAAATCAACGAAAATGAATCATGATTGGTCGATGATCAGTGGCGTCAGAGCAATTGTGCCGTACGAAGGCTCGTTGTTGCCGCGTCGCCGACTCCTCCACACCCTCACACTACTACTAACCGCGTAATGGCGTCCGACAACGGTGACTTTGACACGGATCTCGCCGCGGCACCTGCAAAACGCATGAGGTACTCGTTTGCCGACGAAATCGCCGAGAATTCTCAATACCAAAATTACGGACATCGGTTCACAGGGTTTTCGTCCGGTGATTCCTATGGTAAGTTCTTAAAAAAGCTAAATTTTGGAATTCGCGGTAAGTTAAGACGCATTACAAATATGGCGGATTTCTCTTTGTATTTGTCACACGTCAGGCGGACATTTTGACGGGCGTCTACCTCTCCCCCCCGTTCATCTCTCATCTATTACAGTTATTAAATATTTGATTACATGAGTGATGTCACCATTTTTTTTTTTCACAAACTATTTGCTTAATTTAAATAAAACGTTTATTTTCTAATTTTGATTTACTCATATACATTTAATATTTGTTAATGTCTTTCTGTATTATCAACAATATTTATATCAATTTCTTGATAATCTTTTTATCTCTTATCAAATTTCCGTTTATCAAATTATTTAAAATTATATTAATTTTTTATTTAACAATTATTTTACATAGTAACTATTAGTTTCTTTGAGAAGAGGCCTAAATCAATAAAATTGATAAAATTAACTCAAGTTTCTTTTTTTGGAGACCTAAGATACAACTAGATGATTTTCAGTATAAATCATATATCTTACGTTTATGAAATTTTTTGAGATTTCGTTTGATAATAATTAAAAAGTGTTAAAAATAAAATTAATATTTCAATTTTAGATAACTCTTTATTGAATTATTTATAACTTAAATATATATATTATATCGAATTACTAAGTAATTTTAATTAAGGTTTCTTAAACTGTTAATAAAAATTTTTGTTTTCACAATTACATATTTTATAGTTTGCAATTTTTAATATTTCAAAGTTATAATAATTATGGNTTATAGTTTGCAATTTTTAATATTTCAAAGTTATAATAATTATGGAGGTTGTTGATAGATTTATAGTTTCTTTTATATTATACTATTTTAATTAAATCATTTCATTTTACTTTCAGCTAACAATTTATCATACAAATCATTAGACACATTATCACCAAACTATTTAAAACCATCTTCACCAAGACCGTTGATTATGTCATCAAGCTTACCTGAATCTCCAGAAGACTCGAGGTAATCACTTGATTATTTAAACAGTATTTTCTATTTTGCTCTTTCTTGCTCTATTAATTTAAATTTTATAAAACTCATAAGGCTATAAAAGCATTTTTTTATATATTTCTTTAAATTTAAAATAAACTATAAATTATAATTCATGGTGAAATTAATATATTTTATGATGCAAGAATATATTGATGGACTACTTAATGTTTAGTATATATTTGCATTAAAATATGTTGGATCACCCTATAAAAGTTGACTCTTTAAAATTAATTAATTGTATGAATTTTTCTACATATAAATAATGTTTATCCCATTACCTCTTAAAAAAATTATATAACTACATATGATAATAACAGTTTTAAATTGTTGAGTTTTATAAATGTTAAATACTATGAAGATATTTTTCCCATTTATCTTTAAAAATTTTCTTAATCATAATTTTAATTTTCAGCTTATTTGATGAAAGTTCTGATAATAAAGAAGAAGGTGAAGATGATGATACTTCTTCTACTTCAAGTTCAGATTCAAGTACACAGTCAGATAACTTAGATTCTGAAAAAGAACCACCAGGTAATTATTAAACCATAAATAGTCCTAAAAAAAACTTACACATTTTAATGTTTTTTTATAGGTTCAATGAGTTGGGTTCAAAGACAAATAATGAATGGAATTAATCCAAGACGATTATTGCATCAAGTATTTGGAGCTACTGTACCATCACAGTTAGAAGACATTACATTATGGAGGGTAGGGTTAATTTATTCTTTGGTAAATCAGTTGCTTTATAATGTTAAAAAATTTTATTTTAGATTATTTTAAGTATGACTGATGATTGCCCCGTGCGAAATAAATTACGTGATGTCAGTACATTAGATGATGTTATTAGGCTGCTGAAATCAAGTACGAGAATTATGGTTCTAACAGGAGCAGGAGTAAGTACCTTAGATAAATAATAATTATACAATTTATAATGCTACAATCCAATTTTATAAGATATTACTATTAATGGATAGCACTATAGATTAATGGATTTTATTGTAAAAATAACAATTCTTCTATTTGAAACTTCTACAGAACATTTAAAATAGTAAAAAATGTAATGATAAAAATTTCAAAAACTTACATTTTTTTTTGTATCTTCTTATATGTATTGTACACTACTACTAACAATTTGTCATAATATAATCTTACATAATTTGTATTCTGTTAACAAACATACATAAATTTTGAAATAATAATAGTTATACTGAAGTATAATTTATAGTTATGGAATTATTTATTTTTAAGGTTTCAGTTTCTTGTGGTATCCCAGATTTTCGTAGTCATAATGGAGTTTATGCTAGACTAGCTACAGAATTCCCTGATTTACCTGATCCACAATCTATGTTTTGTATTGATTATTTTAGAAAAGATCCAAGACCCTTTTTCAAATTTGCAAGAGAAATATATCCAGGGCAGTTTAAACCATCTCCATCTCACCAGTAAGTATTTTACATAGTTTATTTTTCAAGTTCTTTTAAAGTATAAAAAGTAGAGAATAAAAATCTGTGTTTATATTCTTCATCATAATTAACGTATTTTATTTCATATTGAACATTCTGTTTAAATATTATAAACAAAAATTAAACCCTTCTATTTATTATTAAAGATTTATCAAAGCCTTAGAAAAAAAAGGACGGCTTTTAAGAAACTATACACAAAATATTGATACTTTAGAGCAAGTAGTAGGCATTGAAAAAGTGATTGAATGCCATGGTATGTTAAAATAATTTTATAAGAGATATTAGCTATTAAAATACATTACTATTTTTAAACTGATCAAATAAAATTGTATCTTTAGGTTCATTTGCTACTGCATCTTGCACTCAGTGTGGCCACAAAGTTTCAGCAGATACTATAAAACCTGATGTGTTTGATCAAAGGATCCCCAGATGTCCTATATGTGTGGATAGTGGTGGAATAATGAAACCTGATATAGTGTTTTTTGGTGAAGGTTTACCTGATAGTTTCCACAAAGCAATTGAAGAAGATAAAAATAATTGTGATTTGTTAATAGTGATAGGATCTTCACTAAAAGTACGCCCTGTTGCTCGTATTCCCAGTAAGTTCTACATAACTTGCTTTAGTTTAATATATCAATAAGGTATTTGATTGAAATGTTAATGGAAGGCAAGTAGTGAATTATGTTCTTTTTATCATTAAGAATCACTCTGCTGCACTCTTCTCAACACCACTAGTAAAATGTTTATAACTTAAAAATTTTTGGTTCAAAAGTTGATTACTGACTAAAAAAAGTCACTTTCTTAGTTAGATATTTTTCTAACATTTAAGTTAGTAAAAAACGGTAGCACAGTGGGGTCGAGGCACAGTGTGGACGAGGCATAGATGGGACAAGTATAGATGATATCTGACAGTGATTAAAATCACTATCATAAGAAACGCTTCGATGCAAATCTGTAGATAGTGTTTCCTTTAGAGAAATTGGTGAAATATTTTAAAAGCAACATGAACTCTTATTTCTTTAATTATATCCTGATTAGTAGTTCTTTGATTTTAAAATATAATATATGAATAAATACTAATTATAGTTTTTAAATTTAGTATGAAATTGTGTTGCCAGCTATGATGTATGGTTCATAGTGTTGGGCGGTTGATAAGAAAGTAGAGCAGAGAATAAGTGTAGCAGAGATGAGAATGCTTAGTTGGATGAGTGGAGTGACTAGAGAAGATAGGATAAGGAACGAGCATATAAGAGGAAGTATAGGTGTTGCGTCAATCGTGGATAAGATGACAGAAAATAGACTTAGATTGTTTAGTCATGGTATGAGGAAAGAANGTAGTCATAGATAGTCATGGTATGAGGAAAGAAGAATCGATAGCTGTAAGAACAGTTATAGAAATGAATGTTGAAGGAAGAAGAGATAGAGGAAGACCAAAAAAGAGATGGAGGGATGCTATTGAATGCGATTTGAGGACAGCTGATGTGAGCGTAGAAGATGTGGGAGATCGTGTCAAGTGGAATCTTAGGATAAGGGTGCCCGACCCCAAGTAGTTGGGATTAAGGCAAAGAAAAAGAAAAATATTACCAGAAATTCCGGTGGCAATTGACATAATATGATTGTTATTTCGGAATGTACAATTTAGCGTTTAGTTGGGTTTAAATAATATAGCGTCAAATCAATTACCTACTCTATTGCTTGTATCTCAATATACACTACACTTTAATGATACAATAAATAAATAAACTCACACATACACACATATACATTTATAACATTGTGTCTAATGTAAGTATAACATGATAAAAAGTAACCGTAAAATGAAAAAAATGGAATATAAATTTTATTACTCATATTAAATGTAATGTAACTCGAAAAATATTTGTTTAAATGAAAAAATATAAGATTATATTTTTATTTATAATTGTCTTTTAAACAACTTTTGTGCGAAACTTTTTTTTGTAAGTTAAATATTTTTTTTTGAGAAAATTAAGAAAGCTCATATTTTTGAACTTTTGCGAGGATTTAAAAAAAAAGCTCAATTCCAATCTTGAGGACTATTAGTATGTCATTATACATATTTTAATTCAACTTTTAAAAAAACAAAATTTTTTCCGCAATTTTTCCTTTGTTGACTGGCCTAGATGTCAATTTTAAACTTGTAATTGAGCTAAAAGTTATGGTAATATATTCAATTTATTTTACTATAAACTTTCATAAATCTTTATCAAAAATTTTTCATCAACTTTAAAGAACCAAAAAAATAGGTTAAAATTGAAAATTTGGACTGATTATTTTTAACATATTAAAAATCAAATCAGTAATAATTTGAAAACAAATTTTTTTTTCTTTTAATTATTATTTTATATATATAATTAGTAATAATATAAAAAATTAGAAGTGATAGAAATAGTCTACTTGCAGATTTGAAAACAACGCGAAAAGTTGATTTAGAAAAGTATATTTTTGCTTCTGATGAAAGTTCCTTGTAGTCCAGTGCATTTTTTTATAGTAACAAACAGTTTTTATTGAAAATTATTGTATCAAGCCCTTTAAATTTTTATACACGTAAAAGTAAAGCAAAATATAACTTCTTTATTATTTTTATAATTTCTCCGTTTAAATTACAATATTAAATATCAATTTCATACTAAATTTAATAATTATAATTAGTATATATTCAAATATTATATTTTAAAATCAAAGAACTACTAATCATGATATAATTAAAGAAATAAGAGTTGATGTTGCTTTTGGAATAATCCACCAATTGCCTAATTAAAACAAAAAAAAAAAAAGTTTGTTGGGAATTTTTTCTGCTATTCTGCAAAATTACTCCTTCGTTGACTAGAATGAATCATTAAATAGAAAATTTTATGAGAATTAAAACAATGTTATTTTTAAGATTAATATGCAGTCAGAAAGTTTTATAATTATTATTTATTGTAAATTTATCAGAAAAACTCATTATTTTTTGCATTTTTATCGTAATAGAACACTTAAATAGAAATCATAGTAATCATTTCTAAGTAATTTTTGATATTTAAAAAGATTCTACTATTGAAATATCCAGAACTGAATTAATTTTAATGATTTACTTTAACTAAAAAAAAAAAAGTTAATATTTTGAATCCCTCTTGTGGGCAGGTAAAGGGTTAGATTTATAAAAAAAACCAAATGATAGATAAAGACATGCATCTAAATAAAAAAAAATATACTGATTTGGTCATTTTTGATAAAGTTATAACAATTAACAAAGTTATAAGTTTTATACACTGGACTACAAGGAACTTCCATCAGAAACAAAAATATACTATTCTAAATCAACTTTTCGCGATGTTTTAAAATGTGCAATTAGACTTTTTCTATAACTTCTAAGTTTTAATATTATTAAAAAATAGTTTTTACATATAAAAAAAAATAATTAAGAACAAAAAAAATTGTTTTAAATTAATACTGATTTGATATAATATTTAATATTAATTTGATTATTAATAAGTTAAAAATAAGGAAAATGACATATTTAACCAATTTTGTTAATCGTTTAAAGTTGATTGTTGTAAATGTTTATAAAAAAAAAAAAAAATTTATTTTACCATAACTTTTAGCTCAATTGGTAAGTTTGACATTGACATAATTAAATAGAAAATTTTATGACAATTAAAAAAATTGTATCGTTAAGATCAATATGCAGTCAGAAAGTTTTATAATTACTATTTATTGTAAATTTATCAGAAAAGCTCAATATTTTTTTGCATTTTTATGGTAATAGATAACTTAAATAGAAGTAATAGTAATAATTTCCTAGGAACTTTTGTTGTTTGTTGAAAAGATTCTATAATTGAAATATTGAGAACTTAATTAATTTTAATGATTTACTTTAACTAAATGTACCAATCAAAACAAAGTTGTTAAAAAGATTTACTCAATTGAGTTTATTATAAAATTTGATTATATTTGTAAAAATCAATTGTTAATTCAGGAGAAAAAACAATCATTTTTTTTAGAAATGATTTATATAGCAACACGTTAGAAAAAAATTTGAATATTATAGTCTAATAGTAGCACACACAAACAGAGTAATAAAATTATTAAATTACAAAGTAAAATGATTTAATTTTGTAGTTGAAACCTATCATATCAAACTTCATTCGTTAATAAATATTTTGAAAACATTAGAAATTAATGATTTTAATTGTCTTTATGGAGACGATGTAATAACTAACTGTTTAATTGATAAATTAGAATTTTTTTTTCAATTTTTGAGAGTAATATCTTCAACTAGATACGAATTGTAGTAATTTGACGTATTGTTGAAAAAAGTAGGTCAAGTTAGAGCAGAGAAAATAAATGATAGTCACAAAAAAATATCTTCTCGGCTTTGCATCGAAGCGAAAACTTAAAATATAGTAAAATAATTTTAATACGAATAAGAAATTTCTTCTTGCAAGGGGCGACTAAAGTGATGGGATCCTTGATCTTTATTGAAGTTATTGAATCTAAATGTGATAAAAATCAAACGAGTTAAAATTTATACTAACTTAAAAAGAATTAAGAAAAAATGCAAAAAATTCATTGCCATATGCGGGTTGGAACCTCGTACCCCAAGCGTGTAAAACATAAATTTTACCAACTCGGCAACCGTACGTTGCTTCCGGCGGTTGAAAAATTGGCTATTTAAGCTAGTTCAAATTTCAAAGTTATTTTTCTCGACTTAAAAGAAACAAACATATTTAAATAAGTTTAACTATCTATACTATATCAATTTTAATTTATATAATATTTATGAAAATCTGTACTCCCCTTGTCAGGTATTTTAAAATAAAATAAAATACAAAACCCAGAATTTTAACACAAAAATAGCATATTTTTGCATACGGTAGTCATTTTTACCATGAAGACAAATCCAGAGGTCAAATTTTTTTTTTTCACATTAAAGTATATTACATAAGCTTTAATTTAAGATATATTTAAAAGTGTCAGTATTTCCGGAATACTTTCAAAAATTAAATTGAAAATATCGTAGTAACAATACGCATGTTTAAAGTTTTGACCCCCCTTGTTAAAGGGGTATGATCCGATTTACAAAAAAAGCGTGCCAGATGAAAGGGGTATATAAATATTTATTATAAAAAAATAATAATATTGATCCATACATTTTTCCAAAAGTTATATAAAATATAAATTAAATAATATAACATATAAAATCGAGATTTTTTTCACGGAAATCGTACGTTTTTCTTTAACTTTGATGTCCGTTTTCACCACGAAGACAAGTCCAGAGGTCAAATTTTTTTTTTTCAAATTAAAGTATATTACATAAGCTTTAATTTAAGATATATATAAAAGTGTCAGTCTTTCCGGAACATTTTCAAAAGTTAAGTTGAAAAAGTTCTACTTTCTATACGCATTTTAAAAGGTTTGCACCCCCCCTGTATAAAGGGAAATGGTCCGATTTTAAAAAAAAGTATGTCGAATGAAAGAAGTATATATAAAGTATTTATCATTAAAGAATAAAGTTGATTCATGCATTTTTTAAAAAGTTATAGCAACATAATGTTAAAAAATGTAAAATATAATATCAAGAATTTTTTCACAAAAATAGCATATTTTTGCATACGGTAGTCATTTTCACCATGAAGACAAGTCCAGAGGTCAAATTTTTTTTTTTCAAATTAAAGTATATTACATTAGCTTTAATTTAAGGTATATATAAAATTGTCAGTCTTTCCGGAACATTTTCAAAAGTTAAGTTGAAAAAGTTAATTTTTTGTAAAAAAGCTACCATTTTGAAACCCTTCCTGTGGGCTGTTAAAGGGTCAAATGTTCACAAAAATATATAAAATGATAGGTAAATATTTAAGGTATCTATAAAAAAAAAAAATTATATTGATTCGATCATTTTTGAAAAAGTTGCAGCAATTTTAATTAAAAAAAATTGAAAAAATATCGAAAATTAGCGATTTTTAAATTTGTAATTTTTTGGGGCATTTCCCTCGTTTACGGGGAACGAGGGAATTTTTTTCAATTTTTGAGGGTAATGTCTTCGACTAGATACGATTTGTGATCTTTTGACATATTGTTCATCAAAATCGGTCCAGCGAGAGCTGAGATTGAGCGTTCACAGACACAAAAAAAAAAAAAATAAAAAAACACATCATAGTAAAATTAATACCTTCTCAGCTTCGCATCGAAGCTAATATGTGTGTTTTCATTTTAAAAAATTAGATAATGTTCTTTTAAGGGAAAACTGATAATAAAAATGATTGACCACTTAAAAATCAATAAATACTACTTAGATTAGCAAAAAAAATATGTCTCTAAGTTATTATTTTTGAAGAAATCTAGCGATCAATAATAAATTAATCACTCTATATATTTAAGTACTTATTTATCAATTGAGTAAAAGTAAATATTCGAAAACAAATTTGAAGTAAAAATATTATGTTAAAAATAAAAATAGACTAAAGTTATTTTTTTAAATAATTTTTGTATTTTATACTGAAAAAAGACCTAGTAGTTTATTCCCAAATGTATTCTAAAATATTGTCAACTTAAAGAAGAAACTTGCCAAAAGTAATTTTTGTAATTTTTTTTCTATTTGTGAATATATTTACTTATTACTACTATTTGCTGTACAAACATAGTACAAAATTGTTTCTTATAAATATAACTTATCAAATTAACCAATCATTGTTAATAAGTTATTTCTACTTACAGTAATATGTAACATATATCTTAAAGATATGTGTAACATATACTAGTTTTTAGACGTACATATTAACTTATCTTAAATTGAGTTTCCTCAATTTAAATGAAAGGAAAACAACTTTATTTTTGAAATATATTATAAAACTTGTATATAAGTATAGTAAAACTATATAATTAATTTTTAGGTATGTTGAATAAACATGTGCCACAAATATTAATCAACCGTGAAAGACTTCCTCATATGAATTTTGACGTTGAACTTCTCGGTGATAGTGATGTTATAGTTGATCACCTATGTCGCATGTAATTAACTATTATCAACAATTTTAAGCTTAAATACAGTAATAATTAATACATTTTTGTGACAGGCTTGGTCCAGATTGGTCTGATATCTATTGGTGTAAAGAACAACTTACAGAAACAAAAGTTTTAAACTTTCCTAAATCATCTCCAAGAAGGTATTTATTTAATTTTTATTATATTTAGATTGATAATTAAAATTTAAAATTATTAATGATCAATAAAGTTATTTAATATGTGATAATGTTTATAAATTTTTGCTATCTTTAGTCCTAATTTATCAATTGATGATACTGCCCAAAATGAAATGAATACAGACTCACGTGATAGTGCCAATAGCATGTCTTTATCCCTTAACGATGATAGATATACTGCTAGCTCATCAACTAGCGAGCAACGTAATTTATCAACAGACTCTACAAGAGATAGCGGTATTGATTCAGATGATCCTCAAAAAACTAGTCTAGCATCCTATTTACCAAGTAGTGAAAATATAATTGAATTTCTTTTTTCACCAATTATTAAATTATTATTTATCAATTTCAGCAAACACTTATTATATGTTAAAGAAAAGACGATACATGTTTTCTGGTGCTGAGGTAGATCAAGATGAAAATGAAATTGATGAAGATTGTCAAACAGAATCTGATTCTAGCGAAAAATCTGAAGTACCATTTAATTAAAACACTGTTTTCATAGATATATATTATTAGCTCAATTGTTACTTATCGCAAGTTATTTATATATGATCACCTTTGTTCAACAATTTGATATTTCTGAACTTGACCTATTTTTTAATTAATATACATATAACTTCTTTTTATTTTGTATTCCTTAATATTTCTTAAAATATCTTTTTATTATTCTTATAGATGTAATATTATTTTTTTATCAATTTAAAATTCTTTCCTTTTTTATATTTGTATAAACAAAATAAGTACTAAATAAATATGTATTTATATATATATGTTATATATATATAGATTTGTATAATTTTTCTTACATGAAATACCCATTAACTCTCTTAAAAATAAATAATAGTAATTAACCCTAATATTAGTGAATATAAAAATAATGGTAAATTATTAAGGAATGACATAATAATCAGAAATTATTGTCCTTGTTTTTATTAAGTTTTTAGGAATAAATATATTTATAATTAATTTTTTTATATTATAATAAACATTAAGGATTTCCATATTAAGTATATCTAATAAAATTGGAAATATTTATTCTTTAAGGGAAACAACTTTATTTTTCAAAATATTGTACATAAAATGTTTCGGTAAATTTGTCAGAAATAATTATAAATTATGTGAAGCAATAATCTTTTGATATACTAATAATTGTATTATATATTAAATCTTTGCTTACATGAAATCCTAAATATTTAGTTTCTATAAGAGTTTCTGTTTAAACTCGCTTGTATTTGTTTAAATGTTGGAAGTCAAAGAATTTACTAATGCTACATATTATGTTAATATTTTTCATAATGGTAAAATGTAAAAAAAAAAAAAAAATTAAAGCTAGATGAATTTTCCATAGTTTCAAAATAACATTTCAGAGAATACAGACCATTTAAAAACAAATGTTGAGGTCTTAATTTTTAGACTAAGATCTTTATTTAACAAAATATTTTTAAGGAGTAGGACTTCAATTAAATTTTATTTTTAGATAATACTTTTTATGAAAAAGATTCTGATATTTGTTGTCCATATAAAATTTGGTAATTAATTTGTTATATAAATAAAATAATTTTTTTTATTTTGTGAATTCAATGTCTCATTAACACTTAAAATTTGTAGGTGTCACTCATTTGGTTGTGCGAGTTAAAATATATTTATAGTTTGTATAAATAAATATTATTATTTGTATTTACTTTAAAAAATTATAAGCAATACTTAAGTAAATTTTCAAGTAATTTTAATTATTATTTATGTAAAATAGTTATTATACTATTGTTATCAAAAAGTATAATTAGTGCTTTAGATTTAAATTAATCTAATAAATTTAAAGATGATGTTTTTAAGTATATTGTTATTTATTTGTACTAAAGTAGTGGAATAATCTACAGTTGCAATTTTTTATAATAGAATCTATATATATAGGTATGTATTGTAGCTTCAGTTTCTTCATTACCTTAAAAATGTCATTCTCTAGTTACTTCCCCGAGACCCCATATAGATCTTAATCCGTCCTCGGATAAAATAAAATTGCTTAATTGATTCCGTTTTCTTGATTCATTAAGGAAAAGGAAAGATACGACTATTCGTTTGCTTGATTCAAATGTGACCTATTTATAGGAGAAGTTACCACAAAATATTTTTTTTATTGAGTAGGAAATTATTCGAGTTTTTTGGTATCAGCATATTTACTAGTTGATATTACTTGACCTTTGTAATTTTGAAGTCAAATTTTACATAAAACCTTAGGATATTTTGATGTTTCTAATTATTATTAGAATGTTTAATTTTATAATTCATATTTGTAAGTAGACATCTTTCTACATATTTATCACTAATTGATGATTATTCTTATTTATAATTAAACATAAAAGGAATTATTTTGGTAAAATAAAATGAGGGAGGAATGTGATCCCTATTAAATTTTAGAGGTATCTAATACTTTGTCGTAATATATTTTTGTTACTTCAGTGTATTATTACAGGTACTTGCCAGTTGGGTCATTTATAATGCCTTAATAAAAGAAACTTTAATCATATCTTTTCATATCTACTTGTCTTAATTGCTCTAAGCTTTCGGACTGTACAACGCAGATAGAACCTCGATGCTATTCCAACTGAACCCCAAATATCCAAACTTGGTCAATACACATCCATACACTCTCATTTTTGCATTACTACAACCTTTACAATTACTAACTTTTCAAAAATATGTTAGAACGTTTTATAATAGATATAAGATAGAAAGGGATCGAATTCCTCCGCGACCACTTACTTTACATTTACGATAAATTCATCAATCTTAGCATATGTATTTCACTTTATTATTAATTAAAAAAATTAATTTCTATGGTTATAAAAATATTGTAGTTTCTCATAATATTTATAGTATGCTTAATCAAATTAAATATTTATTTTGATTAAAGTATAGTACTAATTTTTAACCTATTCAAATAATTTAATTTTTATTACGCCTTTGTTATACTAATTGTTTTGTAATGTAGTCTCTAAAAATGGTATTGATTAGTACATCAATCGGATGTAATAATCAATACAAGTATGTATTTTCAAGTATGTAAATAATGTCAACTAAGACTAAAGAAAGTTCAAGGAAATAAGAGAAATTGATACAAATAATTCATGAACTTATTTAGATTATTTACATACATGAATATATCTGTAAATTTTATAAATAATACATCAATCCATGAAAACTTTAATAAATCCAAATTCATAAACGTAGGTATTTAATGAGAATTTTAATACATCTTTGTAGGATGTGTTATTTGTAATTACAAAGATAAATTAAAAAATATTAGATAAAACAGTAACATACTTAATTATGTGTGTCTAAAGATCATATCCACGAAAATGATTCAAATTTTTAAATGACACGTAAAACTAAATTAAATAACATTTATTATAATTTTTAAATTATTTTATGATTGTGTATTTTTAATATAAAAATTGTTGTTGACTTTTTTTGCTCATAATTAGCTTAAAATTAATAAACAATTAAAATATGAATAAACCTCATAGGCGTTGGTTAGGGAATAGGGAACTTGACCTCTAATTTACAATTTTATGTCACCCACGAAATGTAGCAAAATTATATGCATTGTTTTATAAAAATTAATTTTTGCGGGACAAAAACTTTAATTTTCCCCCTCTTACAAATTGAATGCCCTGCGCATATCCCCACCATTGCCACCTTTCAAATATGTCCCTGCATATATATTAATACAAGTAATGATTATTACAATTAAAGTAACATATTAGTAATAAATATCGTAAAAGTAAAATATTATGAATCAATAATGTAAATTTAAAAAGAAAATAAAAATCAAGTTTTCTCTAAGTTTTATCTTAACAACTAAATGGGAAACCATCATATTATTTAAAATAAATAACACATTTTAAGTTTTTCAGTTTTGTAAATATAATTGAGTAATATTGCATAAATAAAAATATTAAATTTAATTTAAAGTTTATTAGGAAAATTTTTTGGTATAATTAAAATAATTTTACTTAAATTTTCTATATGTATAATATAAATTTAAAGTACTTGTAAACATCTAAATTTAGTCATACAAATTCACTAAGTTAGTAGAATTTTGAAAATTATTCTTTATCTTAATTTTAAAGTTAAAAAGTTACAATAATTACATTTAAATATGCAAATTCACAAGTATTGGTGAATATTAGAGTACTTAATATTTTTACTTATATATTTTTTTCAAATTAGAATTTTTATCAGCAATCTTAAATTACTCTCTAATTTTTGGTGTAAAAATATCCTTTATCACATTAATATTACAGAATAATTATAGAAAAATACATTATTACATTGCACCACATGTATTTAAAANATCCTTTATCACATTAATATTACAGAATAATTATAGAAAAATACATTATTACATTGCACCACATGTATTTAAAAAATATGTTAATATTATTTTTTTATATGCGTTTTAAATTTTTGAAACTTAGATTTTTGTTTAAAACTATATTTACGTTTTTTTACTTATAAAGTATACTTTGTTTCTTTAAACTCTTAATTATTTTTATTTAATTGTATTTTTTTGAATATTAATTAATTTAAATGAATTGGTAGAAGTTAAGTTGTGTTATTTTATCATTTAATGCAAAGGGTTTCCACAGGTTTTACGTCATCAGTGACAAATCAATATACCGCGTATTCTACGCGCGATAAAAACTTACCACCCATAGAATTGTTTGGAGCATGCTCAGTTTGTGAGCTTATGGTTTCATTCTATAGTTATAAACCTGTCAAGACTAAAACATACACACGGATTTAAACATTGTCTCTGCTCTATATAATTCGCTCAAATTTCACAGTGCGATTTAATAATTATGCTTATAATTATGAATTGACGGTAATACATGTAATATAATGATCAAATCGCCCAGGTATGAATAAAATTATTATGGTTCTGAGAAATTAATGCATTTTTTACTAAATAAATTTTTAATAATATTTTTTATATCTTGTTTTAGAATGTTTCTTCTAATGTCCCTTGTTTGGGCCTTGTGGTTAATGATTATTTCTATGGCCAATGGAGCTACTACTGGAATACGGGAGCAAGCCGTTTTTAAATTTAAACATCATAACAATAAGGAAATGTATGAGACTTTGTTAACAATACACAAAAAATGCCCAAGAATTACTAGTGTATACAGTCTGTCAGAAACTTCTGTTGAAGGTCGCCCTCTAATGACTATTGTATTCTCATTACATCCTACATTGCACAAGCCAAGTAAGATCCTATTATGGATAAAAAGATGTTGTATAACAATATAAAAATAATAAATTTAATGACAAAAAAACATGATTTCTTAAAAAAAACCTATTCGCGTGAATATTTCGTCTTTATTAGCACGTTTAAGGAAATTAAATTTATAACCAGTAGAATGTAAACAACCTTTTAGGATTTAATTATCAGACTTTAACTTAATACTTAAATAGACTATTTTTTGTTTATTTATGTTCATCATCTAGATTGTTTTACTTGTGAAGGAATTTCTTCATAAAAATATTCAAAAGAGACATATATTATTTGTATATTTATTATAATATATTTTTAGATATAATATTATTAGGAATAGATATTCCTTATACTTACAAGTTAATTTTCAAAAAGAAAGTTTTTTAGTTCATAAATATTTTTATTTTGACTTTTTACTAAAAGATCGTTCTTAATAATTTTAAATTATTAATTTAATTTTTATTTATGAAGGTAATTTTAATGAAGTTCCTAAAATATATAAAGTTTCAACATTAGAAAAATACCAAACTAACTTTTTTACAGTGGTCCCTGAATTTAAGTATATAGCTAACATGCATGGAAATGAAGTACTAGGAAGAGAACTATTACTTAAATTAGCCGATTTCCTATGTGAAGAATTTCTTGCTGGTAACGAAGAAATTGTTAAGCTAATAACTAAAACTAGGATACACCTAATGCCATCAATGAATCCTGATGGATGGCAAAAATCAACAGATGACGTATGATATATGTCAACATTTTAATGCAGTATAAGCATAGGCGATCATCCAAGATGTTTAAGACTTGATCCATCCCTCCTAAAATTTTTGAGGTCTAAATATTAAAAAAAAAAAACACTAATTAGCAAAAAAAAACGGAACTTTTAATTAAATTTTAATTAATTTTCATGATATGATCGCCTATGGGTGAGTGATTAATTTTATAACATTGTTTAATTCTTTTTATAACATCTAAAGGGAGGAAGCAATTACCTAGTGGGAAGAGATAATGCGGCTGGGGTAGATTTAAATAGAAATTTTCCAGACTTGGATCGCATAGTATACGACAATGAAGCATACTATAAAGATATTAACAATCACTTAATGCAAATGTTAGATCATTTGCAATTTCCGGTATGTAATATAATAAAATAAATTAAATACCTATTAATTTTAAATGAGTTTAAAACTAATTAACAAAAGAAAAAGATAGTCATTTCAAATTTTTCATCTAAATTGAACTAATTTAAAATAATTTTACTTCTTTAAATTAATTTACCAGACTAAATTTAAGTTAAATACACTATTAAAATTTTTATTTACTTATGAATCATATGCATTTATAAATGTTTTTAAGTTATTCCGAACACACAATTAGCCAGTAAAAATTTTTATTAATTAATATTTAATAGTGTGAAAATTTAATAATGTGTTGTTACCGAGATTATAATTTGGGGGTGGTAAAGAGGTGTTTATATCCCCTAAAACGAAAAACATTTCCAAGCTACTATATAATCTGAAGACAAAGTTGCACTTTGGAACTTTTTAAAGTGGCTCAAACAAAATTTATAAATGCATATATTTCCGGTCCTTAATTATAAAATTAGACATTTTTTTTCTAAAAAATCTTTCTGTTGTGTAAAATATATTACGATTTTTTTGGTGCTCATAATAAACATAGGCCCAACTAGAACACAATTTTTGAGGATGTTAAATTAATTTTTCCATCACACTAAATTTTTACATATATATATGTATATATATTATAATTATACAATAATCATAATTAATAATATACAATTTTCTAAATATTTGGAGGTACTAAGCCCCTCTATCCCTCTCTAATTACGCTTATGACAATAAATAATTGCTAAGTCTTTAAATAATTATACTTTTATGTATATTTATATACATATGTTTAATATATTTCATGAATTTGTATGCGTTTAGATACAACCAGAGACAAAAGCTGTAATGAAATTGATTATGTCCATACCATTTGTAGCATCTGCAAATCTCCACGGAGGTGATTTAGTCGCAAACTATCCATATGATGCTAGTAGGTATGGAAACGTACAAGGTGAATATGCTAAAAGTCCAGATGATGATACATTCAGGTTTGTTAGTTTTAATATATTCTTAAAAGTCTATATATTTATAGATATTGTAGACAATTTTTTTTATATCAGTTTCTATTTTTTTCCAGATGGTTAGCTCTATCATACGCAAATCAACATGCTGATATGGCTAACGCTAATAGATTACCATGTAGAGGAGGTGATATAAATTTTGGTAAAGAAGGTGGTATAACAAATGGTGCTAAGTGGTACAGTGTCAGAGGAGGTAAGAAACCATCGAACAAAACTTTATCGAGTAACACTATATTACTACTACCATAATATACAAATAGTATAATTAAAAATTTATACTAAAATGTGCTTAGGTTTTTCATTGAATTTTCAGAAAAATCATACCAAAAGAAAAATTATTGTCTCTTATATATTTTTTATTAAAATTTCGTTAAGAATATATTTATGAAACTATTTTAGCAAAATGAAAACAACTAACACATTTTTATGGAAATTTTGCGATTTTTGGATTTATAGTCGAATAACTCATAGAAAAATTACTGTCGGAACGTTTTTCTTTTTAAACCATAACTTACTCTTAAAAATCTTTAATTTAATGTAGATTAAAAGTTGTCAGACATTCCAGAACATTTTCAAAAATTGATATAATTTTTCTATTTTTTGTTTTATTAATATTTCACTATTATATGTTATTTTCTTTTTAATTTTCTCTGAATGTTGAAAATCTTAATATTTACATAACAACGCATCGTTACTGATATGTCGGAACATTTTAAAAAATTGAGTTGAAAGACAATTAAATACGTGGATGGTCTTTTTCAAATTATTTCTGACCTTGAATTTTTCATTGGATATACTTCATTAAAATCAATATTTAAAAAAAAAAAATTAAAATGTTAAAAAATTCTTTTTTTATGATAGCGTGATTTTGAGATATATTTTTAGATTTCTAAAATTGAGCGTTTTTTTTCAAAATTGATAGATTTAATTATCAACTATAATAACTATAAATAATTTGCACCGATTTGCATCAATTTATATCTTATAAAATATAGAAGACATATGCACATACACACACACATATATATATACTTATAACATATAACTGCCAAAATTGTATACAGCTTGATCTATGTATATTTAATTTATATTTCAAATAATATTATGGCAACACATATAATAACTAAAACTATTCAATCTAAAATAATCTCTACTAGATATTAAAAAGAAATCATTCATTTATAAATATCTCACATCACTCTAATTAAGTAAAAAAAGGTTTTTCTTTTTATAAAAAAAAAATTGTATTTATTGATATGAGATATTAATGTAATAGAGAAACTCAAACCAGTCGTGATTTGGCATTAAATGAATTTTGTTCAGTATATACCGAATTTTTAACGCTGTTAATAAGAATTTTTTTGCTATGATTTTTATAAGAATAATCTTGCCTCATAATACTATATTGTAATATTACTCATTAACTATGATAAATAATGTACTTTAGGTATGCAAGATTTTAATTACTTGTCGTCTAATGATTTTGAAATAACTTTGGAGTTGGGTTGTGATAAATACACCCCTGAAAACGCATTAGAAAAAGAATGGGAAAGGAACAAAAATGCGCTTATCAATTTAATTTGGCAGGTAATATACTGAATTGTTCATATTAAACTTCAAGATAGTATTATTAAACAATAACATAAATTAACAATATTTTATTTTTTATAATTTTTAGGTCCATATAGGGGTAAAAGGTTTTGTTCAAGATTCTGTTACATTACAACCATTACAAAATGCGTTCATTAGAGTAGTAAACGTGACAAATGGTATTGAGACACCAATTTTTCACGATATAACGTCAGGTAAGATAAATCCACTTATGCAACATATAGGGTGCGTGTCTATAATTTCTCAACATTTTTGGAGAGCCATTTAAAACTTTTTAAACATCTATAACTGTGCCCTTATGGTTTTTTACTTACAAAGAAATAATAGTTGTTTTTGTTTAGTTCAAAATGGTGATTACTATAGACTTTTAACGAACGGAGAATACCGAATTACTGCCTCCGTGGACGGTTATTTGTCAGAAACTAAAATGGTAACAGTGGAAAATAAACAATACAACGAAGCAAAAATGCTAAATTTTGTTTTACAGCCAGTAAGTATTTAAATGCAAAAATTAGTCATGTAATTGTAAATTTTAACGCTACACCTAATTTAAATTTATCGTAATTTTAGATAATTCAACCTCTATTCAATGAACAGCATAAACGACTGGCTTTATAAAATCTATATGTAGATGGAGCATCACACCATGTTTAATTTACTCATGAATTAGTATTACATCAATAAATATACATAATTAAAATTAACATCGAAATGATTAATAAAACTAAACATATATACTGTGCAATGTATTAGATCTATGAAAGATATTATAAAACGATACTTTATGATTTAAATTATTACCTGATAGGAACTTAAATTTGTAAACTAATAACATAGAAATATTAAACAAGTTATGAATAAAATTTAGATATTGTAAATAATTTTTCTATGAAATGAAAAAAAAAATTAACAGTGTTACATTATAAAATAGATTAGATACATTATAACTAGACGCTGTACTGCATCCTGGCGCAAATACAAAAGGGAGTTATAAAAGCAATATTCCCCTTAAAAAATTAGCATTTTTTTAAAACTAGTCTCAGCAGGGCTGTCCTAAAGCTAAAAATATGACCTCCTCTGGTGAAATATTTATTTTTGCTGATTGAATAACTTTTTTAGATTATACTATCTTTTTATTATATTGTGATAGTATTCTCTGAAATTAAAAAATTATCAACTAAAATGATTCAGTTTTACTAAGCAGAGGGTGTGAGATCCCCATACACTATCAAAATTGTCCTGTGTTTCAAGCTAACAGATATATTAAAATGGTTCTCCAACATTACTTGTGCATCATAAGTGCAATTTTAATAATAGAAGCTTAAATATAATTAAATTTTTTTTTTTTTTTGTTCATCAATTTTTATGAAGTTTTGAAATATAACTATTTTAACCAATTAGAAATATTACGCTTTTGAGCTTAATAAAATATTTTATTATTTAATTTTTAGCTTCGATGCGAAGCTGAGAAGGTATTAATTTTACTATGATGTGTTTTTTTTTATTTTTTAGCTTCGATGCGAAGCTGAGAAGGTATTAATTTTACTATGATGTGTTTTTTTATTTTTTTTTTTTTTTTTTTTTTTTTTT
>NW_026099572.1:77330833-77347197 GCF_025091365.1 Daktulosphaira vitifoliae | reverse complement strand
CACAATTTCATACTAAATTTAAAAACTATAATTAGTATTTATTCATATATTATATTTTAAAATCAAAGAACTACTAATCAGGATATAATTAAAGAAATAAGAGTTCATGTTGCTTTTAAAATATTTCACCAATTTCTCTAAAGGAAACACTATCTACAGATTTGCATCGAAGCGTTTCTTATGATAGTGATTTTTAACACTGTCAGACATCATTATACTTGATCCAACTATGCCACGTCACCACTGTGCCGCGACCCCCCTGTGCTGGGTTTTTTTTTATTACATTTTAAAAATGAACAATGTAAGAATCATATTTTTTAAGTTCAATTGTTGGCTGGCTGGGTACAAACCTTCTGGCAAAAAAATAGATATTGATGTCAGTACATTAATTTGTATCATTAACTATCATAGGATATTTTAATATTCATGTAAATATATTTATTTTTAAATTATTAATAATATGTGTTCTATTATAAGGTCTAGTGAATATAGGAATGTTAAAAGCAACACGTGGAATTCAGGAAAATTATAATAATAATGCACATGATAATTTTTCTTTTATAAGGGTATTAGCACTGTAAAAGGCAGTGTGGTCTCTAGCTGAAATGTGTTTAGCCACCCGGTACTCAATTACGTGCGTCCAACACAAGTCAACGTGAGTCGTGACGTGATTATACTAATTTCAGTAGTTATGTTAGATATTATGTATTTTTGAATTAAATTCCGACGTTAACAAATATTTGAATTACATTTTTTTTCAAATTTATCTACTCTTAAAGTGTTGTGCTGCTAATAAATATCAAAATTTTATATATTTTTTACGACAAAGTTTTGGCTGTTAGCATACATTCAAAATTATATAGTGGATCCAAAGTATACTTACCGGGTAAATATTTTTAAATTTTTTACTTGATAAAAACTTGTAAATTATGTGTTTTATTAAGTATCTCATTATAGAATAGTTATGATATTATATATAGAACTTGTTTTTTTACTAATTTGGCTTAGCTAGACAAAACATTCAGTACACATCAGTCATAACTCAATGATAAGTCGATTGCAGGTTAGATTCGTGGTTAGTACCTTTTATCAAATATTTGTGGCTTGGACGAATAGTTATTAATCATCGATTATATAACTGACACTAATTTTCATCTAATAAATATAATTTTTTATAAATAATAATAGTGAAAACTTGTTTTTAATAATTCATGTCATAATATTTAAATTGATATTCAGCAATTTCGTTTTTTAAACTTTCTCAAGTCTATCTAGTAAATGTTTTGTATTATACTATTTATATGTAATTCATATTTAATGTTTGTTTTTAAGCTATCCATTAACTTTAATTTTAATTATAGTTAATTTTTAACCTATACTTGAAACTAGTTGTAAATAAGTATTAGAACTATTTCAATATTAATAGGTTTTTATAGGATAGTTAATAAGAGCTCTGTTATATATTATTTGTTTTGAGTAAATATTTCAAAATTAATTTCTTATCAGTTGAAATGTATTTATTGATGACACATGCACACACACATACATAAATATATATATTATATATAATTCATTTAACCTAATTGTTTTGCATTTATTTTCCAGAGTTATATGATTAATTATTATATTTACTAAACAAGACACCAGAATGCCAAAATCAGTAAGTTTTCCTTTAATTAGATAACTTAATTCCATAAAATAAGTAAATTAACATGTAAAGCTTGTAAAATCTAATTATGATTTTATATAATATAAATTTTGTTTTAATATTAATTCTTTAGTATTGAAGTTAATATGTAAACTGAACTACATAATATATTTCATTAAGAGTTTATTTTAAAATAATTTATCTTCAATGTTCCTTATATTTTACAAAAACATAGTTACAATATTACACTGATAATTATTTTGTAAATTAAAAAATTTGTCATAAGTATAAAATACTTAATAAAAAAAATTTTTAATAAAAAAATAATGTTGATTAGTATATAGAACATCTTCCTTTTTTGAGATCTTTCTTTTCTGAACTTGGTTAATAAAAATAATTAATTATTACTAGCATAAATCTAGTAAAATACTGTGCATAGTAACTTCTTTCTATTTTGTTATTCCCATATATCTTGATAAATTAATTATTTTTCTAATTAAAATTTCCATTTTCAAGTTTAATGTATTGAATTTAACCAGGGTTATAAACCTAAATTATTTCAGTTTTTTAAAAAAAATTTTCTATAGGTATCTAGTAAGTTAGTTGATCTGTATCATATTTTTTTTAAAAAAATTTTTAAGGTTATTCATTATAGAAAAAGATAGTATTATGATATCAGTTTTAAAATATTAACCTAAATTTTGACCTTTTAAAGTTCAAGTTCATTTAAATTTTCAAAGGAGGTCTCATAATATTTTTTAATAATTTTTTTGACTTGTACAAAAACAAAATTGATATAGATCAATTAGTTTACTAATTAATTATAAGAAAAATTGCCAAAAACCAAAAGTATTTTTGTTTCTGGTCTATATTCAACAAATTAGATCGTTTTGATCTGTTTTAAAATTTAGTCCAAACTTCTCATAAATATTAAATCAAAGTTGGTTTATATACAAGGTGCGATATAAAAGTAGGCAATTTTGAAGTTACTATTAAAAATTAATGAATGCTTAGAAAAAAAAAATTATACCATTGTAATCTATAGAAAAATGCATTTATTTTAAATTTATATTATAGCTTATTTTTTGAAAATAACATTGTCAAGGTGATGTTCTTTTCTCAACAGGCATTCATCATTTGGTAACAGGCAATTACAAAAATTGCCCATGGTGTGCCTCAACATTTATAGAGGAATTTTGGCAACCTTTTAAACCTTGTTTGTTTTTTCAATTTTTACTAAAAGTTTCTGAGCTGAGGAGGAGTGCATTGGTGACCTTAAAATCATACTCTAATTGTTGCCTGAGATTTCCCGCCCTTTTAAAATTGCCCATTTTATACTATATTTTTGTATAACATAGCTGAAAAATAGAAGCACTCCAAGATTATCTTATAAAAACCACATAATTATTTTTATACGTTTAAGGGACAAATATTAACTGAACTGGTAATTTTAGAAACTCTAAGAGTCTTAAATGATTTTAAAATTAAACTATAAACAAGAGAGTAACTTTATATATTTGGGTTATTTGTATTAATTATGGGTCTGACTTGTGTAGTTTTTATATGGAAGATGTAATTGCATACATAATTATTAATTTATATATTTTAAAAAATGATGAATTTCTGTAATAACTGAGTCAATTTTAAAGATATTCAATATTTTATTGACTTCTGATAAGGTAAAGGAGAAATGCAAAGCATAATCAGTTCTCTAACGAATCAAGAAGAAGGTCACAAACATAATAAGTGAAGTAAAAAAGAAAAAACAATTTTCTATTTAATCATAAACAAAGGTGTAAGTACGGAGTGGGTCTTAAAAATTCCTCTTAGACCTCCTTACTTACATTAAAGTTTTTTTTCATGTAATAAAATTGTATTAAAATTAGAGGAGTGGGTATAATGCATTTAAATAAACCACCCAATAAATAATCTATAAATCAGTCTCTGACTCAGGTTCCTAAGTCTACGTTCCTAAGTCCAGCCTTACATTTTATATTTCTCTATTGACATATATCATTTATCACTAGAGGAATAGCCAATTTGAGTGGTATTAATGTGTAAGCAAAATGTATGGTTCTAGTTGATTTACCATCATTAACCTATTTATCTTATAAAATACTCAAATTATTCAAATAGCAACGACATTGACAAACAAATTATTAAGTTGATACCATTTTAATTTTTGTATATATTTATACAGAGTGATTGATCAACTATGGTAACTCTATTTTTTTTATATAATCAGATTAGATTTAGTTTTAAAAATTTTTTTTTATTTTATTCAATTATTAGCGAGCTAAGATTCATTAAAGTTTATGGGACATGAGTATTACTCACGTCAGAGAGAAGCAAGGGTACCTAAGTTATTCCTGTTGCAGTACAATACACGGGTAGTTCTTATCGGTACACTAATAATTAATGTTACTGTATTTACCCGACTACTGTTTTATTTATTAATTTCCCTAAACTTTAAATAATGATATCCCGTTTAGAATTTAATAAAATTGATTTTTTATTTATGCTAAACAAGATTAATAAAAAAAAAAAAAACCTAAAAAACTTGCGTTGCTATTTGAAAAACTAAGTGGATATCGGGTTTAAGAGTTATGGGAAGATGGAATCTCTATTGTTCTTGTCAGGTAGTTCAACAAAGATTTATAACAAATAAAATAATTACATATATGATAACATTAACATTTTTAAATAAAAATCGTAAGACATAGTTAGTCAATCTTTCTGTATATAATTATATGTAATTTTTTAAAAATCTTTGAAGAGCTAAGTACCTCCGAATACCCTCTAGTCTGCCCCTATGTTCAAAAATAAAATATTATTTTGTTATATTCAGGGCCGGATTAAAACCTATCTTAGATTAAGACTGGTTCCTGGAGTGGTACTTTAATATAGACCCCTTATGGAAAACATCGCTATCATAAAAAAAAAACCAGTAGAACTCGTGAGCTATGGAGCTTTTACCCTCCCCCTCTTATTTGGCTCTGTATATATTAATATGCTACACCGGCCCATTGAATACAATCCCATGAAACTTTTTATTTTATATTGAAAATTAATTTAGATTAAAAAAATATAAAATAAACTTTAATTCAATAATATTTGATAATTTAATCAAAATGTGTGCTCTATGTCGATATTTTGCGTTATCGAAAACAAGTATTTTTTTGTGATGTTGATATTTTTTTAACAAAACATCGTTGAAGATATTAATAGCCCTAGTAAATAGGAAAAAGCATGGCTCCTGTGGTACTTTCTAATTATAGTTCTGATTGTAATTGTTTGAAATTATGAGTTTTCAATATAAATATTGTTCTTTGGTAAAATAACCTTATTAGTAAATTAGTTTGTTTTCTATTTTCTTAATCAAATAATGACTGAAAAAGTACATTTTTATTATTTAATGTGGNTTAGTAAATTAGTTTGTTTTCTATTTTCTTAATCAAATAATGACTGAAAAAGTACATTTTTATTATTTAATGTGGCTTAAATAATAGGCATCATCATCTAAAAAGATTTTCCTTATATTGTCATTAATGTAATTTTTTTTTAATATTACGTTATAATTATTTTTGAAAATGTTAAACATGTTGAAATGATACAATAATGATTATTAATACTTAAACAAACAAATAAATATTTAATTTATTTTTTAACTATTATTTTAATTATTAATTAAAGTAATCACCAAAAATGGATTTAAGATAAAACTTTGATATCTATTACAGTTAGCTACGCGAATATCAGAATAAATATTTAAAAAAATGAAATATAGAAAAAGTATTTCTAATATGAAGTTATATCGATTATTGTGCAAGAAAATTAAATTTTTCAGAAATTAAAATTTTTGTCAGAGAGAGGTTGGGTTCATCATCTATATATTTTTCTATTTGTATTACTGATAGTGGTGATTACTAATTTTACAAAATTAGATACATAGCCAGTTATTTTTAAGAAAATATTTAAACTTGCCAGAATATTATTTATGATTAGATACTGGATTTTTATGTTAGTTTAAAAAATCCTATAATTTAATGATATTTTAGTCAGTCGTGGCTATAGCCATGTCAGTTATAACCGTGGAGCGCCTATTATAAGACTTGATTTTATATATATATATATATATATATATATATATATATATATGATAGTAGTATTGAAAAATTATTAAAATGAAATGAAAAAATTGAATAATCTATATAATTTCAATGAATTACTAGGATAACGATTCTGCTAATATATTTTTATTCTATTTACTATAAATATAAATTGTCATTTATTATTAAATGACAACTATTCATCGAAAAATGTATTAATACATTATTAATTTTATTTTGTCAATAAATAATCAATGATAATATATACACTTATTATAATATTTTTAAGAATTCTATACCTTTTTTTACTTTTTTTACTTTATTTTTTTTTTATTTTTTTTCAATGGTTAAAAGTTTATTTTAACAATTTGAATAATTTTCGTGTGTTTAAATTGTTTAATAATTTTCATCTCAAATTATTACTTTTACAACATGTATTATATTATATACTGTTATAAATGTTTTTTTTTTTATCTTAACAATTAAATTTGTCAAAAATGCTTTATTAAATTAACGTGAAATAAAGATAAAATAATTGATCAATTCTTTAAAGTGGTAGGGTAAATATAACCAATAATCGACAAAATTATTTAAACAAGTGTTTTAAGTATAATTTTTAGAATTTTAATTTGAAAATTGTTAAAATACTTAATTTAAAATATAGGATGTAGTGTAATTGTAGGTTATTAATTTAAACTAAAAAAATTCGACCTCAATATTTTGCCTAATTTATGCATAAAACCTTTTATAACTTGTCCATAAAAAAAAAAAAAAATTGATAATTTCTTGTAAATTTTAGAATTGTGTGCTATAATTTATTAACAGTACTGCTGTAGATGCCATACATTTTAATTTGCGTTTTTTTATAAAAAAAAAAATAGTGTTAAAAGACTAAGTCAGCAAAAAGTATTAATATTGTAAATTAATCGTATTTTTCAAATTCATATAAGTGTAGTTACATTTTAGGAAGCAAATAAAAATTCATTTTTTGCGGTTTATCAAAATATATTTTGAAGTATACTATTCATACTGATAGAATAGTAACAATCAGCTCTTGTATGAACGTTTACACAATAAATTAAATTATATTGCTGTTAAGTATTGTTGTACATAACGTCCGGTATTCATAAATAAAAACTTTGTATTTTTCATTATTTAGGTACAATTGTTGGACATCAAGGACCGTTTTGTTCTATTATAAACAGTAGTCATTGAATTATAGAACTACTGACAAAAAATATTTATTTTTTATTGTCTGATTTGTAGTTTCTTCATACTGATATCAATTATATATAAAAACAAAAAAGGCTTTTCATAAATAATTATTTATGAAAAGTCGACTGAAAATTGTATATTACTAGCAAATAAAGAAAAAATGTCTTTTTAGGGTAAATTTCCCGAAAGATTATTTAGTCTCCTTTGTGTACTATTTGTTAGGAAGCGGAGAAAACAATGTTTTTTCTAATATTTATTTTGCTGCCTGTTAATCGATCGAAACCTGCATTAAAGTGCCCTCCTCACATAATTCCATTTAGACCATCCAGGATTCAAAAGCAAAGCCTCTATCAGAAAAAAAAATTAGTCCGCAAAAGTTGTTGAAAATGATAAAAAAAATGTTTTGTTATAGGTAAATAAAGTAAAAATCGTTTGTGATTTATATAAAAAATTACTTAATCTAATAGTTGACACCGTTTATTTTCATTAATTAAGTCAAGTAGTATAATCATATAATATAAGTATTCCATTGTACCCCACTCATCATTAAGTATATATATATATATATATATATTGAAGTGTTAGTTTCAAATATTTTGTAGCTTTTAATGTCAATCAAATAAGTATATTAAAATGAAGGGGGTTGCTATTTCAAAAAGTGTTTTAGCTACCAATGATTTATGATAAATTACAATATCAATTTTATAATTGAAATAATAATAAACTAGCAAATGTCAGAATAATCGAATTAAAAATGTATTTTCTCTTTTTTTTTTTGCTAAATCCATACTTAAGATAAACATTGTTTGGTCTGGTGGTAACAAAATGTACAACTATTTTATAATATCTCATTAAAAATTGTAATAAGAAAATATTAAATATAAATTTTATAATACATTTTTATAATTTGTATCTATTCATGTATTATACTAAACAATCATAAGACTACTAATCAGAATACTATCAAGGAAATATAAATTTGCTTTTGAAAACATCCATTTTAGAATTGTTTCTTTTGATACTAATTTTAATTTCTGTACTTGTCTCATAATTTATACTAATCCCAACTATGCAGCGTTACCAACATCGTGCCGAGTTTTTAAATTGATCATATATTTTTTTTAAATTAAAAATTAAAATAAAAAAAATTATTTTATCCTTAGATTTGCTTAAATGTCTTCAAGAGCATACAATAAAAAAATATTAAAATGGAATCTAGGCACTTTTAATTTCGCATCATTCAGTTATTATTGTGTATCTATGTAATTGAAGATGTTCTTAAACTCATTTCAATAAATTACTATTAGAAAAATTACAATCCAGTTCTAATATTGATGTTAACTTCATATGTCATTAAAAAAAAATGTTAACGATTTAGAATATCGGTAGATATCATAAATTTTAATTGTGTATTGAATACATACCAGAAAATCAGTAGTTTTAATTCTTAAAATTTTTGTAAGTTCTTAATTTTTTTAAAAAGCTCCTGTTGTGTGTTATTTTTTACAAATAATTTTCGATTATTTTATTGGTTTCGAAATCGTTCTATTAGTTATTTGTTTATAGAAAATGACTAAATGTTTAAAAATGTAAAATTTGTTGCACTTTTTTATATATTTTCTTGAATTTTAATATATTAAATTTTACTTTTAAAAAATGTTTTATTAGTTGGATTATTTGAAACACATTTTTATAAAAATAAAAGAAATTGATTCAAATTATTATTTCTAAATATTTCATATAGAAATGTTATAAAATATTTATTTTAATTGTCATATTTAATATATTTAAGTTAAGTATTTGTTTATGATCAATGATATTATGGTTTCTAGAACTTCTATCATCAATTTTTAAAGTTGTGTCTATTAATTTACAATAAGAAATATTTGGTATTTTTAGTACCCGTTTATATATTATTCATTTCTTTACTATTATAATTTTTAATATACTAAAATTTGTGTTACGGACCTACACTAATATTTCATTTTTTTCTGGCAGCCTTTTGTTGAACACCTTACACAAAATGATAAATACACTAAAATAGCATGTTATGTATTTTCAATAATTTTATTAAGCATAGGTTATGACTTCTGACAATTTTTTTCTATAGTCAACAATAAGCATTAAGTTATTGTAGTTAATTTTTTAAGTTTTATACACCAAAATAGTTTTTTTGTATTTTTTTAAAGGTTAGATAAAGGTACTTTTAAGTTAAAGGTTAGATATTTTTATTATTTTAAAATAAATATATCAAAAAAAAAAAAAAATTTAACTAAACGGGTTTTTAATGCTGCAGTTTTTATCAATAAAAAATAATTATTATAGTTTTATAAAACGTTTAATTTATTTGATCGGTTTGTTAATTTATCAGACCAAGAACGCGATTTAATCGAATCATGAATCACTTGACCAATTTGTTGGGTGTTATTACTCATTAGGTTGGTGATATTTCTGAATAATACATAGAATGTATTTTTATGACTCAATATTGCTTAATATTATACTTATTTGACTACATTATGTTAACACTGTTCAAAAAGGAAGTCCAGTTGTGTTTAGCTTAACGAAATACTTCTAATGAAATTAAAGCAAATACTTGAAATATTTTAGTTTTTAATCTATTTTAATTAATTTGATTATAATCAAATGGACAAATAGTTACTTTAACAAGTACAAACGCTTTCTTACATTAATCGTTGTTTTACCAATTTTTTTGAAAATATTTAAAAAAAAAAAAAAAAAAAAAAAAGAGTTCAAAACTATATTCATTATGCAATAAAAGTTTCAAATTTTATTTTTAAAGAATGAGTCGTCATTTCATGCTAAAAATAAAATAGAAATTATAATTTAGTTTTAATATAGACTTGGATAGATAAAGCGTTACCTTATCATTAATTTATTTTCTGTGTCTAGTCAATGTTAGTAAAAAAAAATCAATGATCTTTAAAATAGGTAGGGCGTGCAGAATATATGTGTTCATTATTTTAGTTAGGAAATCTAGTAAAATAGAATCAATGTAACCGCTGAATTACTGAGCGAATTCCATATAATCATGAGGATTTCATAATATAATATTTTTACTTTTCTTGGTATCGAGTGAGGTTGTATTAACCGAACATCTCGATCGCACCTTGGCCCAATACCAGGTGGCAGCTGTCGCAGTCATAGCGTTTCCCGACAACCGGTTTCCGTATGCCCCTCTCCGAGTCATGCCCCACCCATACAATACTAGATTTTTACAATTTACCCGTCAAAGTAGCTGCCACCACCGCGTCGGTCCACACTCTACAGGTAGCTGGTTGGTATACACAACTATCTAAAACTGAAATAGTTATCACTAGTAGTGAGTGCGTTTGAATTCAGCGGTTCTCGTCGCTCGTTGTTTTTGACGCAAAATCGTGTTAAAAATTGAACAGTGATCTTTTTTTTTGTATCTTTAGAACACGGTTTATGTGATATTATAGCGAAATCATAAATTGTTTGCACTACTTTAGTTTTAACATATTAGAAACTAGCGATAGTTATAACAAAATGGTGTCCGGAAAAACTGTAAGTCCTTGAAACTGCTTTTTAAAACTATTACTGTAGCGCTATGTGGTGTCCGTTGCATAGCGTGATTGATGTATCTTAAAATAACAACAAACACACGTCACTTCCTATTCGTTGATATTTTTCCATGCCGTCAGCGGGTTCTGCAGATGGTGACATCATGCATTGAAATATGCTTTTAAAAACATTTGAGTCTCACCCTGTTAATATGTTTTTCGACTGTTATTTTCCCGCCAATAGGCATAAAATCGGAAATTTTTTGCTTAAATACCATTTGCTCGGAATTTATTTTGTTTAGAGTTACTCTTGATTTTTGTTATGCTTATAAAATATCTATTTTATTTTGCAGATGAACGTGAGGGTGACCACGATGGATGCCGAGTTGGAGTTTGCTATTCAGCAGACTACAACTGGTAAACAGTTGTTTGATCAAGTGGTCAAGACCATTGGCTTGAGAGAAGTTTGGTTTTTCGGTCTTCAATACACGGATAACAAAGGCGATATGACTTGGATTAAGTTGTACAAAAAGGTATGTGTATAACTTAATAGTATCATCGGGTATTAAATTTTATATTTAAAATATCGACCGGCCTCTCGTTAGGTTTTGGTCCAGTTTTTAACGTCTCGATAGACCTGGTGACCTTGTATGCAATAGGTAACTAATACAAAATCAAGACGATTATTTACTTATGGTTTCAGTACAAATTTTGATTTCATACTCTCTTAGTAAAAAAATATGGCTGCCGACACATAAAAATTATTGCCGTCGTCCCCAGACTGGTATACTCAAATAAAAGACTGAGCGTGTGACTAACGCGTCGCCAAAGTCACTGGTGAATGTCGTTAAACAATTAGGTTATGCAAATTCACGATACAGCAAACTTCTCTGTAATTGCAGTACTTAACATTGCTCTTCGCACAATTAACGATGATAGTGTCATTTATTACATTCTTCATTTAGCTCTGACTACGACATTTTCTTTGCAGTAATTTCACGTATAACTAAATTTCTTCGTTATTATTTGTTTTTAATTGACATTTTTTATTAAAAACAAATTATACTTGCTTTCTTTGAATTTGTCTCGCGTTCTCAATACGATAATCAATTGTTATTTCCCAAGATGTTGAGTGTTGAAGTGCATTGTGCACTGAACAATTTAACGACACATTGGTCGAGGGCGTGGCGCACAGCGTTACTTTCGATAAGAGTTAATCGCTTATCATTCTTCATTGCCGCCAGTTCGCTAGAAGCCTTGAGGCACGATTCATATTTTACACAGCGATTACAGTTGGATGATATATAGCCAATTTCCTCATTTCTTTTTTGTTTTATTTAAAACATATATTCAGTGTGGTACTGTATTCATTGACTAATCTTATATTTTAATTCACTTTCTGCAATTTTATATAACCACAGTTAAATTCTTTTGTTTTTTTTTTGTTAAATTTTGTTCAAAACACGATAATAATATTTGATATATTTTCAAATTTTATATTGTCGACCTAATTTCTTATCAAGCGTTTAGTTCTCGTCCAAGTGCAATTTTTATTTATTGATTACAACTTATGTAGTTCACTTAAGTGAAACACTTGAAATGAGCTAAATGAATTTGGTGTATTGGTTATTTAAACATTTTTTCAATATCTACTATTTATTTTAACTTGTGATAATACAGTAATACCAAGAAGATTTTATTACTAAAAAGATAATAATAATACTAATATATACGTTTTTCATTGTAATTAAGTACTCATTTTAGTGATGATAATTTTTATGGAAAAAATGTGCCTAAAACCATTATTTAATTTGAACAAGTTGCGTTTTTCTATCTTTTTTAAATTATAAATACTGAAGTTTGATGCCGTGTAATAAACATGCAATATAAGCGTAAAAATACAAATATTTTTAAAATAATTTTCTTAAATTTAAAAACAATTTTTTTTTTAATTAAGGAAACAAATATTATAATTAATATTATGGTTGTAGTTTTAAAGCGAAAAATATTATGAAAAAAAAATATATATTATAAAATAGTCATTGTATCAAATCATAGGATTTGTCAGAATATGTGGGATCGTCTTGTATATTTAGTAATAACGATAGAGCTTTCGATTTTCTTCAAAATATTTTATATTCAATTAGATTAAAGCACTACTTTACCTTTATTCCTACCCGCCAATTTAGTGATTAATATGTAGTGGTGATAGTTTTATTATGTTATATTTTACCTGATGATTTTGAAGATAATTGTAAACGCAGTAAAGGGGCCTAAGAGGATGAAATCTGGAGTTCAACTTTTCCGTTTAAGTTTTAAATGGATTTATTTCTCAAAATGATTTAATTTTAAAATTAAATTTATAATTCTTTTTTTTATTTTTTTAAATACCATATTTTTTATTTAAAATATATTCACGTTTGCTTGGAACTCTGTCGAAATAGAAAATATGGATAAATATAATAACGACATTAATCGTTGTTTTGTTCGACTGGATTTTTGATATTTAAACGTATAATGAACATAAAATATAGTTTCTACGTGTAATTTTAAAGAAAAAAAAATTTTAATTATAAAATCGTTCAGTAAACTACTCGATGAATTTTTAGAGAAAATTATTCTAGTTGAAGGGCTTGAAGCAACAATCAGATAAGTCTAACTTTTTCACAATATAATTTTTTGTTAATTTTGAACAAATATGATTTTTTTGTATAATTCAATAAAAAACGAATTCAATATTTTTGTTAGTTGTATAGATATTTAATAAAAAAAAATATTTTATTATTGCTTTTAATAAAATAATTTTGATCAAATTACTTCTCCTAAAATATTTAAATAAAATGGACTTATGTCGTTGTTACACCAAACCCTTCAATTGCTAATTCCCTCATAGAATATTTCTTTTTTTAACAAATTCAACATTGAAATGGCATAAATCTAATATTTTCTCTGACTTGATTATGTAAGTGATACACTTTTTGGTCTTTTAAAAAAATTGTATTTAGTTGAATCGAACGTAGCAAATAAAATGTATAATTTTTTTTCATGAAACTATCAACCAAGCACTTTCTTTGAATTGATGTCTAGTAAAAATATTGCCTTTTTTGGAGTATTAACTTTTATAATTTTTGAATTATTTATATAACCGTCTACAAACCGTATGCAGTTAACTTGTGTATTCACTGGCGCATTACTTTCGTTATATTAATTAAAAACCATGCTTGGTCGAACCGGATACAGCCGTTTTAATTGACGGCTAAACGTTTCGATTTCTCTACGAATACATTTTTTAGCTATTTCTTTCAATAAATTTACGTACGTTATGTGTGTGTTTATAATATTGAATAAAGAGTCAAGTCAATTGTTGGAATACTGGAGCACGTATGCTAATAATCCATAACATTAGATGAAACATTTCCAATAAGCTATATTAGCTTATGTTTTTTGTGCAAAAAATTTTACAAATTAAAATAGATGTAATGTTGGTAATTATATTTCTCACGGCAATTCAAAAATTACTAGAAGCTCGTAAACTCTGAGAACAATTCGTGCCCTTGTATGTTTTTCTGCAGACACTCGTATGTCTACCACTACTTTCTAAAACGAAGATACATCTTTGTGTCAAGGTCGCCTCGACGAATGCCAATAAAATGCATGTGCATTATATGCCAAGAGTATGATGATAACGTGCGATGAATTAAAAATGTGGCGTTCCAACGCTACAGTGATAATAATGATATATACCTTGCGCAAATTTAAGGACAACTTTATTTCCATCCTTAATCCTTCGAAAAATATGTTTTTATTCAGTATCTAATTAGCATAAACATTAAAAAAAATGTTAATATACGTAATAATTGCTGACTAGTTTACGTAAATTTTAATTACTCATTGGTATGTATTTAACAAAAGAAAAAAAAAAAGAAAAGAAAACATAATGTATAATTATTTCAATTAGTGTTTTTACTGATCGATTTAATTCTCCTTTTCATTGGGCGTGTTTTTAAGAAGGTTAATTTGAGTGTTTAAAATTTATTATGTTTGAATTAAATATTATGAATTAAGTTTTTACCGAAATTTTAGGTTTAAAGTAGCCGTTAATAATTATCTTTTATATACGATTTCTTCNTTGAGTGTTTAAAATTTATTATGTTTGAATTAAATATTATGAATTAAGTTTTTACCGAAATTTTAGGTTTAAAGTAGCCGTTCTTTTATATACGATTTCTCCACAGACTATTCTATAGATGATTTTTGGGGGAAGATGTAATGGCTTCTTCAGAATATAATTTTTAATTCTATTTGTCGATAAATTAATTTGTCCCAGAACATCTCAGTTACTACTGTTGTCTGAATATTGTTAATTTTTTTGTTTATAGAGTTATATATTATTTATTATATCATAAAAGAAATTGCTATTAATTTCGTTCATAGTTCTACCCTAGTTATGGAAAGTATTAAACTTGTGATTCTTATTTTTATTAATAATTTAAGATCATATTAAGAGTTATACTTTTTCATACTATTATTATCCTTATTGTTTGCCTAATTTACACTGTTCGAAAATATTCTGTAATAGTGTACTATTGTTATCACTTTAAGAATAAAACGTCATGTGACAACATAAATGGTGGTTACGTCATAATTTGTCAGTATAATAATTTCGAACACACTATAAAACAATGGGGGGTCCTTCCAAGATTAATTATCTTGGCAGATAATTGCCATCTGAATTTTATCTTGCATATGGCTTAATTTGTTTTAAATAATTTACATTTTTTATAGTTTTAACCATGAATTTGAATTTTTTTAAATTTGTAGAAAGTAGAATTGTTTTGTCAACATATAAAAATGTATTAAACTTATCATATATTTTGACAATATAAGGTAGAGATTAAGTATTAAAATCTTTCTATTACATATGTTATTATATAATCAAAAATTATGGGGGGTTACGTTTACAAATCACCCTATAAATCTATATTTACGCTTCTGTGCTGGTAGGAATAGATTAAGAAATGTTTTTAAGGTTGAACTCTATCTGTTTTCAAAATTTCAATTGGTAAACAGACTACAATAGAAATAAGAGGGAGGTTGATGAAATCAGACATCCTCCGCATAAATAATGTATACACTGCCGCTCACATAAGGTTGGCAACTCATGCTCATTTTTACAGTCAGAAATGCATGATTTATTTTCTAAATTGGTTTTGTACAGTAGCTATTTAAGTTACAAAAAAAAAAAATGTTATTACAAAAAATAACCATTACATAATATTTTAAGAGCTTCAAAACCTTGTTTTTTTTATTTTAAAAGTCAAAATTCATTAAGATGAGCTATTTTATTGGGAAAAACATGTATTTTTTATTTGTTTATATCTCCGAAAATATTTAAATTGAAAAATGATTAATTTTGCTACATAATTTTGAAATATGGATAAAAATGTGCATAGGTTACCACCTTCATGTTAGTGGTACCTTCGCCACTTACGTGAAGTATGAGTTTTTTTTTTAATTGACTGGAAAACAATGGGGTTTTTTAATTTGCACAACAATGCTTTCAGTTTTTGTTGTAAAAATATAATTTGTTACAATTGTTAGAGAAGCATAGATAGATTTTATAGAATTTATCTTAATAAAATGATGAGTGGTAAAGATATTTTGTTAGGTTTAAGCTATTACTATATTAGTGTTTTGAATATTATTTCTCTTATCTATGAATTTTAACTACTCTTTCATTAGGAGTTTTATCGTCTCGGTCTATTCAAAATTCGGCTAGAAAGAATGATAACCCTCTCCCGTAATAGTGAAATTCTATCCTTTTTTTTTTTTTTTTTTTTTTTTTTT
>NW_026099572.1:77274700-77330828 GCF_025091365.1 Daktulosphaira vitifoliae | reverse complement strand
CTTTTTTTTTTTTTTTTTTTTTTTGTGCTTACATGCGGGTTTCAGCCAAACAATATGTATACATTTTTATGGAAATACTTTAAAAATAGAAAATCACTTATTGAGGAGCCTGTTGATTATTTCGACCCCACACATAAATATTGGTTACAGGTACTATATAACTAGTAAATGTTTATGTTTGACTTTAGATTGTGTTTGTATAGTATATTATTTGTGTTATCCGTTATAGATTAATTCTAAGGATTTATTAGAAATATTTATTCTTTATCTCGATCCAAAATATGTATTATTTTATATTGTTTATTATTGATTATATGTCATTTTATTTAAAACACCTATTTATTTATTTTATACGTAATTCAGGTATGTTTCGTCAATACTGCTTATTTTGTTTGCCTATCATGTACTACTCAACTGTTCTAAATGACCATCTGACCAGTTGTTTTGTTAATGTCCTTCGTCATATTCAATTGCTGACATAGTAATGAATTTACCCATACGCCGTTAAATTTATGTTAGTATTCAATGCATACATAAACATTAGTACGCGTTCTAATTATACGTACATGAAAAATTATTGTTTAAATATAACTATATCATTAAATTATTGTTTAGTTGTTCTACGAATAACTGGGCTGTTCTACACTTCCGAAAATTGTATGGAGTTTCTTGATAATGATTAGATCAACTAATGATATTTTAGTTAAAGAAAGTGCCATCCGCACTAAGTTTAAGCCCAGTAATTTAAAGTCCATACTTGTAGTTTAATAATCAGTTGCGTTCTACTTTACATTATACATTAACATTTAATTGTTGTTTTATTACCGTATATTTTGAGGTGTCCAATACAAATATGTAAAATATATAATTAAACAAGTAAATCTATTTAATGTTATTTTTTAGTAATTTTTGGAATTGTTTGATATTTTATACCTATATTCCAATGCATTTTTTGAAATAATATTTTTTTCGCACGTCTTGTGGAATTTTATTAACCTTCATTAATTCTACCTTAATTTTAATATGACCGTAAAAAATTATTTACATTTATTAGAAAAATACTTAAATTATAAAATGAATTTATTTATATATACATATGTGTGATGATTAAACATTCGCATTTTATCTATAAAATTAAGTTATGTTAGTTCGTCGTTTTTTGTGACATTAATTTCTACAAGGTTATTGGTAAAATTAATAATATTATTTTTTAGTGAAGGTTTCGTTTTTATTTCCATGTATATAAGTGTTACTTAATTTAATTGTTTGAAATTATTATTAGGTTTTTTTAAGTTAATCAATAAAAATTCTTTATCTTAGTTTAAAAATGTATTTTTTAGAAGTAGCCACTTTACAATTTCTACAAGAATATTTTACGAATATACAAACAAATGATTTTTGATTATTCACAGTTTCTTACCCCAGTATTTTTCAATTGAGAGCCTAATACTAAAAAAAAATTGGTAAAATTTTTGTTGATTTTTTTATCTAAAATATAAAATGTAAAACTTGGTGTTTAAAATGTAAAAATATCCTGGATATGACAGCAATTACATTAATATACTAATATTCCATATTCATATTAGCTATGAATGGATAATCAAATATATTATTGATATTAGCTTTGAATGGATAATCAAATTGACGACTTATCAAAATTTTTATTTGAAAAAAATTAAGATGTAAAACTTAATTAATTATCGAATTATTCAACGTGATTTTTCTAATATTAGCCACTCGATTTCTCATAAAATAATAATTAAATCAAGAAAATTCTTTTTAGTATTTTATATATTTCTAGATTTATTAGTTTTTTTTTAATTCGTCCTTTATATCTTATAATGGCTTTAACTTTATTTTTTTAAATTAAATTATAATATTTCTATTTATAATTCATACTAAGTGAGAGACTTATGAGTTATTTGTACTTTTTTCCCTATTGTATATTCATTATACTCTTGTATATTTAGTATACTTTGATATTTGTGTCTTTTAAGTTAGTTAGAATAACAATCATTGCCCTTTGTGCACACTCAAAATGCTTCATAATAAAAATTTCATTTTTTGTATAGGTAGATATTTTTGTAAATACTGTGCTTTAATTTCTTAATTTTTAACATATATTTTACATATAAAAAATATGTTTGTATTTATAGGTTATGAGCCAAGATGTCAAAAAGGAAAATCCACTTCAATTTAAATTCCGTGCTAAATTTTACCCTGAAGATGTTGCTGAAGAACTTATACAGGATATCACTTTAAGATTATTTTATCTTCAAGTATATAATATATTTAAAAATTAAAATATCATTAAAATAATTTATTATAAAAGCAACAGTAATATTTTGAATAAAACATCTCAAATAGGTATTTTGACAGCCAACTTATTATAATTATTTGTTTAGCTCTGATGATGATAACTTGGTTTTCAAAATAGTATTCACTGTATTTTTTCCACACTATTTTTGTGGTTTTTAAAGTTAAGTGTTCTAAATAATCTTTTATTTTAATCAATGTTTTACTAATTTTTAAATAAAATTAGCTCCAAATTCATCATTAATTTTTATGAAATAATGTAGTTACATTTTTTGCTTTACTCTACAATACATTTTTAAGCTTTTAAAATATTTTCTCTTAATATTTTTGTTTAGATTGTACTATTGAATTATTAATTGAAGGGTTGGATTTAAAAATGTAATAATTGTAGAAATCAGACTATTCAGATCAGGAAAAAAAGAGCCCTATTGTTTGCAATTATTTAATAATTTAATTCATTTAATTTGAAATTTAAATAATCATTTTTTTTTAATGACAAATTAGTTAAAAGATAAATAAATAAAATTATATTAACTGGTTACTGAAAATGATGTATGATTCTATTAGTTGGGTTTTATGATATCTCCATTATTTTATTTTATTTAAAATTCAAAATAAATTATTCATTTTGTAACTTTTAACTAACGTTTCAATAAAAAATAAAAATTTTAGGTAAAGAATGCCATTTTATCAGATGAGATCTACTGTCCATCAGAAACATCTGTGTTGCTTGCTTCATATGCTGTTCAAGCAAGACATGGAGACTTCAATAAACTAACTCACACTCCAGGTTTTCTTACAAATGACCGTTTATTACCACAACGGTATTCAATCTTATTCACAGATATAATTTTATTATTTTTATTCTTAAATAATTTTTTATAAATAATTTTTTTAGTGTTATGGATCAACACAAAATGACTCGAGAAGAGTGGGAGTCTAGTATCACTACATGGTGGCATGAACACAGAGGAATGTTGCGCGAGGATGCTATGATGGAATATTTAAAAATTGCTCAAGATCTAGAAATGTATGGCGTTAATTATTTTGACATACTCAACAAAAAAGGAACTGAATTATTTTTGGGTGTTGATGCTCTTGGTCTTAATATCTATGAAAAAGATGATAAGTAAGTATCTTTTGAAATAATAATCAAACATTATACTTAAAAGCTATCTATTGATTATAATACACATTTTAAAATGTGTATCAAATGTCAAATCCCAACCTTAGAATCAAGACGTCTATTTATTGATTTAACATTTATATACAAACTATTAAATAATAAAATTATCTGCCCAGAGCTACTTGATCAAATTTGTTTTAAAATACCAGCTTATAATACCCGATCTCAACAATTATTTTTTACTATTCTAGGGAAAAATAATTTCATTAAATATAGCCCAATAAACCGTATGTTAATGTCTTGTAATAATATTTCCAACTTTGATTTTTTTTATGATTATCCTAACAAATTAAAATGTGTAATAACTAATAATAATCATTCTAACACAAATATTTAATATTATATTCATAAAAATTACTTCTAATTTATATTATTTTTATACTTAATATCTAATTATTGTTCACCTTAATTTTATAAATGTATCACTGTATATTGTTAATTTTTTAAAATTGTATTTATATTATTATATTACTACCTGTACTACATTGCCCTTCGAGGGTGTTATCTTATAAATAAATAAATGAATAAATAAAAATACTAATGAAACAACAATAAAAAATTATTAATTATTTTTTAGACTTACCCCAAAAATTGGTTTTCCATGGTCAGAAATCCGTAATATTTCTTTCAATGATCGAAAATTTATCATCAAGCCTATTGATAAAAAAGCTCCAGATTTTGTATTCTTTGCTCCACGAGTTCGTATCAATAAGCGTATTTTAGCACTTTGTATGGGTAATCATGAATTGTATATGAGGAGGCGTAAACCAGATACTATAGATGTCCAACAAATGAAAGCACAAGCCAGAGAAGAAAAATTAGCAAAACAGCAGCAACGGTAAGTAGACTATTTACTAAACAAAAATTAAAATAAATGAGTACATGAAAATCAGAATTTTTATAGTCCCTTTTATTTATTTTGATGTAATACCACGTTAAATGTTAATTACAGTGAAAAACTTCAACTTGAAATAGCTGCTAGAGAAAAGGCTGAAAAGAAACATCAAGAATATGAAGAGCGTCTAAAACAAATGCAAGCAGAAATTTCTAAACGAGAACAAGATTTACTTAGTGCTCAAGTAAATATTGAAATTATAAATATTAATATTATTTTAAAATGTATTTTGAATATTATATTAGAATTAAATAACTATGTTATTTCAACAATAGGATATGATTCGTCGTTTGGAAGATCAGTTGAATAAACTTCAATTAGCAAAAGAAGAATTGGAGCAAAGGCAAAATGAGTTGCAGAATATGATGGAACGTTTAGAAGAATCTAAAAATATGGAAGCTGCAGAAAGAGTAAAACTTGAAGAAGAGATCAAAGCTAAGCAAGAAGAAGTGATGCGTATTCAATCTGAAGTTGAAACTAAAGATGAAGAAACAAGACGTTTACAGGTATAGATAAAACTTGTTTAGTTTTAGTTTTTATCGAGGTGGACATAATACTCATGCACTCAAACCTGTTGGTCCATTGTGCGCACCTCATACTGAATTGTCTTGATTCAGTTTACTCACTGAAGTGTTGTTACATTATACCTATCATTGTATAAGGATGGACCATCAAGTCACCCCTATTGATGACCAAAGAATCCTGTCTTTACGATAAAATTAAGTATCTCTCTGGTTCTTAGGTTTTTAATATCTTGTCATCCTATTAAGATCACACAGCAGTAAATCAGGGGTCTTGATAAATATTTTAGATTGTCTAGATACTACTAAGTACTTCCAGATTTTCCTGTGTTGTTTTCTGCGCCAATTCTTGGGTAGCGCTTTGAGCGATTGCTCAGTGAGTCCTACCACTGGTTCTGGTCCAACATAGGTGTTCTCTGCTCCTTTCCTGACTAGAAAGTCAGCATTCTCATTTCCAGTGACACTGTTTTGTCCTAGTACCACGCTAGTGTAACTTTTTTGAACCTCAATAGTGATTCTAAAGTTTCCCTGCATTCGAGGACAAGCTTTGAATTTACCTGATCATTACAAAGTGTTTTCAAAGCTGCTTGACTGTTACTTAAAATAGTTATCTTCTTATTCTTGTATACCAGCAGGTTCTGAGCCTCCTTACCCAGTATCAATTAGAGAGTCTAAGTTTTAGACCCTCAATTTTATCAGCTAATGCTTCCAGTTGATCTTGCGACTCCTAGTCTGCATTTGTAGACGTTGCTGTCCCTTAGCTAGTAGAATGTTCACCAAGTGTCCCATTGTTTGAATTGCAACTGTCAAGTTTGATGATTCTTCTGCGAAGAACCACCAGTTCACGCTATTGTTCTAACAGGTTGTCTGTAGGATCCCTGATTGTCAAAAGTTCGTTGTTTTGTGGTTTTTCTATGTTTTTATCCATATAGTTCCCACGAGTAGTCGAGAAATAAAGGTCCGTCACAGCAGAGCTCGATACTGTGATAAGTCTGTATACTTTATGGTGCGCCAGGTGCCATAGAGGATCTCAATGGTCACTTTACCTTTCGGCTAACTACCCTGTGACAAGTTAGCAACCCTTTCACTTGGTATGGCTGGGTTAGGCGGATCTATTTGCTGTTATCAAGCAGGTATGCCCGGGCCTACTTGTCCGAACTAACCAAAGTCATGACCGGCTAAGAGCAGTGGTATGTGTTGCTACCCCCACTGAATTAACTAGGGTCCGCGGGGTTGTTAATCCCGTAATCCTTATGGATCATCCTGCAGGATAAAACTTCTTTAAATTTAAAACTTTTTTTTAATTTGTAAAGTATTATCCCAAATTATATACTAATTATATTATTGCATTAATGTAAATAGGAAGAAGTTGAAGAAGCTAGACGTAAACAAGAAGAAGCTGCAGCAGCTGCTATGGCAGCAGCTGCCACACCTAAGCATCATCATGTGATGGAAAATGAAAATGAAAATGATGATAATGATGAAATGCACAATGGTCACGAATCTCGTGATTTAGATACTGATATGGATATTATTGATCCTGTAGAAGAGCGTCGTACACTTGCTGAGCGTAATGAACGACTTCAAGATCAATTAAAGGTATGATTGTTTCAATATGTTGAATACAGAATGATCAAAATCTGTTATAATACTTATTTCTCAAAATCAATTAAAAAATTTTATTTTTTGGTTAAAAAAAATTATTTTGTCCAAAAAACTACAATATTTGGTAAAAAAAATTTTTTTCATTACATCCAGGGTTAAGAAACAAGAAGTTATATTTTCATAATGGGTACCCTTAATTTTAATTTCTTAATATGATAAAAGTAAAAATTACAAATAATTTTATTATTATAATTTTTTTTATCCGATCAACTGTTTATTTGTTACAACATTTTTAGGTTAAGTAATTTTAATCCAAACTTCTATTATTATTTCACCATTTCAAATAAAGTAACCTTTTTTCTATGTAGTCACATGTTTTTAATAAAATATAGTGATTACAAAGAATGCCATTTGTTTTTGTTTTAATGGATCATACATTTTTAATGTGTTTTAGTAAATAAATTTTTTATACATTCCTATTTCCATAAAACAATATTTTTATTAAAATAAATAAATTACTATTTTTTTCTAGATGTTAAAACAAGATTTGGCACAGTCACGTGATGATACCAAAGAGACTGCTATGGACAAAATTCATCGTGAAAATGTTCGCCAAGGACGTGACAAATATAAGACTTTACGTGAAATTAGAAAAGGAAACACAAAACGCAGAGTTGATCAGTTTGAAAATATGTAAAATATGCATTTATCAGGGTATTTCAGATATATAAAAAGGCGGTTAAAAAAAAAACTGAGATCGTCATTTTTTAGTAAGATTATTTTACATCTTGGTCCATAAATTATACATATTATTAAATTATTATTTATTAAGGTTGTAATAACTAAAATGGTTGAACAAGTTATGTAAAATGTTTTTAATTTAGTTAGTTTTTATTAAATCTATTATTTTTCTTAAGAATAAGCATTTTTTTTATTTATTTAGGTGTAATTTTATTGTTTTGTAGTTACAAAATGCTTACAATAAAATTAACCTCGCCCACTAAAGCTATCATGTTTTTGGGCAACATATGTTATTTCTAATATTTTTAAATATTCCTTTCACTTTCTAAAGTAAAATGGAGAAGGGCACTTAATTCTTTCTGCTCAATATTTAAATATAATCACGAACAATATTTTAAAGCCCAACCATTTATTATTGTTATACAATTATTATTTTGATTTATTTATTATTATACAATGTTTACTATCATTATAAAAATTGAATGAAAGGTTATTAATAATTTAAAAAAATAATAACTATTATTATATTTATAATAATTATTTTTTGGTCAGCTTATTGATCAACATAATTTACCCTAAAATATATTTATATTGTTTACTTAAATTAATTATTTTTGTTAAAGTAGTATACTATATGTTAACTGATTAGTAATTATTATTTTTAAAATGCTTATTATTATTATATATATAAAAAAAAAAGAAAATAATTAATCTTAAACAAGTTATTTTTTTACCTCAGTATTATAAAAAGACTACATTGGTATTATCATAGTTATAAAATATAAATATCAAAATATTTCATGTATAATCTGAGGTATACATTTAAACTCTACAAATGTTTCATTTATAAATTGTTTATTGTATTTATAAATATGTTACTTTGTTATTAAATTGGTATATAATTTATTAATTATGATATCAAAATGGGGAGGTGTTACAAAATAATACACCATTAATGTATTTTTCAAAATTGTTCTAATTCAATTTAACAAATTGTATAGACAAAAAATAAAAATTTTATATTTTTAAAATATATAATTATGGATATTTAAAAATAAACAAATTCAGTATATGACATTAAAGTCATTAAAATTAAAGTTTATGCTTGTTATATAAATTTTTAAAGATAAATACATTCGGTGATAAAAATTTTTTATTTATTATTTAAAATTATATTTTTATAAAAGATAATATAATTTAATAATATATTTCAGCAATTATTTTTATAAAATTTGTTAAATATTTTTTCCTTGGAATAAAATCAAAATAGTTCTTAGAATATCCATTATGTATCTGTAACCAAAAATAATTTAAACCTATAGGTGCTGAACATCATGTTGTTTGCTTCATCAGAAAATTCTATTGCCGATTGACTAGGTAGGGAAGTGCCAAAAATACACTGAAACATAATTTTTTTTTAATATATAAGATCTAAAAAATGATAAAAATAAATAATATACAACTATAAATATAAAAACATATCCTAAAATAAATATGTTTTATTTTATAGCTACATAAATAAATATGAAAAATATAGACATTCCTAAAATAGGTTTTTTTTTTAAGAAATTATAAAAAAATATACCTTTGTTGTAGTTACAGCTCGTTTTACATTTTTTACAATATACTCATTTATTGCATCTAAATTTATAGGATCAATTTGATTTTCAATATCGACAATAATTTGAGAACATTTAGAAGACAATGCCTAAAAAAGAAAATATTCCTGAACTTTTCATCACATTATCTTAGATAAATTAATAATTATTTTTTATAATACATAAAAGCGTAGGAAAAGGAATGATATACCTTCAATTAATTTTGAAATAAATTTTAATGTATAAATAAATAACAATAAAAATTATATTTAGCTTTTTGATTATGTTAAAACTTTTCATAATTAATCTATTCCTACATTTTAGATTACATGAATTTAACTATATTACTTCATTTTCAACGCTTATAAAAAGCATACTGATGTACTTAAGATCAAATAATTTTTGAATTTGATATTTTGATTTCAATGATGTTTCAACTTCAAAATTACTTTTGTATTCTTCTAATATCCAATTAATACAAGAAGAAATCAAATTTTCATGAATAAGCCTGTTATAATATATACAATTTTTAAAGTATATTAATAATTACTAAAAATTAAATTGTTATCAGTAGAAAAAACAGATGAAAAATCTTTCGGGGCATATGCTCCAAGTTTTTTCAACATCATACAAAATTTAATTTTCTGGAATTTTTGAGGGCCTAAAACCTCCTCAAAACTTAACCTGTGTGTCAAAATTTTAGGGGTATTTTAAAATTACTTTCTATTATTTAAATGTTTAGATCATTTAGTGTATTGTTAATTTTAATAATCTGGTGATACAACATTCATTATTAAAGTATTAATTTATTTTTTGAAACCCTTCATCCAAAAAAATCTCAGTATGTACACTTATATTATCAGTAATTTAATAAAAATACAAATCTACAATGAAACGTAAAATGGTGTTTAATCATATGAAAATGTGTTATCTAATTAGTGTTCATATTTTAATATTTTTCACTTTCCAATAATTTATACACTTTAAGATAGAAAAATTTTAATGCAAAATTGTAGTTTTACAAATCAGATCAGTTCATAAAATGGTTGCCATTCTTCTTCCAGCAACGGATTAAATACCTTTCCTGTGGTATGAATGGTTGAGAAATCTCTCCTTTGTTTGGTGGTGACCTTGATGGTCTTTGATAAGTTGTATAAGCAAATAAATTAAATCTATGACTTTTAATTTTAAACTGATCACTATGGTCTCTTATGAGTACAACTTGATAGAAGAGAATTAAACAAAATATTTTTCAAAAATAAGTACAAAAATTATTTTAAAAATAATGTCATACATTTTTTATTAATATTAAAAAGTACCTGGGAGGCAATATAACTGCTATGTGGGTTATTATGCCAAAAATAATTTTTTGCAATGGAAATGAAGGTTGATTAGGTATATATAATTTTGATATTATAAGTTCACCACTTTCCTTTTCCACTTCTATGTCAATAGTTTCCCATTTCTACAAAGTAAATATAATAGTATTACAGTAAATATTATGTAATTAATTACATAGAACAATAAACATTAGTGTTTAAAAAAAACCATAAAGTATATTTATTAGAACATTTGTATGTTACCTATGATATTTTTAATTCAATTTCTATAGTGTAAAGAGAAAAGATTTATAAAAAAAATAATAATTATGTGTTAAATGTACAAAACAAAGTAAAAAATTTTGTGTATTGAAACAATTATTACAAACATTATTTTAAAGTTACAATAGAGCTGCTTCAAACACCATAAGATTGTGCTAAAAATAAATGTTCAAAATTAAATATTTCATTACTCTAACATCAAAAACATTTTTTAAAAGAACTAATTTACAGAAGAGTAAAAAAAGAAACATGGTGTCTCATATGAAACTATAAATATAATTACTTTTATAATTTTATGAGATTACTAATTCATACACAAAAAATGTAGTCTTGAAAGAAAAATTTACCCCCATTTGGATTACTAAGTTCCATAAATTGTAAAACTAGATTTCTTATCCAAAATGGTTTTATGTCATCTTACATTTTTTTTTTTTTAGAAATTTAATAATATGATTTAACATTTAATCAATTTTTTGTATAAAATAAGAATAGTTAATTCAAAATAAAATTAGAAGACCAGAATATTAAGTTAATTTGGTCTCCATACTATAGCGGTAAACTAGATAATGAACTGACAGATCAACTAGCAAAGTTATCTCCATCTAATTATAAAATACCCACAACAAGCATATCTCTAAACTTATCTCCTTTACAGTTTAACACATTATATTTGTCATAAAAATAAAACATATTGACATTATTTAAATCAGGTCAACATATTATATTGATTGTAAGTATGAAAAATATGTAAAATACTGTTGTACATATGTTAATAGCTACCAAAATTGTAGATCAAATAGACGGCCTACCTAGCTTAGCAGGTAATACATTGTGCCTCGGTGTGTAAATACCAGGTTTGATTATGTTGCCTTTGGCTATATAAATTTTGTTATTTTTGCTGGGATAAGTAATAACTTCTAGAGAGTACATTAAACATGATTCATTCATGGTTAAAAAAAGAAACTGAAAATTAACAGTTTCGTGTAATTGCTGTAATAGCAATTTAAACACTATTGAAAATAATACTAATAACATTATTTTTCAATAGTTAAAAAAGTTGCTAAGAGTTATCTATATTGTATGAAAAAGAATTTATAGAACAAAATTTTTGTAAACTATCAAAATTTAACTTAAAATATTTACAGGAATTGTTGATAATTGTTCTCCCAGAGTAATTGGTAAAAAATGTCCTTGAAGACCAACAAATATTCTATCAACAACAATATCACTCCACTTGTTCCAAGCTATGATAGAAGCATTTTGAATTGAATCTTTTGATGATATCCAAAAGTTAAACTAAAAAAAAAAAAAAAAATGTTAATATAATATAATATAAAATTAAAAAGCATAATAAAAACAGAATAAGACAATAAAATATACAGATCAAAGAAATTATAATTTACACATGAAGTACCAAGAAAACATAACTTGATAGCCAAGTAATAAGATCTAAGGTGCTTAACTTGGCCAACAGTACCTCGGTTATTTTCAATTTTTGTAAATTAGAAAATTTTAACTAACCTGGGAATAAGATGAGACTAAACAGTGTTTTAATTTTGGACATAGCATAGGAATGTACCATGAAAACCTAGCAATTAATAACATATTATCTTCTGACAGTTTATTTTCCTCAACAACATTAAGAAGGTAATCAACTAAACTAATGGATATAAAATAATACATTAAATTGAATTTGCAAATTGAATAAATTATCATGTTATGTTCATATATTATGAAGTGTTTTACTTTTTAATAAGTTTATTACAACAAAACCCTTGATGATTATGAAATTCCCATGGATCTTCATCTTCTGGATAGTATTTATTTAACATATTGGTAAGTGAAAAAATTCTATTTTCAAAACATTTGCAAAGATCTGCTGATTTATCAGAACATCCAATAGAACGTGTTTCTATGTATTCATTTGTATCGAAGAATATATTCTCTCTTAAAGGTGTTTCTTCAGATCTAGTTGAGAAAATAAAAGTATTAATAAACAATAAAATTTTAGTTGTTTTTTTAAAATTTAGTTTAAGAATACTTAAACAAAATATTGATGAGTTTTAAATTTAAATAGTTTAACATCAGCAAATTTTCATATTTTATAATAAAACAGTTAAGTAATAATAGTATTATTAATATTTTAAGAAGTAAAACAAAGTATGTAGAGTACGAGTTTGATAAAAAAGAACACGACGTCAGTGAAATAAGGAGTTTGGTGACAATTGGTGAAGACGTGATAGGAGAGGTGGAAAGTTTTAAGTATTTAGGATCAATTGTGCAAAAGAGAGGTGGTATTGACGAGGATTTAAGTGCGGGTGGTTAAAATAGAGGGGAGGCATCTAGTGTGTTATACGATAAAAGAATTCCAATGAGATTGAAAGGTATATTCTATAAAATTGTAGTGAGAACAGGTATGATGTATGGTACAGTGTTGTGAGGTTGACAAGAAAGTAGAGAAGAGAATGAGTATAGCAGAGATGAGAGTGCTTAGATGGATGAGTGGAGTGACTAGAAAAGATAGGATAAGGAACAAACATAATATGTTATATTATAGGAGGGAGTATAGGTGTACCGTTAATCGTAGATAAGATAAGAGAAAACATTTTTAAGTGGTATGGTCATGCTAGGAGGAAAGACGAAAAGGATGCTGTAAGAGCAGTTATAGAAATGAATGTTGAAGGATGAAGAGGTAGAAGAAGACCAAAAAAGAGATGGAGGGATGTAATTGAATGCAATATGAGGATGGTTGATGTGAGAGATTGTGTCAAGTGGAAGTTTAGGATAAGGGTGGCCGACCCCAAGTAGTTGGGATTAAGACGAGGAAAAAGAAGAAGATTAATATTTTAGGGGATAAGTTGAAAACATAGTAATGGCATAATTCCTTGTACACCACTATCTCAGGATCAAAACTTGTTGTACCATTTCTACAAGCTGTTCTTTAAAAAATAAGAACAGTAATAAAGGATAATTGTCAATTTATAATAATACTATGTATTAAAAAGTATGGACTGGAAGATAAAGATGTAAAAAATTATTTTTGAAAAATTGATTTTATAGCATAAGTTATATTAATTATCACAGAAATGAGAAAACATTGATTTTTTTGTCCATTATGTGTGTCTAATATACAAAGTAAGTCTTGTAACAAATTAAATAAGTTTTTTTAAGTAGGATAGAAGAAAAAATTACTTTTTTTATAGGACTTTATACTTAAATTTATAAAGTGTTTAAATATTTGGAATATTTTTGCTTATATATTTTTTAAACATTGTTTTTTCTAAATATTTATTAACTTATTGTGTAATATCATTCACCAATTAATTCTTTTTACAACTAGATAATTCATATTAAATTAGAAAAATGTTTGATTGCTTGCTTTAAACAATTATAATAATTAGCTAACAATATATTTTTGAGTAGGGCTAATGGCCTAGGGGGCATAATAATTGTGGTGACTCAGTTCACTCCAAAATTTTTTTTATATTTTAAATTTTATCCCTCTATAAAAAGAAATTATGAGTAAAAAAAAGATGCCAAAAATAAATTTAATAAACCGGATTAGGCTAATCATAGTAATGATCATTGCTGTATACACAGTAGAGGAATTTGTACCTTCCCACTGTTACTATTCCGCCCTTTCATTTGAGCATAAAACATACAATCAATACATGAATTTCAAAAAAGTACTTAGGAACATACTTGTCTATTGATTATATAAACTATACTGTTGAATAATATTTTAACATTTAGTTACCATTAACTTATCATCAGGGTCATATAGTTAGGGAGTGGCTTGGGGAAATAGCCTCCCTACTAATATAAATCTTAATATTAAGGAACGAAACTTATAAATGTTATCAACATACAGTCAATCAAAATTATTTTTATTTATTTTCTAATATTGGTAATTGGTTATCATTAGTGTGCAGAATTTTATGTATTTATAAATTTCGTTATGTTATTCTAAAAACACCATTAATCAACAAAAATTTGTATTGATTTGAAAATGTAGTAATGTTTTTTTTTTACCAATGTTATCGGTAAAAAATATTTTTATACTACTATATAATTCTAAAACAAAATTGCACAATTTGGGACCTTTAAAGTGGACCTTTTAAAATTTAAAAAAAATTATTAATTCATATAACTTTGTGTTCTAGTTATCAGAAATATTAACATTATAAACATATAAGACAGTTTTATTAAATATTATTGAAAAAGTTAATAATAATTTATAACTTCAATAATCATATACTTTTCAATAATATGAATAATAAACATTTTATATAAGTTGATAAAGTGCTGTTAAATAAATGTTTGGAAGTCAAATTTATTTGATAAATTGTTCTTCTAAAAACTTTTGAAAATATCAAATATAAACTTTCAATTCTTTTTAAAAATAGCTAAAAGGACATTTCACATACTAAAACTTACATTAATAAAATACAATTTTAATGTGTATAATAGTAATATATATATATATATAACCTATTCTTACTTTATCAAATAGTTGTTGATATCAGAAACTATTGCAGAAAAGTTATCTTCCCATTGTTTACTTAATAAATCCTTAGTTCTTTGAGAAAATATGGGACAGTATAACTCAGACCATAAATTTGATTCACATCCTTTTATATTCTCTGTTATAGTAGTCCAATATTGAGGATATTCCTAAAATATTTAAAGTTAAGAATTCTTATAGTTTTGAAAATAATTATTCAAGATATACAATAGAATATTTATTAAGATGACAAAGAGTTTCCAATGATGTATCTTGTTTTAATATATCTGACACTTTTGTACAAACAAATGGTCTAGACCATTCAAGCCAGTTGTTTATAATATTTGTAATGTAATCTAGGCAAACATCATTATTTAACAATATATAATCAATCCTAAAAAATTAATTACAATTAATTGAATGTAATATTATTAATTACTCAATTTATACCTAAATTCTTGAACATATTTAGGTAAATGAATAAGACCAAATTTTAGAGAGTAATCCAAATTCACTAAAGATAATATATTTTTGTCATTTTTAAAAATATTTTTAATCTTTAAATAGACAATTCCACTATCATCATGACTTTGATTGTTATCTTTAATACAAAAATAATCATTATTAGTAATTTATTTATAAATTTGATAATTTTTCACAATTACTTGTAAAACACATGAATAAATTGTATATTGTGTTGATAATTAAATGAGCACTACTTTCAATACTCTTATCTGTTGAACATCCATTTAATAATATATGTTGTAACATATTTGAACGTAAAACAATAAATTCTTTAAGTAATGATTGAACATTTAAATTTTCCAACATAGATAAACTTATGAAACAATATGCTGCATCCTAAAAATAATGATAGTTTAAAATTTGATTTATTTTGTTTTTACATTTTAATAGTTTAAGGTCTACCGTTTCTCTTTTAAGAAAAGGAGATTTCATAACCCTTAATANATTTTATATTTGTAACTATGTATGTTTAACGTAAAATTATCGTTTTCACTGGAAAGGGGGTAATGTAGGGATTAACAAAGATGTTAAATAACATGTCACAATGAATGCGTTTATATATGTTTATATGTTTTATCTTAGATGTACTGCAGTACGATAACACTTCGTGTATTTTTTTTAGTCTCGCGCTGTTCGTCAATCCAGTGACACTTTTTATTTGTACTCTTTTTTTCTATGTTGTATAAAATCATTTTTCATTATTAAAAATTATTAATTATTATAAATTTTAATTGTAGTATTTTGTAATGAATATAAACACCAAAACACTACAAAGTTAATAGTTAGAGAAAAAGATGGAAATTTATTTACTATACAAACGCTCAACCATAAACATATAACCAGAAAATGTTCACCGAGAGACTAAAAATGTTAGCCTGATTTTACATGAATTGCACCCATGAAACATTTTTAAGGAATTCACATTACCTTTATATTGTTGTATTTCATACCTAAAATCTTTTTAATTTATACTATACATTACATTAAATGAAAGATTTTATGAATTCAACTAGTATACAAAGTGTTACAGGAAGTTCTGATAAATCTTTTGGCAAATTATCAAAACCTTGTGGGTATCTATGAATAATTATTGTTAATGAAAAAAAAAACAGTTTTAACAAACATATTAAAACTAAAAAGTTTAGTGCAAAAATCAGGTGTGTCTAAGTATTTGTAAGTTTTGTATGATTAATATTTTTCTGCGTATTTTAGTATAAAAATGATTTTTATAGAAAGGAAGGTAATATTTATTAAAAGAAATTCTATTCACCCTCCTTATTAATATATCTAAATTTAATAGCAAGAAGGAATAACAGGATTTCTGAAAAAATTTAATTTATCTAAATTATTGTTGTGTAAAATAATTTGTTCATCATATTTAAATTTACCTTTCAAAATCTAGTTAAAACTTTAATACTGTCTAAAGAAATAAAATCCAAAAATGATGATTTATATTAAGATTGGTTTTTATCGATTAAATTATGTCATTATTTTTAAATAAAAAGTTCAGAAAAATATAAAATTTAGTGATGACAATTTGTAATTAAAAATATTTGAGTGAAATCAAAATAAAAACCAGCACAATGAGATTGCGGCACAGTGGTGACGTGGAATAGTTGGATCAAGCATAATGATATCTGACAATGATTAAAATCACTATAAAAAAAAACACTGATGCAAATCTTTAGATAGTATTTAATTTAAAAAAATTGGTGGATTATTCGAAAAGCTACATGATCTGCTATTTCCTTATTAATATCCTGATTAAGATAAACTATGTCGAATGAAAAAGGGATATAAATATTATTCTCATGTAAAAAATAAAATCGAGAATTTTCACACAAAAATAGCATTTGGTAGCCATTTTCACCATAAAGACAAAATAATGTCCGAAATTTTTTTTTTCCATGATAAAGTATATCACATAATTTTTATTTAAGATATATATAAAAGTGTCAGACTTTCCGAAACACTTTCAAAAATAAAGTTGAAAAAGTAAATTTTTTGTGAAAAATTTGTCATTTTGAAATTTTTGTCGTTCGGTGAAAGCTGAGAATAAGTGGTTACAGACACAAAAAAAACACATAATAGTAAAACGAATACCTTCTCAGCTTTGTATCAAAGCTAAATAAATAACATTAAAAAATTTTTTACCTCAGGTATAATTGGATTAGACAATTCTAATTTAACCTTTTCAGTTATTGTTGATTTAAAATGTGAAAGATTTGACCATATTTGTTCAATAAAAGGTATAGCTCTATTAAAGCCATTGGTGACAAAGTTATCAAGACCTATGTCATAAATCATATAAATTAGCATATATCATCTAAAATCATTAACATGTAAAATGATTTAATACTAATACATTTTTTAATGAACGAAGAAAACTTAAACAATTCTGTTGCAGTTAAATAGTTTTTTTTATCTAAATTATCCCATATTTGTTCAGATATGTCTATTAAAAGTCTGGTCAAAACAGCAAATTCATCTAATGTCTTATCTTGGCTAAAAAAAAAAAGTTATATGATGTTACCAAAATCATATAAAAACATAATATAGAACTTACCTCTCAGTTGTAATAATATGATTTATTTTTTTTGTCTTCATAATATCATCAACAATACATCCAATATCACATACTATTGTAGACATTTTGCTAATAGTATCAGCAGCATCAATGAGATCTCTATACTTTTCACTATAACGGTATATTTTTATTAGTGAAACCTTACATTAATTAAATTTTTAAAACTATATAGAAAAATAATTTGATTGAAAAATGTTAATATAGTAAAAAAAAACCAGCACAATGAGGATGTAGTATAGTTAGGTCCAGTATAGATGATATCTGACAGTGATTCAAATCACTATCAATTATCACTGTAAATTTAATACCGTTTCAGCTTCGCATCGAAGCTAAAAGTTCTTCATTATCACAATGTTTTTTAGTTTCGATGCGAAGCTGAGAAGGTATTAATTTTACTATGATGTGTTTTTTTTTGGCTGTTATCACTTATTCTCAGCTCTCACCAAACCGATTTCTTTCAACGATACGTCAAAAGATCACAAATCGTATCTAATTGAAGACATTACCCTCAAAAATTGAAAAAATTTCCCTCGTTCCCCGTAAATGGGGGAAATCTCCAAAAAAATTACAAATTTAAAAATCGCTAATTTTCGAAATTTTTTCAATTTTTTTTACTTAAAACTGCCATAACTTTTTCAAAAATGAACAAATCAATATAATTTTTTTTTTATATAGATGATTGATGTCATTACCTATCATTTGGTATATTTTTTTTATAAATTTAACCCTTTACCAGCCCACAGGGGGGATTCAAAATGATAACTTTTTTTTTTCACAAAAAANGATTCAAAACATAAAAATGCATATAGAAAGTAGAACTTTTTCAACTTAACTTTTGGAAGTGTTCCGGAAGGTCTGACACTTTTATATATATCTTAAATTAAAGCTAATGTAATATACTTTATTATGCAAAAAAAAAATTTCGGACTTTATTTTGTCTTCATGGTGAAAATAGCTACCGTATTCAAAAATATGCTATTATTGTGTTAAAATTCTTGGTTTTGTATTTTATTTTATTATAAGGGGATTACACTGATTTTCATAAATATTATATCAATCTAATTGGCATAGTATAAAAATTTTAAAATATTTAAATTTTTTTGTTTCTTTGAAGTCAAGAAAAATAACTTTAATATTTGAACTAGCTAAATTTCCATTTTTATTAAGTGACTAATGAGACGTACGGTTTCTGAGATGGTAACACTTGGGTCTTTCACGCTTGTGGCACTGAATTTTTTCTTAATTCTTTTTGAGTTAGAAAAAAATGTTTAACTCATTTGATTTTTATTTCATTTAGATTCAATAACTTCAATAAATATCAAGGATCCCATTACTGTAGTCTCCTCTCGTGAGAAGAAATTCATATTAATATTATTTTACTATGTGGTTTTTTTTTGTTGCTATCATATATGTTCTTAGCTCTCACTTGACCTACTTTTTTGACAAATTTTTTTTTTAAATTAAACACTATCTACAGATTTGCATCGAAGCGTTTTTTATGATAGTGATTTTAATCACTGTCAGATATCATCTATACTGGACCCAACTATGCCACGACCCCACTGTATCGCCATCCCACTGTGCTGGGTTTTTTTTTGACAAATATGTAAGAGGAAGCATAAGAGTAGTGCCGATTCTAGGTAAATAGAGAAAAACTAAGTATATATGGTTTAATTATGAAGAAAAATCAGAAGTGAAAGAACACATATAGATATAAATATTGAAGGATGTTTATTCAAGTTTTTTCTAAATAACGATTCTGGGTAAAAAAATTTGGTGAGAAAAAAAAATACTCTCATGAAATAATTTTGTGATAGCACTATTGCTAACATAATATTTTTACTGGTCAAAATTATATTTCATAAGAATTTTATGTACAAAATTAAAATTAAATGTTAACAATTATTAAAAAGAAAATTGTACTAAAGAATGTAATGTTTTATATTAGTAAAATATGTTATGTTATGCAATTATTAAAAAAAAAACTATAATGACACATTATTCTGTGTCATCTATACATAAATCAATAGTCCTTATATCACACCCAATTGCATCCAACCATAACTTTTTCAGTGTTTTTCATTTTCCTTCAAATTTCATTTCCATAACTGCTCTTACCGTATCTTTCCTCATAACATGACCAAACCATCTGTGCCTATTTTTCATTTTATTCACAATTGACACTAATTCTATGCACCAAACAATTTTTACTCTGACTCACTATTTAAAAAAACTTGAATAAGAAAAAAAAGTTTTTCACAACTAAAAAATTCAATAATCCAATGTCAATGTATGATAGATATCAGTGTTTCAAGAAAATATTAACACAACACTAAATCTGGCGAAATGTAATACTTACAAAAGAAAAATAATTTTGAAAAAAAAAAATTCTTTTCAATACAAGGTGTGAACACTTATTCTGTGATTAAAATTATTATGGTAAAAACATTTACAGTATATTTTTTGTATTTTCTTAGTTAAAAAGTAAGTTAGCAATTAGTTCAAAATTACAAATATTTGTATTGCGGTAAAGTTTTTTTTTTATTTAGGGTATAATACAATTTTTTGGCAATTTTAATGTATGACATATGCCATAATTATACTTGAAGTTTGAAAAAATAGATTTTAGTATCCCAAACAACTCCTAGAGTTTATTAAAAAATTTGTATGACTTGATCATAAATAATTATTTTAAATATAAAAAAAATTTAGTAATTTTTAAAAATAAATAATTTAAAAATTAAATTTACTAAATTATCATATTGTAAAATATTTTGAAATACTCACCTAACCAAAGATTTTAACTGGTCTGCTTTCCGTTCAACATCCTTTTTTAATTTATTTTGTAAATTCTCAATTTCTGCCAAGCTACATGTTTCAAAAAGTTCATCGGCAAATTCATCAGCATTTTTAGTTGGTAGCTTTGTATCCATTTTAAAAATTGATAGATTAAGTAATTTTAGACAATTATTTTTCAATCAATTTTAAAAATATATAATACATCTTATTCAAAACAATTAAAGGTCAGAATAAAAAATTAAGATGTTGAATTTTACTTTGATAGTATCACAGAACATTATAAATACTATGTTGCAATATGAAATTTATACAAATAGCTTTATATTTTTATCAGTTAAACACCGCAAAATGGGACTTCTACTACAAGTTATCAGACCTCCAATTAAAATTTAAAAAAATTACCTCGCGGAAATTTTTACAATTCATTTTTTATTTTATTTATTACAGCTTCGTACTAAAATTTCTATTTAGGATAGAGTTTACTATGAGATTGAAAGATTTACAATTATAGTTAAGAATTTTATTATATAGAGAGAGATTCGTATACTTTAAATTCATTATGATGATATTCAAGTTATCACATTTAGTATTCTATGAGTTCATATATATATATATATATATATATAAACAGAATACCAAATTTGAGACTCGAATCACAGAATAGATAAAACCAGAAGTGACACTCTTAGTTTTTGCTGATAACAAGCTTATGTCGCTCAGTGTAGCCACTTAAGAAAAAAAAATGTATTCCCTTTTTTCTTTACATACGGTCACATTGTTCAACACCATTATTAATGGTTTGTTTGTAAACACAATGTTTATAAACATGGTTTATTGGTAAATATGAAAAATATATGGTAAATATTGGTATTAATGAATTAGAAAATATTTTTATTAATAACTTTTCCACACTTGCTATTGTAGATGGAGTTGGAGCCGAATTAAAAAATTATTTTTGTAATGTACCTTTTAACCACCCTTGTAAATGTTTTGATAAATTGTATTTAATTAATTTGTTTACAAGATTTAGAATATTTACAGCTATAAAACTTTTAAATAAAAATTTAATGTCTAAGAAAAAAATTAAAAATAGGAAATTGTCTATTTTAACTCATCTATAAATTATTTATTTATGTATATGATATTTGTAAATTATTGTAATATATGTTTTAAATAAATTTAATATTATGTGGATATTGAATAATTTTTTTTTCCTAAATAAGTCTTTATTAAATATACATAAAATAAAAAATATATTAAACAAACTAATTACACATAATGAAAACATTAATTGAAAGTTTTAAAATGGTGTTATATGTTTAGAAATAATAATAAAATAAATCCAAAAAATTTACTATGCAAATTTTCTAAAATAATTAGCATGTAAATAATACATTTAGAGTTCAAATCAACCGCCGATGTACAATTATTGTACAGTACAATGAATTATATGCATATAATTATTTATTTTATTGTTTTTATGGTAACACTGAGCGACATAAGCTCAAAATTACCGTACTCCCATAAGAATACATGTAATTTTTTTATCAGTGTCCATTCTGGTTTAATCTATTCTGTGCTCGAATTATGTGATAAGAATTAGTATCCATAACATAACACAATGTACACAGCAATCAACAAGCCGCTATGAACTAAGTGTACTTTCTATAGCACCCATAATAACTTGATTATTACTCTTGGCAAATAAATTGACAATATGATGTAAATATTAACTATCCAATTTGAGTTACTTTATCTTTTATTAAGTTATAGATTTGAAAGTAAACAATCATGGTTCTCGGACCATTAGACCATTCTGTTCAAACAGATATAATTTTTGTCATTGAGAAGACAGCTATGAATTCCTACATTAGCGAATTAAAAGCTAATTATGTTACTCCTACTTTAGAGTAAGTTTATTATGCTGAAGTATTTTTTGTGCAATACTAATAAGTTAATTTATGTATGCAGGTATTTTAATCAAGGAACTATTGAAGAGCGAGAATATTTGTCTGAAGTAAGTTTGTTAATTTCTATTGCATTTTCAATTATGAATAATATTAAGTACTTGTATTTTTTGTAAAAATATTTCGACTTACTTAATATCTTTATAAGTGAAATATATAAGGTACTTAAAATAAGGCAAAATTATTTAATTTTTATAGTATAATGTATAAATTAAATTGTTTTCATTTGCAAAATATATTGTTTTAAACATTTTTGAGCTTATTATAAAATTAAATGAAATTACAAATGAGGTGTTAAAAAATGATCTGATAGTTTTTATTGAATCGATAGTTTTCATTTCAATTCTTTCAAAATGGATCAATAAAATTAATTCTTTTATGATATTTAAAATAAGTATTACAGAAATATAATTTATCAATAAATATTGCATAAATTCTAATTGCATAATATTCTTTTTACCTGTTTTCAATTAGTTGGTGTGAGATTAGTAGAAAGTATTAACCAAAACAAATGTTTTTTTCAACAAATTTTATGCAATTATATTTTATTTTTTAATCATATTACTTAAAAGGTACATTAAATATTAAATATCAAAATGAGATAATTGTATAAAAATATTTGGGGACATTGAAAATATTTAAATTGTATCTTTATGAGNCGTTTTATTAATAAAATAATATATTTCATTTTTTGTGTAATATTTATAATATTATATATATTATAATAAAATTAAAGCATGAAAATTTTATAAAATTCAAATTTAAATTGTCAATACATATCAATAAAATTTTCCAATTTTTTTTTATAATTACATGATATTCTGTACTATTTCCATTAATTTTTTTTACAGAACAGTAGTGCAATCTATGGAATTGTTGTCTATGAAGCAAATGACTGTAAACCATATCCTTGTTGTAGAACATATGGAACCTATACTAGTCCCCAAAAAGTTATTAAAATTATTGAAAAAATTGAGTGAGTACATTTTTTTTATTGTACTAGTCGAGTAAAAAATAATAATGATTATTGTTATTTTTTATTGATCTAAAACATAAGTTACAATATATTATGAATTATACTTAAAAATTAAAAGAAAATGTACATTATTTTACACTAGGTGGTTTTTATAATTATCGGCAATATTTTCTTTCAATAAAATAATTTATATTTTGTTAAAAAGATTCTTTTTTTAAGGAATTTAAACATTTGTTCGTTTTTTTCTGAATTTAGTCCTAGTGAGGTGTTAAGGTTATTATCATTAATATTAAATTGAAATCAATCAGTTTGGTAGTTGAGGCATTACATAAGTATGTGCTTAAGAGTGGATATAAGAAATTCATACGTGAGTTTTTCCATTTCATAACCATATATTTTATAGGGTTGAGTTTGGAATATTGTGTTTTTGCCATTTTTTGGTCATAGTAAGTTTAATAAATTTAACTGTATTGTTGTATGATACTTACTTTAAATATCCTTCATTTGGATTATATTCTAGTATTATGGATATTCCTATGCTTTTTTCAGTTTTTTGTGCATCAGTATACATTGTAATAATTTCATTATATATACCATATTATATTATTATATATAATTTAATTATATAGAAATATACTATTTAAATTATTTTTAATTAATTTGAAAAACATAGATTCTTTTGGTAAGGTGTTGAATTCAGTTTTTATTTGGTATGATGAGTTCCAAGGAAGTATTTAATGTTGTATTAACAGTTTATAATTCAAGATACATTGATGTTGTATTCCATTAGTGAGTGTAATTTATTTTTAATGTATTTTGTCAAATAGTTTGTTTTAAAGTTATTTCTACTTTTTTTATCTGTGGTATTGGTTGTGTCTTCAAGTGGTATCAAATTCCTTTGAAATGTCAAGATTAATTATTCGCATGATTTGTTTTTTATTAAAAGTTTATTTATAAGTACTCATATTTTATTTCTTTTTTTTTTTAAATCACAATAATCTATGATTTATTAAATTTTATAGTTAAACTTATTTTTGTCAGGTTTTGAAATTAGTATTACAGTTTCTGTTTTTAATGTTGATGGCTATGTGTCAATTCTAGATTTGATTGAAAATATGTAACATAAATTTTGTAGTCTGTGTTCCAAAGTTTTGTATGAATACATAGGGTGTTTCTCTGGATCAGGACTATTACCTTTTACATTTTTTAGTGTGTGAGTGAATTCTTCCTTGGTAATGTTTTGATTTAACTATATGTGGTAGCTGTGATTTTTGGTGACATTATTTATTATAAATCCAAGTTCATAATTTTATTTTTGCAATTTTAATTGTGTAATGTAGTTACTGTTGCTACAGTTTGTGTAAAAGTGTTCATTTAATTTATTTGCTACTTCTAGTTATTATTATTGCATGAAAAATCAAATAAATAATAATTTTCTCTGTTTTTATTTTATTTAATAATTTAGTATGATTGGTGGCATGGCCGAGTCTCATGCTTATATGGGGGAAGGTTTGGCTACAGCATTAGTGTTTTTTGAGGATTTACAAGAAATACGTGAAGCTAAACAAAGACATTGTATACTTATTTGCAACTCGCCTCCATATAACTTTCCAGTTATGGAATGTGAATCTTATGCAGGCCATAGTGTTGATCAATTACTAAATTTATTTAATGAAGTAAGTTAAATAATTTTTTCAATTATGTAGGTAATTTTTAATTATAGTACATAAATGTGAGATAGTGTTCAACTATTAAAATAATAAATGATTGGTGATTAATAGGAAAATTCTTAGTTAATATTATAATGATACTTTGAATGATTTTTATTAAGTTAACTTTTGTTGTAATCTCTATAAAGTTATTTTTTTTATAAAATAGCTATTAAATTAGAAAAATGAATGCGACAAAACAATTTTTTCAGAACAACCTTAGAGATACCCCTTTTTTATAGTTATTTTTATTTTTTTACCTTCGATGCAAGCTGAGAAGGTATTAGTTTTACTATGATGTGATTTTTTGTGGCTGTTATCACTTTTTCTCAGCTCACACAGGACCGATTTCTTTCAACGATACATCAAAAGATCACAAATCGTATCTAATTGAAGACATTACCTTTAAAAATTGAAAAAATTTCCCTTGTTTCCCAAAAATGAGGGAAATCTCCAAAAAAATTACAAATTTAAAAATCGGTAAATTTGGTCATTTTTCCACTTTATTTCACTTTTTTTTCTTAAACCTTCCATAACTTTTTTAAAAACCAACAAATAAACATAATTGTTATTTATACTAAAACCTTAGATATTTCCCTTTCATTTGATATCATTTTTTTGAAAATCTAATCTTAACCTGCTCACTGCGGGGGATTGAAAATTGCAACTTTTTTACAAAAACTAACTTTTTCAACTTAATTTTTGAAAATGTTCCGGAAATACTGCGTCCTTTAAACATATATCAAATTAAAGGTCATGTCATGTACTTATGTACTATAAAATTAAAAAAAAAAATTTGTCCAGACGACCTATCTTCTATGTGCAAATGGCTACCGTATTCAAAAATATGCTACTTTTGTATTAAAATTCTGGGTTTTGTATTTCATTTTATTTTAAAATATCTTAAAAGGGGAATTTTAAATTTAATAATTTAATAATGAACATTGACTTTCATGAATATTATATAATTGAATTGACATAGAATAAAGTTCATAAGACATAAGAAATAAAGCTTATTAAAATTTTTTTACTTTTTTAAAGTCAAAAAAGTAATTTTTAAATTTTAGTTAGCTTAAATTGCCAATAATATCATGTGACGAAAACGATGAACAGTTGCCGAATCGGTAACACTTGTGTCTTTCACGCTTAGGGTACGAGGTTCAAATCCGTCTGTGGCTAATAACATTTTGCATTTTTTTTTTGAGTTAAAAAAATGTTCAAATCATTTGATTTTTATCTCATTTAGATTCATTAACTTCAATAAATATCAAGAATCCCATCACTGTAGTCTCCCCTCATGAGAAGAAATTTCTTATTTATGTTAATATTTTACTATGTGTTTTTTTTTGTGGATGCGATTTATTTTTCCAACCCTCAATTCACCTACTTTTTTCAATGATAAGTCAAATGATTCGTATTTATTTGTAGATATTACCCTCAAAAATTGAAAGAAAATCATTTAATCAAATAAAAAGTACCATAAACAGCTTTATCCATACAAACAATTAAAATGATTCCTTTCTAATATTTTTAATGTATTTATTGTCAAATTAGAATTGATATGATAAAAGTATTCAACTGCGAAAGTAAATGATTTTACTTAGTAATTTAATAATTTTTTAACTTTATTTGTGTGTGTTACTAACAGTCTATAATATTCCAAATATTTTGATAACATGTTGCTATATAAAACACAAATCTAAAAAAAAAAATGTTCAGTTTCACCTGAATTTAAAGATAAATTTTTACAATTATAATCTAATTTTATAATACGCTCAATTGAGTAAATATTTTTTTTTATTGGTCCTTTTAGTTAAAGTAAATCATTTAAATTAATTAAGTTCTAAATATTTCTATTGTAGAATCTTTTTAAATACCAAAAATTTATTATAAATGATTACTATAATTTTTATTTAAGTGATCTATTACGATAATAATGTAAAAAAAAATCAAACTTTTCTGATAAATTTACTGTAAATAGTAATTATAAAATTTGCTGACTGCATATTAATCTTAAAAATTTCATTTTGTTTTTATTTAATAATGTCAAGTTCAAACTAGCAAGTTGAACTAAAAGTTATGGTAACAAATTCATTTTTTTTTTTTTTATTAGAAACTTTCACTTTAAAGGACGAAATAAAGTAGGTTAAAAATTATTACTTTTAACATATTAAAAATCAAAATTAATAATAATTTGAAAACAATTCAATATAACAATTATATAATATAAAATTTTATATTATATTTTTGAATCTAATCATTACTAATCTGGATATATATTTTAGAAAATAGTTGGTGTTGCTTTTGTAATTATCCACCAATTTTTTAGAATTAAATATTATCTACAGATTTGCATCAAAGCGTTTCTTATGATAAGGATTTTAATCACTGTCAGATCTATACTGGACCCAACTATGCTACGTCCCCACTTTGCTGAGTTTTTTTTTTTTTAGATGCTTGATGTCTTTACCTATTATTTGGTAATACTTATTTTTGTAAATCTGACCCTTTACTTGGCCACAGAGGAGATTCAAAATGACAACTTTTTCACAAAAAATTTACTGTTTCAACTTAACTTTTGAAAGTGTTCCAGAAAGTCTGACACTTTTATATATATCTTAAATTAAAGCTAATGTAATATACTTTATTATGGAAAAAAAAATTTCGGACTTTATTTTGTCTTCACAGTGAAAATGACTACCGTATGCTATTTTTGTGATAAAATTCTTGATTTTATATTTTTAACTTTATAATGCTATAACTTATTGAAAAGTGTATGGATCAACACAATTTTTTTATGAGAAATAATATTTATATCCCTTTTTCATTCGACATACTTTATCTTAATCAAGATATTAATAAGGAAAATAGCAGATCATGTAGTTTTTGGAATAATCCACCAGTTTTTTAAAATTAAACACTATGATTTTAATCACTGTCAGATATCATTATACTTGACCCAACTATGACAACTGTGCCCCCTGTACTGGGATTTTAATCCATGTACTTCATATTATATTGATTTTACCTTAATGTCATATATTACCACTAAGTGACACCACCAAGTTTTCAACTAAAAAATTGTTTAATCTGATAGTAACAAATTGTATTTAATAGTGTTTATAACAAAAAATCAAAAGTATCTAAATAAAGTCTTAATGTTATAACATAATTTTTAATATAATATCATTTTAACAAATGCCAACTGTTATTTACAAAAAAGTTAAAACATTTAACATAAAATAATTATTACCATTTTTATTTTAATTAATTATAAATAATTTGATATTGTTATCCAAGAGAATTTTTCAAAGAACAAATATTTATTAACTCTGCATGTGGAATCAAAATATAAATTAATAAAGAACTTTAAAAAATGAATAGTTCTTAATTGTACATTTACAAGTGAAGAACCCTAATGTAATTTGAAAATAATTGGTCTTAATAATTTTTCTTCTGTGTATAAATGACCACTGTAGTAATAATAAATACTATTTTTGAGTAAAAATTCTCAATTTTATTTTCCATTTTCAAATTTATATTGCTATAACTTTTTAAAAAGAGCATATATCAACATAACATTTTTAGAAATACTTTAAATATGTTTTTATGTTACCATATTTTCTTACAACTGCCCCAAAAATTCTGCTTCCTTAAAACTTTTATTAAATCATAGCTTACATTATATACTTAAGATTTAAAACAAAATTATTCTTATAATTTGTATTTTAAAGAACTCCAAACAAAATATTCTATATTGCCAAAAAAGAAATTGCGTCAAGACTTCCTCAAATTACATTGGCAATAACTATTATCTCACGTTAATTTATAATTTATAGAGTATTGTAGTAATTATATCTGGATTTATAGTACATAATTTTAAATAGTCTAGATTATTCTTATACCTATTATCTATTATATTTTTCTCAGCAAATCATAATGGCCAAGAATTTTAGAATACAAATTATACTTATCTATCTTGTTTAATATTATTTAAAAGTTTATATGACTTTTTTGTCATTATTTATAGAGAGGAATTCTTTTGTCAATTTTATCTGCCAGAAAAACTCCAACATTTTTAAAGTTGTTTGAAAAAGCAGGAGGAGATTTGCAAATATCTCAAAGCAAAAACTATGCAAAAGATCCAAGACATTTGATTTTACTAAATGGATACAGGTTTTTCTATTTTTTATTTTAAGTATTATTATATAATATATTTATTCAATATTTTTAGTTTAAAAGAGCGACAAATGAGCCCTTGTCCTCCTACAACTCATTCAGGTCTTTCATTAACTAGTCCATTATCCAATAATGTTAATATTGGATCTCCAGTTGCTCCTTGCACTGTACCATTTAGAACCAATAATACGGTATGTTGTATACAAATTCATTTTAAGTATAATATCTTATATTTTATCCCTATAAATGATTCTATTTTTAATTAAATTTTATCTATTAAAAAAAAAATTAATGTTCATATTAGGCGTTTAAAAGATTGATATATAAAATTAATACTTTATATGTTAACAATAAATGTTGGTATTAGGTGTTAGCTATGCAAAATCAAGTACAACAACAGCAGCAACAAGCCGCACAAGCTGTTCAACAAGCTGTCGCTGTTGCTCAACAGCAACAACAACAACAACAGCAACAGCAACAACAAGTTCAACAGCAACAGTTGCTACGAAATCCTACTCCAAATCAACAATATACCAATATGGCTAATAATACTGGATTTATTAGACCACCACAAGCACGCAATTGGCAAATGATGCAGTCACAACAACGTCAACCTAATCAAGCTAGTGCATTAATAGCACAATTATCTACACCAACATTTCAACAGAGACTTGATAGTTTGTACATTTTCTTTCTAAATTAACTCAACACCGATAAAACTATTTTTTTTTTCAAATATTAAAACTTTTGTAATTATTGAATCACTTCTTAAAATAAAATTACCAAACTCCAAAATTTGAATGTTTTCATAAAATAGTATACATGTTTTTAAACATATTTATATCATTTTTCCTAATTTATTATCATAAATTAGATGCACAAATTCATTAAATAATTTATTTTATATTAAACTTGGACTTTTTTTAGAGAAATTTGCATTTAAAAAATTTGTTATTCATATAAACATTTAATTTAAAAAAATATTTATTTTTATAGAATCACAAGAAAAGATCTAAAAAAAATAACTATTTTAAAATTTTGAAAAGATTTTATTTACCCTTTTTATGAATGAATAAATATATGTTTTTTGAAGTTTTAATATTACTTTATTCTTAAAAAATTATTATTTATTTAGTGTCTTCTCAACAAATACAACAGCAACAACAGGTACAACAACATCAACAAGTTCTACAAACCCAACAAGTTCAAAAACAACAGCAACAGCAACAACTTCATCAGCAGCAACAAATTCAACAACAGCAACAACAAATTCAACAACAGCAACAACAAATTCAACAACAGCAACAAATTCAACAACAGCAACAACAACAACAGCAACAACAACAGCAACAACAACAGCAACAACAACAACAAATTCAACAACAGCAAATTCAGCAACAGCAACAACAACAAAGAGCCATGCAAATGTTCAATCAGCAACAACAGCAAGCTCAACAACAACAGCAACTCCAACAGCAGCAACAACAAGTAATAGTTAAATAATAATGAGCGATAGAACTATAGGATCTTAATTGCTTCACAAATTTTCCTTTAAAATTATTGAAAACAAACATGCAGCATGTATAATTTTTTAAAACAACATCTTTACAGAGGTTTGAAATAAAATTTATTATTAAATTAGTAAAAGAGAGTGTTACATAAATTTCATATTGATATCATATAGGGTGATTGTTTGTTTTGTTATTATATTCACACAATATCTTTAAAAATATAAAATATAATATTAATTTTTCTTTGCGTAAGTTGATATGAGTGGCATTTTGAAATTAAATAAATCTATTATGAATTTTTTAGAATTTTTTTTAAATTAAAATATAGACATAAAATGCTTTTTATGCTTAAGAAGAAACAGTATGTTTTCATTCCATTAAACTCCTTTTTGATTCAGGTTTAAAGTATGAATGTTTCATCAATAGTCACTATTTTGTCCAAGAACTCATTTCTCTCATTTTGAAATCATAACCAATTGAATTGGAATCTTGCATTTGGTGCTCCTCTGTCAGTAACCCTGGTACCCTTCTTGAACAAACTTTGTTATAATTAAGGTTATCTTTGATTATGCTTTGAGCAATACAAAAATAAATTTGCATAGTATTAGCATTTTCAACAATAGTTATTCATTATTTCAATTGAATCATTTCGTTCACACGTTTAATTTTTTTAGGTTTTCTGAACAAGGCCTCCCAGCATGGGGCTATCTATCAACTATATCTATATGGTAATTTTTGAACATATCGCAATACTTATCAACAGGTTGCCTTAAAATAACTTTTTCACTATATACTTCACATGTTTCCCTGAAATTGTTTACAACTTTATCATTTTTTTACCACATAAACTTAATAATTGAGCAGATATCCATTTTAGACAACAAAAAAGTAGCATCCCATGATGGAATCCTTTTCTGATGAAAATTTTATAATTTGATTTGTTTGAAACAGTTAAAATCTTGATAGTAATGTACAAACAGTGATGTCACAAAATTTCTATGATAAAAGAATCTACTTGATAAAAAATTATGGCAAAACGCAACTTAACTTATGTTTGCCCTTTGTAATACCCTACTTTCTATAATTTTCAAATATAATTCACATTTATATTTTAATATTTTACAAAATATTAAAATGTAAGTATGTATGTGTATTAGGCACTATTTTTCACCATGTATCAAAATAGATATTAAATTCATGGGCCTCCTGATCCTTGATGTTACTGTTATCTGTCATAGCACTTGTTTCCTTATTTATATCACAGTTGATTAAGTTTTACCTCTTTTCCTTATTGTATTGTTTCATTTTTATTTTTATAAACTTCTACTCTTGTCTTGTGTTTATATTATTACCTTTCCTATTCATTTAGCGACCACAATAAGCACTTAGTCATTTAATAATTTTTAATTATTAGAAATAATACAATATTTTCTATTATAAAAATAACAATTTTTGTCACTTAAGACAATTATTATGTGAGCATATTTTTTTAATATTTAATTATATAAAAGTACCTTTTAGCACAAATTAACAATTGATATCTAAGGCAATTATCTGTACCATCATACTAGACTGTTGATATAAGTAGTTTTATAAAATTTAAACAAAAAATTTTCTTGACTATCCACAGGATTTTTAAAAATTTAAAAATGGAGACAATTAAAATTATATATATATATATATATATATATATATATAAATTATTAAACTCAATTATTAAATATTAAACATGTCTGTTTCAATTAGTTTTTTCTACACTTAAATTATATTTTCTTATTTTTATTTTGATTATATTACTAATTAATTGATAAAATAAATAAATTTATCTCCAGAATGGAGCAGGTAGACAAACCATATGGACAGGAACTTTAGAATGGATTGAAAAATCAAAAAGTATTAATGATGCACAAAAAATTACTAGGAGTGTACCATGTACAGTTTCAGCTACTATGAAAAATGGAGAACCAGAATTGTAAAATTTCATAATTTATTTAAGTTTGATTGATAAATAATATATATATATATATATATATTATAACTATAGAAAAGCAGAAACATGGCCTGAAAAATTAATTATGCAGTTAATGCCAAAACATTTAATTGGAAGTATAGGAGGAGCGCATTTAAAAGATTCAAAGTCTGTTGTTTTTCAGCCAACACCTTGTGACTCATTAGAATCATTAACAAAATTTATGAGTAATGGTTATGTAAGTATAAATTATTTATTTTGCTTAATTAATTAATAGAACTTCAAAAAAATTATTTCTTCTTTTCTTAGGCTGGCTGTGTTCACTTTAATAGTGCTCCAACTTCACATAATTGTGATATAAAAGTCTTGATACTTTTATATACATCTGATAGGAAAGCATTCTTAGGTTTTATTCCAAATGATCAAGCAGCATTTGTTGATAGACTACGGAAACTTATACAACATCAAAAAGCTTCCACGGCTATGTTACGACAAGGCCAAGTAAATTTTATAATAAATTATTATTAAGAGTATTTTTAAGTTAGTTAATAGTCTTGTGTCATAGTTGTAAACAGTGCTAGTGTTAGGGTCTTATGATCCTTAAAGCTTAGGACCTAGTTTTAGTTATTATCGAGGTGGACATAATGCCCATGCACTCAGACCTGTTGGTCCATTGTGCGCACCTCATACCGAATTGTCTTGATTCGGTTTACCCACTTAAGTGTTATCACCAAAGTGTTAATACATTACTAACCATAAAGTCACCTCTAAAGATAACCAAAGAGTCCTGTTTTTCTGGCGAAATTAAGTATCTCTTTGGGTTTTAGGTTTTTAATATCTTCTTTTTCAGGAAAAGGTTTATTCAAGTAGTTTGATCTCAGTGTGGACAAGGCTTCACATTCGTACATGATGTGAAATGAGTCTTCCTCTTCTACTCCACACTTCCTGCACAATGATGATTCTGATACCCCCATTGTGTTAAGATGTTTAAGCAAGTAACCATGTCCTGTCAATAGACCAGTCAGGGTGCTCATCTGATGTCTAGTCATGCTATTAAGATCACCCAGCAATAAACCAGGGGTCTTGATAAACATTTTAGATTGTTTAGGTACTACCAAGTACTTCCAGATTTTCCTGTGTTGTTCTCTGCACCAATTCTTGGGTAGCACTTTGAACAATTGCTCAGTGAGTCCTACCACTGGTTCTGGTCCAACAAAGGTGTTCTCTGCTCCTTTCCTGGCTAGAAAGTCAGCATTCTCATTACCAGTGACACCGTTGTGTCCCGGTACCCACGCTAGTGTAACTTTGTTGAACCTCGATCGTGATTCTAAAGTTTCCCTGCATTCGAGGACCAGCTTTGAATTCACCTGATCATTACAGAGTGCCTTCAAAGCCGCTTGACTATCACTTAAGATAGTTATCTTCCTATTTTTGTATACCAGCAGGTATACACAAAGGGTGTTGTGCCCAATGACATACTGACATTTATTCATGGCATNGAGGGTGTTGTGCCCAATGACATACTGACATTTATTCGTGGCTTTAAGCCCCAAATTCCAGCACCTACCTTTCCTGATTTTTTGGATCCATCTGTATATATCACAAATCCTCCTTTGTCAGTCAGGTGGTTAATATTCCATTCTCTACGTGTAGTGATCTCCACTTTGTAGGGAATGTTATTCTTAAGAACCGGTTTGATATAGTCCAAGGGGTATTCTAAAAAGCCCTTGTCTATCTCTTTTAGTATTTTACCATGTTCTGTTGTATCACTCTCCAAAGTCCACATACCTAAGTTGTGGAATCTTAGTACTGTAGCTTTGGGGTGAGCTTTCACCTCTAGATGCAGAGGAGGCAATCCAATTAGTGCCTCTAATGCTACCATTGGTGTAGTTCTTAATGCTCCAGTGATGGCCATAGCAGCCATTCTCTGTATGCGACTAAGTTCTTTCCTAGCTGTAACAATTGCTGTTCTGGTCCACCAGATTAGGGCACCATACAATATCTTAGATTTAATCACTGAAGTGTACAATCAATACATAACTCTTGGTTTAAGACCCCATGTCTTTCCCAAGACTCTGCTGCATATCCACACTGTGGACATTGCATTTTAGATTCTTGACTCAACATGTGATTTCCATTTTAGCTTACTATCCATGATAATACCTAAGTATTTTACTTCCGATTTTAAGCTAATTTCTTGTCCATTTAGAGTAAGTGTCAAGACTGTCTAGTCCTATTCTCCTTCTAGTGAACATAACAACCTATGCTTTATTTGGATTAACAGATAGACCGTACTTACTACATCATATCTGTATAGTGTTAAGTCTCTGTTGTGCTAAGTCTATAATAGTGTCTGGGAATTTACCCACCACTGCTATAACTAAGTCATCCGCATAGGCTTGTGTATAACAATATTTGTTTAACTCTCTAATAAGCGAGTCCAATACTAGACACCATAGAAAGGGGGATAGAACCCCGCCTTGTGGACATCCCTGTTTAACACTCTTGATTACTTTGGTCTCATTGAGCTGTCCCAAAATGGAGCGTTCCTTAAGCATGGTTTCTATCCACTTATTAATACAGTAGAACTCCAATTATCCGAATTAATGGGGACCGGGACCCATTCACTGACTAATCAAAATAAACAATGACAGGTGACTGCAATGCGCCGGAACTGGAGTGGGAACTCTTACCACGTGTTGTGCCTACACTGACGCCGCGGACTTTGGACAAATTTTTTTCTGATTTTTTCTGAAAGTGATTCGGATAATCGGCGATTCGGATGATCGGAGTTCGGATAATTGGAGTTCTACTGTAACTGGTTCTATTCCATGCTGTTGTGCAGATTCACACATAGCATCGGAGGGAGTATTGTCAAAAGCCCCTTCGATGTCCAGGAATATACCTACTGCATACATTTTATTTTCTACAGCTTTCCCTATCTTAGTAGTTAAGCAGTAAAGTAAAGGGTTCTCCTTAAGAGGCCCTTCCTTGATGTACCTATCAATAAGTTTCTCCATAGTCTTAACAAGAAATGAAGTAAGACTTATTGGCCTGTAGGATTTTGCTTCATAATAGTTAGTGCGGTTAGGTTTGAGTATAAACACCACCCTAACCTTTCGCCAGCTTTCTGATTGATAACCATAGGGAAGGCATGCCCTAAATATTTTGCAGAGATGGGGGACTATTATATCTAACCCTTGTTGCAGAAATGCAGGGAAAATTTCGTCACAGCCTGCAGCTTTAAAACTGCCAAAGGCTTTTATTGCCCATCTTATTCCACTTGGTGTTATCACTTTCCTGGCTAGTCTCCAATCAGCACAGGTCACACGTTTGTCCTGTGCATCATGTTCCTGTTCTCTGTTGTTAATTGCAGAGTCAGGAAAATGTGTGTTCATCAAAAGTGATAATGTTTCATTATCATTATTGGTGAACATTCCGTCTGGCAGTAGTATTGCCTCGACAGTTTTGTTTGGTCCATTCCTTAGTGATCGCAGGAGTCTAGTTGTTATAGGGAGTTGTTGTATATCCCCACAGAACTTCTTCCAGCTTTCTCTTTTGGACTTTTTCAATACAGATTTGTAGTTCCTTTAAGCGTCCTTATAGGATTCCCAGTGTTGTTCCAAACCTGATTTCATTGCTTTATTTAAGAGCTTACGTGAACTCTTTCTTAATTTAGACAGGTTAGCATTCCACCAAGCTACACCCTGCCCTGTACCTTTCCTTTCTATTAAAGGACAGTTTTCTTTGTAAGCCGAGACAATGGAGTCCTGTAGCATATTTACAGCCCTTTCAGTACTCTGTCTCGACCCCAATCTAAACTGTAGGTTATTCAGGTCACGAGAGAGATCTGCCCTGTAGTTGTCCCAGTTTGTTCTTTTCGGGTTCCTATAGTACTCCGACTCAACTTTGTTAATTTCCAAAGTGAATCGTAAGTGCCTATGATCAGAAAGAGAAGGTTCGGAGGACACTTTCCACCCTTTTATCTTTTGAAGTAACCCTTTTGAACAAACTGTCAGATCAATGACTTCCTGCCTGTTCCTGATAACAAAAGTAGGTTCACTACCTCTGTTCAGTATACTTAGGTCTGTAGTCAGCAATAGATCCATTATAACCTCTCCTCTTTGGTTGATGTTACTGCTCCCCCAAATAGTGTGGTGTGCATTAGCATCCATACCTAGGATTAGTTCTAATTTTTCATTTTTGCAATAATTAAAGAGCATAGTTAGGTCCCTACCTGGGTCTGTGACCTCATATGGTAGGTATCCTGAAGCTACTATAATATTTTTACCATCATTTAGTGTTACTTTAATAGTAGTCAAGTCTGCACTTGATAGATTAAGTATCAGGCTGGCTTTAACTTTATTATTAACCAAAATGCAAGTTCTTGGTTTATCTGCTTGTTTATGAAACAGTTTAAAACTCCTTAGATTTAGCCCCTCCTGTNAGACTCAATGAGTAGCCCCTGCTCTGTGGTCAACTTGTTAGTGGGGTAGCCTGCGAGGACCAGAGCCACTTTTTTATCATCGGTTACCACGTCCCTGTAGGTCGGTACCCAATGAGTTTTCTTACATGTAGGTTTTTGAGCTTCGGTTCCCTTTGACTTTTTCAAGTCATCGGTTCCCTTGTCTCCCTCCTTTGATAGGTTCTTCTGTCCCTCCATGATTGCTCGGCTCCTCTTCAGCTTGCGCCTCTGACTGCCGCTCAGTTTCTCGGGTCTAAGTTTTAGACTCTCGATTTTGTCAGCTACTGTTCCCAGTTGATCTTGCGATTCCTGGTCTACATTTGCTGACGTTGCTGTCTCTTTGCTAGTAGACGGTTCACCAAGTGTCCCGTTGTTGGCATTGAGACCTTCAAGTTCGGCGATTCTTCTGCGAAGAGTCGCCAGTTCACGATCTTGTTCCGACAGGTTGTCCGTAGGATCCCTGATCGTCACAAGTTCGTTGTTTTGTGGTTTTTCTATGTTTTTATCCATATAGTTCCCACGAGAAGTCGAGAAATAAAGGTCCGTCACAGCAGAGCTCGATACTGTGATAAGTCTGTATACTTTATGGTGCGCCAGGTGCCATAGAGGATCTCAATGGTCACTTTACCTTTCGGCTAACTACCCTGTGACAAGTTAGCAACCCTTTCACTTGGTATGGCTGGATTAGGGGGTCCTATTCGCTGTTAGCAAGCGGGTATGTCCAGGCCTACCAGTCCCAACTAACCAAAGTCATGACCGGCTAAGAGCAGTGGTACGTGTTGCCACCCCCACTGAAATAACTAGGGTCCGCGGGGTTGTTAGGCCCGTAATACTTGCGGATTTCCCTGCGGGAAAGCATAGGACCTAAACCCAAATATCAAGCTATCAAATAATCTTTTTTTTTTTTTTTATGCTATAAAATATTAAAATAATAATAAAGGATAAGTGTTTATTGAGTTAAAAGCATTTTAATACATACATTTTGTATATAATGTGGCCGCGTATATGTCATACTGGTGTATTAATATGATGTCACAATAACATAGTCTATACTGGTTTTGATGATAGATTCCTATAGGATCTTTATAATTCATGAGCAAAATATTTAATCTCAACATAGTCTAAANGGCATAAGTCGCTCAAATTTTTGGTAATCTAAATTTGAAATTCCTCTTTTAAAAAAAACATTTATATACATATGAGATTAATGAATTAAAAAAATTAATTGGAAGTTTAAATCATTTATCCCTACGACTATGTTTTTAAATGTATCGTGTTTTGTAATGTATTTATCATCATTGGTTTAATGAAAAATAATACTGAAATTTAAAAAAAAAAAATTTGTTAAAATAGCATATTTTTGAATACGGTAGCCATTTGCGCATAGAAGATAGGTCGTCGGGATAATTTTTTTTTTTTATTTTATAGTACATAAAATAAGCTTTAATTTGATATATGTTTAAAGGACGCAGTATTTCCGGAACATTTTCAAAAATTAAGTTGAAAAAATTATTTTTTGTAAAAAAGTTACTATTTTAAATCCCCCCAGTGAGCAGAATAATTGTTAGATTTTCAAAAAAAATTATATCAAATGAAAGGGAAATATCTAAGGTTTCAATACAAAAAAATATTATTTTTATTTGTTCATTTTTGAAAAAGTTATGGCAGTTTTAAGTACAAAAAACATCCCGATAAAATGTAATTTTTATCGCAAACATTACATTTTTTTTTAAATTTTCGACAGCCATTTGCACATAGAAGATAAGATGTCGGGACAAATTTTTTTTTTTCATTTGATAGTATATAACATAACCTTTGATTTGATATATGTTTAAAGGACGCAGTATTTCCGGAACATTTTCAAAAGTTCAGTTGAAAAAGATCTATGTTTTTTACAATATTTTAAGTTTTGAACGCCCCCTATATAAGGGGAAATTGTCCAATTTTAATAAAAAGTATGTCAAATGAAAGATGTACTTATAATGTATTTAGAAAAAAAAAATTTGTGCTGATATATACATTTTTCAAAAAGTTATAGCATTTTTAAGTTGAAAATTTAAAATCGAAAATCGAAAATTTTAACACAAAAATAGTGTTTTTTTAACTACGGCAGCCGTTTAAATGTAGAAGATAAAGTGTCGGGACAAATTTTTTTTTTTCATTTTATAGTACATAAAATAAGCTTTAATTTGATATATGTTTAAAGGACGCAGTATTTCCGGAACATTTTCAAAAGTTCAGTTGAAAAAGATCTATGTTTTTTACAATATTTCAAGTTTTGAATGCCCCCTATATAAGGGGAATTTGTCCAATTAAAATAAAAATTATGTCAAATGAAAGATGTACTTATAATGTATTTAGAAAAAAAAAATTTGTGCTGATATATACATTTTTCAAAAAGTTATAGCATTTTTAAGTTGAAAATTTAAAATCGAAAATTTTAACACAAAAATAGCGTTTTTTTAACTACGGCAGCCGTTTACATGCAGAAGATAAATTGTCGGGACTCGGGACAAATTTTTTTTTTTCATTTTGTAGTACATAAAATAAGCTTTAATTTGATATATGTTTAAAGGACGCAGTATTTCCGGAACATTTTCAAAAATTAAGTTGAAAAAGTTAGTTTTTGTAAAAAAGTTACTATTTTAACTCCCTCCTCATGAGCAGGTTAAGTGTTAGATTTTCAACAAAATGATATCAATCGAAAGGGAAATATCTAAGGTTTTAGTAGAAAAAAATTTATGTTGATTTGTTTATTTTTCAAAAAGTTATGGAAGTTTTAAGAAAAAAAAGTGAAAAAAATGACAAAATTTACCGATTTTTAAATTTGTAATTTTTTTGGATATTTCCCCCATTTTCGGGGAACGAGGGAATTTTTTTCAATTTTTAAGGGTAATGTCTCCAACTAGATACGATTTGTGATCTTTTGACGTACTTTTGAAAGAAATCGGTCCAGTGAGAGCTGAGAAAAAGTGGCAACAGACATAAAAAAAAAAACATCATACTAAAATTAATATCTTCTCAGCTTCGCATCGAAGCTAATATAATAACAAAATGTAGTATTTTAAGTTTAAAATTTTTTAATACATTGTGGACCATTGTGTATATTATATTTTTGTGGTCGTACAATAAAAATTCAATTCCTTTATTTAAATATGTCTCGAGGCAGTAATTTGTTTAAATGTTTACTAGTGTTTAAATAATCTATAACTAAAAGACCCTTATGTATTATATTGACATAAAATAATAATGCAGATAAAACATAGATTTAAGAAACTTATTGAAATTTCTAAGGGCTAAGTTTTCCTAGTATCTAAGCCCACCTATCTTATTCCTTAGTTATGTATTTAAGAAAACATGTGAATAATAATTTTTTAATAAATAATCTAATGTTGAGATTTAGTCGATTTCAAAACCCAACCCAACCCTTAGGCAAATTTTTGGATGTTATAAATAAAATTGTAATTTAATTAGTATTAGTTAAGTTTACATCCCTTATAAGAGTGTCAACTTTGATTTTCCAAACTGTATATACATGATTAACTAACTTATTAGCTAATTATCTAATTAATTTAAATTCTTAATTTAAGAAAAAAACTGTTGATAAAAACCTCTGGACCAGTATTTCTGAAGTATTTAATAGTTTAAAGTAATAACTGCAAATTAATGCTCTGAACTATTCTTTTTATCACTAAAAATATTCTCCGTCTTACTCCTACTTCTATCAAGGTATAAAAATGTTCATAACTTCAGAAATACTAGTCCAAAAGTTATTATCAACCAGTGATTTTTTTTGTGTTTGTTACCACTTTTTCTCAGCTCTCAAAGAACCGATTTCTTTCAACGATGTATCGAAAAATCACAAATTGTATCTAGTCGAAGACATTACCTTCAAAAATTAAAAAAATTTCCCTTGTTCCCCGTAAATGGGGGAAATCTCCAAAAAAATAATAAATTTAAAAATCGCTAATTCTTGACATTTTTTAAAAAACTACCATAACTTTTTCAAAAATCGATATAATTCTTTTTTTATAGATGCATGGTGTCTTTACTTATCATTTGGTTATACTTATTTTTGTAAATCTGACCCTTTACTTGGCCACAGAGAAGATTCAAAATGACAACTTTTTTACAAAAAATTTACTGTTTCAACTTTTGAAAGTGTTCTGGAAAGTTTGACACTTTTATATATATCTTAAATTAATGCTAATGTAATAACTTTATTATGGCAAAAAAAAATTTCGGACTTTATTTTGTCTTCACAGTGAAAATGGCTACCGAATGCTATTTTTATGTGAAAATTCTCGATTTTATTTTTTACATTTTTAACTTTATAATGCTATAACTTATTGAAAAGTGTATGGATCAACACAATTTTTTTATGAGAAATAATATTTATATCCCTTTTTCATTCGACATAGTTTATCTTAGATCTTTATCTAGGAGATCATGTAGCTTTTGAAATAATCCACTAATTTTTTAAAATTAAACACTATCTAAAAATTTGCATTAAAGCATTTTTTTATGATAGTGATTTTAATCACTGTCAGATATTATACTTAATCCAACTATGTTACAACACCACTGTGCCACGACCCCACGACGGATTTTTTAACATTTTTTTGATCCTTGGATATGTTAACTTCTATATAATGGACGCTGAAATATATTTTCAGGGTACTTCGAATGTTCTAAAATAAAACTAGACGTTAATTAAATTATTTGATTAAATTCTTTTCTATTAAGTATTTTTTCAGTTATTCAAAGCAGTACATTTTAAAAGAAAAAGCAATACGTGTGCTGCTATCTAAGTTAGAATATTTTAACTAGATTATTTAATGCTTTATTGGTCTTGTAAGTTGGTATTACTATAGTTCTGTTTACATTCCCTGAAAATGCGCGCACTGATTCTAAACGCCGATGCCGGATGCCTCTAAAATGTCTGTTGTCCGGCCGATATAAACACGCGTCGTCTATGCCGTTTAATTTCCTGGTTTTTCATAAAAAACTCAAGATTATATATATTTATTATTCATTGAAAACCATTAAGGTATCATAGTTTTTTATTTTGCGTTTAAAGTTTAACCAGGAACTCACAAATAATGGCCGATGCAGATGATCTTTTGGATTACGAAGAAGACGAACAAAATGAAACTGTAGAAAACGATGATAAAAAACAAACCAAAAAAGAAGTTAAAGGTAATTATGTGTCAATACATAGTTCAGGCTTCCGTGATTTCTTATTGAAGCCAGAAATCTTACGAGCAATTGTTGACTGTGGTTTTGAACATCCATCTGAAGTACAACATGAATGTATTCCTCAGGCTATGCTGGGCATGGACATCTTGTGCCAGGCTAAATCTGGTATGGGAAAAACTGCTGTATTTGTATTATCAACATTACAACAGTTAGAGGTTTATGAAAGTGAAGTTTATGCATTAGTTCTTTGTCACACAAGAGAATTGGCATTTCAGATAAGTAAAGAATTTGAACGCTTTACTAAATATTTACCAGCAGTCAAGGTCAGTGTTTTTTTTGGTGGTGTACCAATTACGAAAGATGAAGATACATTAAAGAACAACAAGCCACATGTTGTAGTTGGTACGCCAGGCCGTATTTTAGAACTTATCAGAAAAAAAAAATTAGTCCTTAATAATCTGAAGCATTTTATCTTGGATGAATGTGATAAAATGTTAGAGATTTTACATATGCGAAGTGATGTTCAAGAAATATTTAAGAATACACCTTTTAATAAGCAAGTTATGATGTTCAGTGCTACACTTAGTAAAGATATTCGTCCAGTTTGTAAAAAATTCATGCAGCAACCATTAGAAGTATATGTTGATGATGATGCCAAACTATCATTACATGGACTTCAACAGTATTATGTAAAATTAACAGAGAAGGAAAAAAATAAAAAACTATTTGATCTTTTAGATGAATTAGAATTTAATCAGGTATTATTTATAAAATCAATATAACTCATTTTACCCTTTGAGGGTGCGCTTAAAATATATTAATGTATTATAGTTAAATAATTAAAACCATTTATTTGTCATTAGGTGATTATATTTGTGAAATCTGTTCAGCGATGTGTTGTATTAACAGAATTGTTGAATGAACAAAATTTTCCATCTGTTGCAATGCATGGTGGTATGTCGCAACAAGATCGTCTTAAGTTTTACCAAGAGTTTAAAGATTTCCAAAAACGAATTTTGGTGGCCACTAATTTATTTGGTCGTGGCATGGATATTGAGCGTGTTAACATTGTCATCAATTATGATATGCCAGAAGATACAGATACGTACCTCCACCGGGTAGCAAGAGCAGGACGTTTTGGTACAAAAGGACTTGCTATAACATTTATATGTGAAGAAACAGATGCTAAAGTGTTAAATAGTGTTCAAGATAGATTTGATGTTACAATTGGACGGATGCCAAATGAAATAGAACTCAGTTCATATGTTGAGCGAAAATAAATTAATAAACTATCTTTAACTATACAATTGAAAGTATATGTTATTACTTCTTATGATACTTGACATGTAATTTTCTCATATTATTAACTAGAATTCACTCTTAACACAATAAATGTCATTGATAAATGTGGTTTATTTCACCTATGAGTATTTTTTATACTCATAAATTAAATTTTGAAAATATTTTACCGTTTATGTATGTTTCTTATAATTAATTTTAGGGACATAGTTAGTATCTACATTATTTACTTAGATTTAAGATTGTAAATATTACTGCAACTGACATAAATTAATTTTCTAATTGTATTAAATGTGGTAGTTTTATCATTTTCAATAAAGCTCAAAATTCAACAAAAGTTTTTAAGCAAAAATTGAGAAATTTGTTTAAATTAATTTAAAAATGGAACATATGACCTTTCATTTTTATTTATTTTATTTTATTGAGACAAGTATTTTTCAATAAAACTTAATGCAAAATTTAATGTACGTATTTAAATTGAAACTCAAATTTGTTGAGGATTCAATTTCAATTGAATCTAACTTAATCCTTTCAGACCTAACTTCATATTTTATAATACTAAAAATCAATTTTTTTTTATTGTCTGATGACCTTTGGATAAACTGATAATTGATTTTTGGAGTGACTTGTTTTTAATCTATAAAATATAACAATAGTGTGTTAACAGAATGGTAAAGGAGGTACTACTTCTCTTAAAAAAAGAATAATTTTATTTATATTTATGGTGTTATATACATTAATCACTCAAACAAATTAATAAATGATAAAATAATTTTTAAAATATCCACCTGTGTAAACAAGAATTGTACATAAATATTCATTTTTGTCTACATGCAGATATACAATAACCCACTTATATAATATTATAACTTGTACATAGATAATGCTGCTATGGCACCAATCAATTTAGTTGTCTCCAAAAATTGAAAGTCAGAAAAATACAACACATGGTTCATTACCTTGTAACAAGATTTTTGTTCTAGTTATTAGTGAAGTGGAAATAATGTCCATGCACTCTGACTTATTGGTCCATTGTGTACAGTGGCGTTTTTTGAGAGGTGTACTAGTCCCCCCCATTTTCTGAGTTATATAAATATTTTATCAAGCAATGTAATAATGTATAATATCGTTAGAAAAAGTTATTTTTTTGTTATCGATAATAACATGGGTTTATGAAATGTTAGTAATATAGTTGTCTTGTGGAGCAAAATTTAACTCCCACACAGTTCTCCTGTTAATGTTATCACTTATTTTGGAAGTGTTTATTATGTAGATATACACTGTATAAAAAGAAATATTTTTATTAATAAAAATGGATTCAAAACAAACAACAGATTTTTTTTTCAAAAAAATTTAAAATATGTGTTAACAAAAGTTATGAAAAAAATAAAAATCATGGTTTTATTAGGTAATTTGTTTATTTTTTTTATTAATTCAAGTATCTAAGAAAAATTAATGAATAGGTTGTATAAAGAAATAAGCACTGTGTGATAGAAAAATTAATTTTTTATTATTATAGTATGCTTTACCATACCAACAATCTTTTTCTTTGTGGTAGGACATATTCCTACAATTTTTACACTTTGTAACAAATTTTATGTGACAGGTTGGGTTGGGTACTCCTGCCGTAATCAGTGGCCTACTTGTAAGAACAGCCCGAAGAGCCTAATGCGCCATAGGTGCGTAAGGTCCGGAGTGCACCTGGTTTATGGCGGAGCACCAGCTAGGCAAAGCCTAGTAATTAGATATTTTTATAAATTTTAATATGTATCATAAAAATAGTATGATAAAGACCTAATTACAAAAGCCAGTTGTGGTGAACAAAAATAACAAATTTTTTAGATTCAATGAATTATAGCATCCAATATAAAAAAATTTTATGGTCACCATCATTTGAATATATATTAATTAAATAGTATTTATTTTAGATACCGTTTCTTAAAAAAAAAATGCTAATTAAAAGTCTTTTTGTCGATGTTTTGTAATTTTCAAAATAATAATAAATTGAAATATTTAAACTAATTAAAATAGTTAAATAAAGTAATATATTTTACATAAAAAATAAATAAAAAAATTTTATTTTATGTTTAACTATTAATCTATAATAAGCAATTAATTTTTAGGGAACTATTGGAATGAATCAAGGAGGTATGCCAAATCAAATGCAGTTATCTCCTGGAAATAGTATACCAAATGTTCAAGTGGGATCAAATCAAATGTCAGGTTTAATTCCTAATAGTACTCTAGCTGCTACATTACAAAATCAATCACAATCCAATTTAGGTAAATTTTGATTTTCTGAAACATTTGATTAAATAGGATGTATTAAAAACAGATTACTAAAATTCCTCTTAATATATTTTTTAGCTGACTTGATGGGAACAAATTTTATTCCACAAAGTCCTCAAGTCCCAAATAATGCACCCGGTATTCAAATGATGCCTGGCAGTACTCAAGGTGGTGTTCAAACAGGAAACAATCCAAATATACCTTTACAAGTAAATTTATATGAAAATTTTTTTAATATAATCACACTAAATTAAAACAAAAAATTTATTGTAAAAATATTATTTAACTTTAGACAAATGTTCCTGTGGGGAATGTAGGAATTCGACCCTCTCAGGCACAATACAGTGATCATAATATAGAATTAGCCAGAAAACAAAATTTAGCTAAAATACAACAGCTAAGACAAACTTTAGAGGCAGCTCAGGCACAAGAGTTACAGTATAAATCTCAAATGGAAGTAAGATAATTATTTAACAATAAATTATTTAAAAATGCATAATAAACCTCAATTTAATTGGTGCAATTTTGATTTTTTAGCCGGTAAGTTTCAAATGGATTATTTCATTATGGTTAAAGAATAGAAGAATATGATTTTTAAATTTAAGATGTTACTGAAGTACAAAAGCTCTAATATTCATCATTTTATACAACTATTTTTACATGATTTATGCGTTAAAAAAGAACTGACAGTGTATCTCTACTATTTAACTTTTAAATTTGTTATAAACTATACAATGATTATACCAATAGAAATATTTAAAAAATTAAGAGTATATGAAAAAAAAAATTTTTTTGTTGAAATTTGAGGCAAGATAAGAATGCTATAGAGTTAATATTATAAGGAAAAATATTAGGATATTTATAACACTTAAAAATGATTTCTTTCCTTTTTATTTGTAGCCTACAATGTTTAGTTTATTCTTATAATAAATTTATATTTATAATTTAATTTATTTTTTATCTTTAAAATTAATAAACTAAAAAAGTGTTTTTTTTTTTTTTATGACAAAACAGTGACACTATAATTGTCATACAGTTTTAAGGAAATTAGTAAAATAATAAATAATGCTATTATATATTAACAACAACAGTAATATATATGCCTACAGTTATAAACATAATAACTAGAAATACTTTATTTACGTAGATGTTATATTCATCTGTACATCTTAAAAAAGATATATAGAAATTTTAATAAATGTTAACTTAAAATTATTTTTTTGTACTCAAACATAGTGCAATAAAGAAAAAACAAAACATCTAAAATTAACTGTTATCTTACAGTTAAAAAAAAAATTAAAATATATTTTCTCCTCTCCCTTTTGTGCCTTTTACTTGAGTACCTCACATACCCCCAATTAGTGTACTTATTTACTATTATTAATGTATCAATGGAAAATCATTTGTTATGAATAAAATGTACACTGAATTAAATTATTATAAATAATATAATAATTACTAATTATTATAAAATAATATTATCAAATATTTCATACTTTTAAAAAATAAAACATTTTATGAACTTAAAAGTATAGTTTTTCCTCACATATTTAGATTCAGAGTCACCAGATGAATATTCCACAGATGCAACAACGTTTAGAGCAGGCTCAAATGCAAGAAAACATATTAAAATCTCAACTTGAGGTATTGTACAGAATTTCCTACTTAAGACATTATTATATTTATTTATTACTGAACAGATTCGTAACCAGATGAATGTACCTCAAATGCAACAAAATCTTGAACATGCTCAGATGCAAGAAACCATATTAAAAGTTCAACTTGAAGTAATTAATATTTATGAAACTACAAATATCTTAATCTATTTTTTTCTTTTTTAGCACCAGCAAGAAGAACAAAATAAATTGAGAAATCAACAGTTTCACATTCAGCAGCAACAACAGCATCAACAGCAACAGAGGCATATGATTCCAGGAAATCAATCTAATCAACAAATTATGGGTAATAATCCACCTCAACAGAGAATGCAAATGAGACCGGTTATGTCTAGTAACCCTGGATTGAGGCACCTACTACAACAAGTATAATATTTAATTTACTTAAAAATATTATCTTAAAATTTTTTTTTTATTCTAGCAGCCCCAGTACAGACAACAAATGATGGGTATGCAACAAGGTGGTATTCAAAATAGAGGTCAAACACAACAACAACAGCAGCAGCAACAACAACAACAATTTGATGATGTTTCTTCATTTGATTTTTTAAATTAATAAAATAAATTTTTTTCTAGTAGTATGGTTTTTAATATTGCATATTATAAAAAAAAATTTTGGATAAATTATTCTGTCAAAATAATAAATCATTTCTTAAAATCCAAAATAGTAATTCAATTTTTGAGTTTAAAATAGTATTTAAATGCATTTTCTAAACTCTAAACATTTATATATTAATTAATTTAGTATGTCTGTTTTATAATATATATTTTATAAAATTAAATTTTAAACTATAATAAGAACTCTTGTTTCTTTACTGTCTTTAAATGTTAAATGTATTTATTTGAATCGGATTTTTAAAAAAATATTAAAATTAAGATTTGTTTAAATAATTTAAATAATTTTCCAATTTCTTAAATTTAGGTAACACCTTTCAAATATTGCATCTAGAGTGTCAGTGTCTACTGTCTTGCTGGAGACACAGCTACTCAATTTTTTATACAAATGTCTAGTATGTTATATTTATACAAATTACCTCCTTAGAATTCTAATAGTATTGACTTTAAGGTCACTCATAGGGATCAAAACCTCCTATACTCTCTTATTACTGTATTATTTAATAGATATAAATTTCATATTCATAATTCAACAGTAAGTATTAATATTAAAAATTAAGTAGTAGTCTGGAATCAAAATAGTGGACTTACTCTAGATTTACCATGAGATTATGCAAAAAGAAAAATTTGATAAAATATTGACATATTTCAACAGAAACCTCAATTTTTATGTACGTGTCCAATCACTTATAGAAAGCAAATTGTTGGGATATTATTTTTCTTTAAATTTTTAATGTAATAAAATAATGTAGCACCATTAACATTTTTATATAGATAAATAACTAGGTTTTGAGATAATTAAAATTCAATTTCTTTAATCTTTTAATGTACTTTGTAATTTATTGATGAAATCAGTACTAGAAACCATAACAATTTATGATTTTTGAAAAATTTTACCATATCTAGTAAGTTGACTAATATTGAATTTTTTTTATATATTTATAAGGTTAATAAAAATAAAAACCAAGAGTATTATCAAAGTGCTTATAAAACAAATTCATTATAGATAAACTAATTTACTGATTTAAAAATAAATTGTGCGAAAACCAAAATATTTTTGGTTCTTAGTCCTGATTATCTTTAAAATTACTAATACTACAGTGAATTACATTGATTTTAGTCTTAATGTTTTTATAATTTTCTAATTTGTAAGCTGGTAAAAATATAATATATAATAACATAAATATATTGAGTTTCAATAAAAACGTTTAAGTTGATACAATTTCTAAAAGAATGGGACCAAATTATATTTTTGAAAATTAATATATCTATTTTATATTAATATTTAAAAAATTATATTGAACTTAATATATTATCTTATAAAATTAAAAAGATATATTTTGTTTTGTTTCAAAACATTGCGTTGATAGTTGAGCAATAAGTTTATGTATGTCGTGTAAAATTTTAGCAAACAAATATTTAATTAAAAAAACATAATAAGAGATTTCTCGAATTAATTAGTGGAGTACAGATTAGATTTAGATGATAAATTAAATTGCTAACTTATAAAAACTGCTGGACCCATTTTCTTTTAGGCTAAACAATATTTTGCACTATATCCTATATTCATAAGCCCATCTGAATATGTCAGTACCTTTACTTCGTACAATATAGAGTAATATTATTACTTTATGAAGTATAAATTTTTTATTATCAAATTAAAAAATGTATTATCAACTTCTTTCATTAGATAATAAAAAATTATACACGAAGTATAGACTAATAATATTTGGCCTTAGAAAAAATGGCTTCATTCGCTAATATGAACTATTAGGTCAGTTCGCAATCTTGTTTATTATCTACATCTGTGAATCACAGTTACTGTGCCTTAGATTATGAATAATGATTAGTGATGGATCGTTCACGAACGAACGGGTCATATCAGTGAACGAGTTGATCCGGATCGCAAAAAAAATAGATATCGTTCATACGTTCATTCGTTCGTTCGTTTCACGCAATATATCGGACACACTGTTTCATGATTCGTTCATTTACTGAACGTTTACCTGCACTTCGGTTAAAACCTATGCCTAACCTTATATTCTTATAATATAAAAATTTAAAAAAAAAACGAAGAATATATTCTTTATAAGTATATACTTATAATGTTTTCTTAAAAAATTAAATAAAAAAATACTTATTGCCAATGAGAGTTTAAAAGCAACACTATTTGGTTTGTGATAAAAACATTTTTATTGCTGGTCTGCAGACTAAATTTTCAAAGTTGTGACATGTTTCTACTAACATAATCATGCAGGTTTTATACAGTTAGATTATTTCAAATATCCTACTATATTGTTCATTTGAAGAACAATTTTGAATTTTCAATATATAGTTNAACAATTTTGATTATCAATATATAGCTATTTATTTCATAAATATTACATTCATATAATTATTTATAAGCGAAAATAGGTCTATGAATTATTGAATTTAGCAACTAGGACAAAAATTGACTATTAGACTAATATAATTTTTGTGAGAGGTATTAAACCACCTCACTCTTTTATAATCTGGTCATAGCTGCTGTAAATTGTAATATCTGATTTAGGTGAATTAATTTCTCTATAAAACTCACATATGAAAACAAATAATTTAAATGATTTCGCTTATTATAGAAACAAATTTTATGGATTTATGTACCGCAACTCATCCACTAGTATAAATTATTTGTTTTTATTCTATACAAAAATATTCGTGTATAACAGCATATTATGTTATTTCAAGTAATTTGTATTTGAAAAAATAATATATAACCCGATTATACAAGTGTATTATCAGTAAAAATTCTGATGTTACGGTAATGTTACATGGTGAAAATGCGAATTTGAACGACTCGTTCAGGAAAACCATAGTAAGGAGTAATTGATAAGAACCGTGACCGATCGTAAGAAATGAACGAAAGAACAAGTTATATGAACGGGTCATTTGAACGATCCGATCCAAACGATCCGGATCGTTCGATTGACCCGAAATTCCCATCACTAATAATGATCTAAAATTTATGACGAAAATTAAGTTATTAACTAAAGCCATTTAAGAAAACTGTAGTAACCAACTACACGGTATATTAAATCTTCAATAACCAATGATAATAGTACTAAATCATTTTTGTTGTGTATATTTGATTAATATTCCTATTTGATATAAAAGCATAATATTTTTTCTTTGAATTTAAGATATTAAACTTAAATAAAATATATTTCTGTGACAATTTGTACTGTAACATCAAGTTTAAATGATTTAATTCCTACAAAAAATTTAATTTGATTAACTTTTTTAAAGTATGGCTAACAATCCTGAGGAACCAATATTAATGAAAACAAGTGAAGAGTTTGATGAGTTTTACACTGAAGTAAGTTAAGAAAGTAAAAATTATACTAGCAAAACTCTTGTTCAATAAATTTCCTTGTAATTATAACTCATAGATCTCATATTTCTATTGGAAAAAATTTATATATAATTATTGATGTACAACTACATAAAAACTATGTTACAAAAAATCTGGTGTAACATACTCTTTTTTTTATTCCTAAACAATTTTTTTTTTAACTTCTATTAAGTTTTTTTATAAATTATTTCAAATAATTTTGACCATCTTTTGTACCAAGAATTGAGATGCTGCAACTTGTCAAATATATTTTATATGTTGCATTTGTGTTATTATTTCTAATTTTATCATATCTAATAAATATTATGATTTAAATTAACACACAAAAAAATCTAGTCTTGCATTATTATTAAATATGTATCATGTAAATTTAAAATGTATAAATTAATCAAAAAAGGGTTTAGTAAACATTATTATTGTAATAAATTGTAGGTTAATACATAATATGTTATATACAATAAAGGCAATTTTATATTGTTATTTCAATAATTTATAGTTAAATAATAAATTTTTTGAATTATGATTATTTATAAAATCTATTTGTAGGTGAAAGAAATAGAGAAACGTGATTCAGTATTAACTCCTAAACAGCAATTAGATAGACTTTTAAGACCTGGAGCTTCATATTTTAACCTTAATCCATATGAAGTTCTTCAAATTGATCCAGAAACACCTTTAGATGAAGCCAAAAAAAAATATAAAAGAGTGAGTACTCTAAACATTTTTTAAAACTATATTGTATTCTAAATATTAATATACATTTATTTATTCAGCTATCAATCTTAGTACATCCTGATAAAAATCAGGATGATTTAGAAAGAGCTAACACTGCATTTGAAACAGTGAATCGAGCATGGCGAACTATTGAAAATGATGAATGTAGAAAAAAATGCCTTGAAATTATTCAAGAAGCAAAAGATATGACTGAATTTATGATTACTGAAAAACGCAAAAAGTTAAAAAAAGAAGGCAAAGAATTAACAGTAGAAGAAGATGACCCTGCTATTATGAAACGTAGTATATATGTCCAAACATGTAAGTTATTTGCTGATTTAGAACGCAAAAGAAAACAACATGAAGAAAGAGATCAACAAGAAAGAAAACGAAAAAGAGAACAAGAAATTGAAGAAGAACAGAAGGCTTCTATGTCAAAAGAATGGCAGAAAAACTTTGATGCAAGTATTATTCATAATTTTTTTAATATAAGTAACTTATATATACAAGGTTCAAAAAGTGAGTTTTAGTAAATAATTAAGTCTTATAGATGATAATAAATAACAAACATATATTACTTTGCAATTACGAAGAAAAAAATTAAACATGTTGTGTCCTTTTTTATAAAATACCCTTAATTGAATTGTTATACTTTTTTAGTGTACAATAACTATTCAAAATTTAGTTTGAATATTTTTATATTAGAAAACAATATTTTACATTCTACAAAAATTCATCCTCTTCTATGTTCAAGTTTGTTATTTTTTATAGATAAAAAGTATTTTCTTAAAAGTTTTAAATGTTAAAATGTCTCGAAAATTAAGGGAAATATTTATTGTATTATAAAAATTTATTTTATACTTATAAAAGAACATCCAAGTACCTTTATCGGTGCATCAAAAAACTTCTTAGGAAAGCAATAATTCTAGAGAAAAGAGTAGTGGTAGAAAAATTTTTAATATATACAATTAAATGTGATGTTATATATATACATTTACATGATCTTTACAATTTTCGATAAATTATAGAAACCTAGTTGATTATCTAAAATAAAACATAAAAAAAAAATATATGTGATTTATATTCATAATCTTAAAATACAAGTTATTTTATAAAATAATATTAATTTTTGGGGGTAGGAATGTAGTTTGAAGCAGTGGATTATTCAGTCACTGCTTTAACATTGATGCTTTAGTTGCACTATTTGCTGTTAGTTACCTGATAGGTAACTATACAACAATTTTATCTGTGATACACACCTTACTCCCTTAGTGGTTCCAATAGCCATAATGAGGTTGCGTCAGATCAAAAGCTGATATAAAATTCCGTCAAATCGTTAAGGCAGAGCCAACATTGAATAGTTGGGATAAAGGCTACATGATGATGATAATTTTGGGGCTAATTCTGTTGGTCGTTTAAATATTATTGTTATAACTGTTATATATTTTTTCAAAGTTTAGTAATTATTTTTAATACATAGGAATCTAGAGAAAGTAGAGTAAACAGTTGGAAAGCTTTTCAAGAAAAATCTAAAAAATCAAGTAAAAAGATAAAATCATTTAAACCACCAAAACATAAAGCTGAATCAAGATAAATTGCAATGCATTGAATATTTAATAATAAAACTATGTAATATAGTTATCTTAAATAATGTACTTTATGTTTTATAGATGTACAATATATATATATATATAACATTTAAGTGATTCAACTAGTTTTTTTTTATTACTTTAAAATGTTTTTTATTGTAGTGTAACAAATTTATAATTTCCAATGGTAATGTCATGGAAAAGTAAATTGATATGTTAGTAATATGTAAAAAAAAAAAAATGATGTCAATTTTTTTTATTGTATATGAACATTAACTTAAAAAATAAGACTTATTTTAATATATATTCTAATAGTAAAAGAAACGCTACTATTAAAGTAACTGTTCAATAACATTTCATATTTACTTCAAAATTAAATTATACATTAATATTCATGCTTTAAAATGTATAAATTATTACATGTTTTAATATTTTTATTTAATTAAGTAAAGTTTTTTCATTAACTGTGGACTGTGTAAATATAATCACTTAATTCTAACTAAAGATGTTTTTTCCTAAATGTCATGTCATTTAAAAAACAATATTAAATGAGATTCAAAATGTTATAAACAATTTATCAAAATATGCACATAAAAATTAGGTCCTTTTTATCTTTTTTGTAAATATTACAAATGTATTTAATCTTAATTTATTATCACAAAAATTTGAAAACTGTCACATTATAAGCATTTATCAATATAGTTACACTCAACATCATGCTCTTCAATGTCACTTCTTGGTGATAAATGACCAGAAGCAGTATTTAATTGTTTAAGTGGATAGTCAAAATTCTCAATGTTATTTATACAATTTTCAGAAATTGAGGGTGTTATAACATGTGGAACTTTTGGCTTACGACAAACAAAGTAAACACTTTTGTATTCATATTGCAACATAGATTGAGGGTTTTGAGCATATTTAGTTGGTATATTTAATATTTCCTTCTGAAATAACATTAAAAATATAAATTTAGAATATATTGAAAAATATAGATAAAAATCGATTGGTGGTATAATAATAGAATACTATTTAGTTTTTTCTTCTATAAACTCAAACAATACAAAATTTGTTTAAAATCGAAATCAAGACAATTATAATTGAATTTTTAAAAAGCTAAAAAATTTAACCTTTTATTTTCTAATTTTATTTATAATTGAATAAAATTCATAATATTGTTATTATTCAGTCATAATCACTAAACTATTATGTTTAGAATCCTGGGTATAGAACTCCAAATATTCATTAATATAGTTAAATTTAATATACACAAGTTGTTAGATAGAATAGGTAGCAAAAATTTTTTACTGTAAGGTAGCATTTACCTTTAATATGGCCTTGACGTTACATTTACTAGTTTTTCACTAGTGATATTTATTAAAGTTTATGTGTCATCGTTATGTAGCATCCCTTTTAGTAGTTTTCAATTTTCAAAATTTTATGGAAAACATTGTATAATTATAAAAAAATAAAAAGGAGGTTTTTTTTTATTTTTGTTACTTAACTATAAATGGCATACATATAATCAATTTTAACTCCATTAAATTAATGTCTTTGAGTTAAAATGCCAAAATTTTAATAGAATAAAAAAAAAGGTTTTTATTATATTTTGAGTTTCAATCATAGCATAATTAAAAAACTTAAGAAATAAATATAGTTTACTTAACTAAATTTATATAAATGATAATTATTATGAAAAAAAAAA